>NW_006399762.1:24200743-24202845 GCF_000299155.1 Elephantulus edwardii
AACAACAACAACAACCTTATGTTGAAGAGATGTCACATTTAAATATTCCACAGAATTTGTAATTTGGGTGGCTTCTCTGTTTCCAGTTCTCCTCTTCTCATTGGCTTCTCTTAAATTCTTCCCCATCTCTGTAAATTGGTTACTTTCATGACTGTAAAGAGTTTCTTCTATTGACTTTTAAAAAATTGTGGCTTAATTTCAAATCTATAAAAATAGGACAAAACATTTTAAAGAAATCTGGAGACCAATATTTCTAGTGTATATAGACACCATAAAAATATCTTCCAAAGAATACTATTGAACTAAACCCAGCGACATATAAAAAGGTCTATGTACCATGACTAAGTGGGACTAATTAAAAATATGCAAGGTTGGTTCAACATATAAACTCAATCAGTATAATTAATCATTTGCTGGGAAAAGTAGAGTCAATATGATTCTATGCAAAAATAACATTTGGCAGAGTCCAATATTTTTCATGATAAAAACACTCAGCAAACTAAAATTAGGGGCAAAAAAAAAATCTTAGTTAACCTGATAAAATTGAAACTGCTTTCACTGCTATCTAGTCTGTTCTCATTAATAGTCATCCTCCATTAGATCTCTGAGACTGACATTTTTATGGGAAAAGACTGTCCATATTTCTCTGACGGAGTGGGTGGTGTCTTTAAATTACTGACTTTTCAAGTAGCAGTCTAATATGCAACAGTATCAAATGAATACTGTTGTTGTTGTTTCCTGTTGTGGAGTTGCCTGCGATTCATATGTGCAACAGTTCCGAATCCTTTTCTATCCTGTGCCAATCTTATTGTCTCTGACACACCTACCCTCTTTACCCCAGTCACTGAATCAATCCATCTCATCGAAGGTCTTCCTCTCCTGCGCTGTGCCTCCACACTCCCTAGCCTGACGTTCCTCTCCAAGGATTGGCCGTGCCTTGCAACATGTCCAAAATAGATCAGATGAAGCTTCAGAATTCTTGCCTCCAAGGAGCAGCTGGTTTTACACTCTCTAGGATGAACCTGTTTGTTCTAGCAGTCCATGGTATATTCAATACCCTTCTGCAGCACCACAGCTCAAAGGCATCAATTATTTTTCTATCATTCCTAGT
This sequence comes from Elephantulus edwardii, assembly GCF_000299155.1. Taxonomy (NCBI): domain Eukaryota; kingdom Metazoa; phylum Chordata; class Mammalia; order Macroscelidea; family Macroscelididae; genus Elephantulus; species Elephantulus edwardii. The sequence goes on from NW_006399762.1 coordinate 24,201,855, forward strand.
CATTGTCCAGCTTTCTGATGTAATTGAAAAGACCATGGCCTGAATCAGGTGCATCTTAATCTCCAGACTGACAACGTTGCTCTTTGTAGAGTTCTCTGACACCAGAGTTTCCTAATGCAATTAATCTTTTAATCTTTTAATTGGCTGCTGGTACCAAGAGTGTTACACTACACTATCAAATTTACAAAAGATATTAAAAAAACTCCAACCTTAAACAGGTAACATTTATTTTGCTTGCTGAAAGCAAAGAGGACTTGAAGTGTTTACTGCTGAAGATTGAAGCCTTTAACCTTCAACCTTCAGAATGAATTACACCTCAACATAAAGAAAACAAAAATTCTCATAATTTTACCAATAAGTAATATAATTCCAGAGAAAAGACTGAAGTTGTTAAGAATTTAACTTTGCGTATAGTCATAATCAACACCTATAGAAACACCCCAATCAAGAAATGAAGTGATGTGTTGCAATGACCAAACAGCTGCAAAGGACCCCTTTCTTTAAAGAACTAAAGAGCAAAGTGACTTTAAAGTCACTTTGAGGACTGTGTTGTGGCTGACACCAGGCATGGTATTTTTAGTTACTTCCTCTGCTTGTGAAAGTTCAACAGTGAATAAGGAAGACAAAGGAAGAATTGTTGGCTTTGAATTGTGATGGATATTAACAATATTTCATTTAGCATGAAGTGACAAAAGAACAAACAAATCTGTTTTGGAAGAAATCCAGCCTGAATGCTCCGTGGACGTGAGAGTGGTGAGGCAACCAGTCCTTGGAGAGAACATCATCCTTAGCAAAGGAAAAGGTTGGTGAAAAGAAAACTCTGCACGCAGGACCAAGTGGCGGCGGTGTCCTTAACGGCTTTCTCCTCCTCTGACCCCCCAAAATCACCATCATGGACTTCCAGCAGCACCTTGGCAGCAAGACCTGGAGTGGGGGTGAGGCCTCCTCCTCCGAAAGCAACCGGGACCGCTTGTGGCAGCTGGTCCCAAAG
>NW_006399762.1:24202958-24215926 GCF_000299155.1 Elephantulus edwardii
GGACGGGAGACTGACTCTGCACAACAATGAGAGTAGTTACCTGGCTCACACGCAGGGTAAAAAACATCAGACCAACCTGGCCCAGCGAGCTGCCAAGGAGGTAAAGGAGGCCCCAGCCCAGCCCCCATCCGAAAAGGTCAAGGTTGAGGTGGAAAAGTTCGTGAAGATCGGCCACCCAGGCTACAAAGTAGGCAAGCAGAGGGACATGGCAGAGGTGGGTCACAGAGCCTCCTCTTCCAGATTGACTACCCAGAGATTGCGGAGGGCATCAAGCCCTGGCACCGCTTCATGCCCGCCTTTGAGCAGCGGATCGAGCCCCCAGACAGACGCTGGCAGTACCTGCTGATGGCCACTGAGTCCTCCAGACCATCGCCTTCAAGGTTTCGAACAGAGAGATAGACAAGGCCAGGGCAAGTTCTGGACCCACTGGAACTGAGAGGCCAAGCAGCTGTTCTTACAATTCCACTTTAAGATGGAAAAGCCCCCTGCTCCACCAGCCCTTCCTGCTGGGCCTCAATGGGCGAAGGGGCCCCCACCACCCCTGATGAACAGACCACCCCCGAGGCCACCGCTGCCTGAGGCCTTGGCCCGGCCACCACCAGGGTCTGCCCCTGACACCCATGCCACCCAGGGACCAGCCCCCTCAGAGCTCCCTGAGCTGCCCCCACCAGCGCCCGCGGTGCACTCCCAACTCCGGTGGCTCACCTACTAACCTCTGGAGTCCATCCTCCAGCTTTGGGGGTTCATCCTCCAGCTCCAGAGGTCTATTCTCCAGCCCCAGGAGTCCTCCTTCTAGGCCCAGGGGAGCACCATCCTCCATCTGCCGGAGTTCACTCCCAGGCCCTGGGGTGCACACATCAACTGCTGGGGTTCATTTTCAGCCTCCAGGGGTGCATCTACCTGCTCCTGCTGTTCACTCCCAGGCCCCTGGGGTGCATCCACCCACTCCTGGGTTCCACCCTGTAGCCCCAGTTCACCCACAGGCTCTGGGGTTCACCCTCAGGTTCTAGGGGTCCATCCCCAGACTCCAGGGGTTCATCCTCAGGGACCAGGCATTCACCCCCAGCCTCCTGGGGTTCACCCCCAGCCTTCTGGGGTCCACTCTCCTGATCCTGGGGTTCACCCTCAAGCCCTGGGGTGCACCCCCAACTCCAATGCCCCAGATGCTGAGGCCCTCACTCCCCTCCGATGGTCCTTGAAGCCTTCCTCCCCCTCCCCCAGTCAATTGAAGGGTAACCCCTCCCTGCCCAGCTCCTATCCCCACTCCCCCTTGTGGAGAAGTGCTGCTTTTATACACAGTGCTTTGTGTATCGTGTTGTCCCCATCACTCAATAAAGTCTCCCTTTGCCTCAAAAAAAAAAAAAAAAAAAAGGAAAAGAAACTCTTCAATGTGATGAATCGACACAATTGCTGAAACATTGATCTCAAAAATAGTAACCATTGTGAGGATGGTACAGGACTGGAGAGTGTTCTGTTGTACATAGTAGGGTAGCTATGAGTTAGAGCAAGCTTAGTGGTACCCAACAACATACTTAATGTTGAATGACTAGGAGCATTTCTTTTCAAATTAGGAAGAAGAGGAGGATGTCTACTTTCTCTACTTGTATTTAACACTGTAGGGTATCACACACCTAACTAAAAAGGTGCTTCTTTTCTGTGGATACAGTGTGCCCCATTAAGAATGTACGGTTTTAGAATCCTATCAGAAGTTTTGTTCTACTGGGTCCTCATGAGTCGGAATTGACTCAAAGGCAGTGGATTTGGTTTGGCTTTTTTACTTTACCAAGCTTGATATCAGTCCCTTCTGAAAACATGCCCAAAATCTTGGAAGAAGCGAGTCCAAGGGACTCCTTAGAAGTTTATGTACTTTGGGCATGTCATCAGATAGGACCAATGCTTTAAAAAGGACGTCACAGTTAGAAAAGAGCAGTATTAATGAAAAGGAAGATCTTAAATGAGATGACTTGACACAGTGACTACAACTATGGGTTTAGGTACCATACCGTTCATGAGCATGGTGCAGGATTAGGAAGGGTTTCCTTCTGTTGCTCTATGAGCTGGATGATGGCATCTAAATACTACTACAACAACAGTACACACATGGGAGAGTAGGTGAGACTTCGTCATGCCTACTCTGGACATGTTATCAAGACACGTCTATCACGATGTCCCTGGAGAAGGATATAGTGATTGACAGAGAGAGGGTCAGTAAAAAAAAAGGGAAAACTTTCATTAGATGAATGAATGGACACAGTGGCTGCAGTGTGTGCTTAAATTTATTAACTCTTGTGAGAAAGGTGTAAAAGTAGGAAGTATTTTCTTTTGTTGTAACATAGACTTGTGATGAGTTGGAACTGACTTGATGATACTCAGGAACAACATATCTATGCCAAAATGTATTAAATTGTGCACTTTAAATATGTATGGTTTACTGTATGTCAATTGTGCTTCATCTGTTGTTGTTAAGTGTTGTCAAGTCATAGGTGACTCATAGAGACCCTATGAACGAAAAGTCCTCAACACTTGTGTGACTTTCATCCTTTCTCCAGGTTCATAGGGTTTCCGGAGGCAAGCTATTACCGAAGTGGATTCCACTCCTGCTTCCAAGCTTGTTTTAATCGAGGAGCTCCCCAAACATTGTCCACCACAGGTAAACATTAAGGCATGTGACACATCAGTGTCACAGCGCTCAGCTTCACAGCAACCACAAGTTACCTCTGTATGGCAAGTGGACACACCAGGGCTATATACCTAGAAGAATGTTTGAACAAAAACAATGAAAAACAGTAGTTTACCATTCTGGCACACCCAAATGCTGGCAACCTCTGGGCCAGCGACCCCCAGTTTGCCTGGCAAGTCTGCTCTGCTGACACCCACTTGTGGCCAAAAGAAAGCTACAGGTGCCCAAGTATTCCATCCTGGTCTCTCTTCCAGAAGCCAGAGGTCCCTCCAGCTGATACAGAGACACCCAGTATGTAAAAAAAAAAAAAGAAAAAAAAATTAAAAGACAAATGAAAATGGAAAATAAGAAGAATGAATCCACTTTCAAGTCATAGACAAAGGGATAATTTTCTTAACCTAATAGTCCAAGAAGCCAATAAGAAGGCTAAAATCTCAACTGAAAAGTGGGTGAAAGATGACTAGGCAATTTTTGAAAACTGAAATACAATTGCCGCTTAAACCTAAAGAAAGATACTCAACTTCCTTCATAATAAAATAAGTTAAAACAATATTCACATTGTGTTTTCAAGGCAAAGATTGAAACATTTTATAAAACACGGTGTCATGAAGAGGAAGCCCTGGTGGCATAGTCCATTGGGAGTTGCACTACTAACCCTACGTTAAGCCTCTCTGCTGTCTTGAGTTCATCCAGAGGCTTCTCAGGAGGCAGATGGATAATCTCTTCCAGTGTGGTTTACAGCCTCCAAAAACCTCCAGGAGGGCCAGACACAAGTTGTTTCCAACTTGAGAGCAATGAGTCTTTGTTTGATGTTGTCAAGAGTTTGGGGAAATGGGTATATTCTCACAAAGATTAGAGTAGATTATTACAGGTATGACAGATCCTTTGATAATAGCTATCTAAATGTTTTGTCCTATCAAGCAATTCTACATGTAGAAATATTTTTTACAAATGACGTTAAATGTGACTTGTTCAAGATTGTTGTTTTTGTTATGTGCTGTTGCATAATCTGTGATTCATAGAGACCCTATGTACAATAGCTCTGAGTCCTGCCCTATCCTGAGTCCATCTCACTGGTTCTGATGCAACTACCCCCATTATCTCTGTTACAGTGTCAATTCATCTCATCCTGGGTCTTCTCTTGACTGTCCCTCTAGCATTCTAAGCATGATGTCCTTCTCCAAGGACTGGTTCCTGCTGGCTACATGCCCAAAGTAAATCAGATGGAGCTTCAAAATCCTTGCCTTCTCTGGTATATTCACATGATGGAATACTATGCAGCATTGAAAAACAAGGAACTCATGAAATATTATGCAAAATGGATGACCCTGGAGGACATTATGCTGAGTGAAAAATTTCAGTCACAAAAGGACAAATATTGTATAGGGCCTTTGTTGTAAAATGGGACTGACATCAGGGTTGAGGGAAGACAGAAAAGGAGGGGAGGAACGAAGTATATTACATTGATACAGATGAGGGAGAGATCTGTTTAAAAGCAATACATGAACGGGTATTCTAGTCATTACAGAAGTCCAGAGTGAAGGCTGCACAGTGGAGTGAACTTAGGGTGAAGTATTGTTAACAATGAAAGAGTTTTTCTTTTTCTTTTCAAGGAGAAGAGTGAATGGGGAGGGGTGGGCAGGGAGAAAAGTGCAACAATGAATGACTGGAAACCCTAAGTCTCTGTAAACTTTCATTAAAATTAATAAAAAAGAAAAAAATCCTTGCCTTGAAGGAGCAGCTTGGCTTCACCCTCTCCAGGACAGAGCTGTTTGTTTTTTGGCAGTCCATGTTATGTTTAATACTCTTTTTCTACACCACAGCTCAAAGGCATCAATTTTTCTTCTGTCAGTCTTATTCATTGTCCTGCTTTTTGATGCATAGCAAGCACTTGCAAAGATCATGGTATGAATCAGGGACCCTTAGTTTCCAGACTGACATCATTGTTAAAGTTTTATTTGGTTTGAACAACAATGAAAGAATTTTTTTTTTTCAAGGAGAAAAGCAAATTGGGGGGAGGAGTGAGCAGTGAGAAAAATGTAGAACAATGAATGGAACTCCATGTTCTCTATAAACTTTCATTAAAATCTCAATAAAAAATTTATCTGTAATAGTTAATTGTTGGCAACAATCTAAATGCTTGTCCACAGGTGATTGTTTAGATAATGATACTCTAGTCATTAAATGAACTACAGGGCATCTTCAAAAAAGAATGAGATACCTTTCTATATGTTGAAATGGAATAATGCCATTTTAAATGAAAAAATTATAGAACAGTGCATATAGTCTGCAACCATTTGGGTTAAAAACAAGGACTATAGCTACATATTTATAATAATAAACAGACGTTTGGATGGATGCACAAGAACGTGGTAACTGGTTGTCTCTAGAGAGCATTTAGAAGAAAGAATTGGTAGTAAGTCTTTATTCTGCCTATCTTTTTAAAAACTTGTATTTTGAATTATTTGGTTATTTCCTCCTTAAAAAAAAATAAAAAGCTTCTTGATTACCCACATTGTTAAACCCTATTAGGTTGCTGCAGTTTAAGCTCACAAATATATTTCTTTTCCCTTCCCCTTCTCTTTCTTTTCCCAGACTTTTTAAAAGAAATTTATTTTTACTCCAACATTTCTGAGTGCTTCACAGCTGGAATACTTTAGGATACATGTTTCCCAGTTTTCCTGATCTTGAGGTTCACACTATTCTTTTAACATGTTAAAGAGTATTACCAAATAGTTAGATAAAGGATTATTACAATTTCTTTTCTCACCTGCAGTTAATGGAAATACTTTCCCCCCTAAACTCTGAGGAATATATATGTATTTTTAAAATACCGATTTAATGGAACATATGCATAATTACATATTTCAAATTGTGCTTTTAGAATAAGTTTGAATATTTTTAAATTGTACTGATAATTTTATTTCTTTTTGTCTTGCTTTTAAATTGTATAATACATTGATTTTGTTATTCACATTTATGATTCAAACAGTCTAAAACATACAAATATGATATGATAATATACACTATATCTAATCAATCTGCATGCAGAGCAGATCATTGGAGAAGCTGAACTCTGTGAAGAGAAATGTGACATCAGGATCAGAGGAAGAATCATCGACAATCTGTGTTATGCGGATTATACAATTTTGCTTCCTGAAAGTGAAGAGTGCTTGAAAGAAGATCAAAGACTACAACCTTCAATATGGACTATATCTCAACATCAAGAAAACAAAAAATCCTCACCACTGGACCAATAGGCAAGATCAAGGTTTGTTGTTGTGGTTGTTATGTGCCATCGAGTCGCTTGCGACTCATAGCAACCCTTTGTACAAAGAGCTCTAAATGCTGTTCTATCCTGTGCCAACCTAGCCATCTCAAACGCACTTATTCCCACCGCTCCAGTCACAGAATCGATCCATCTCACCAAAGGTCTTCCTCTCCTTAGCTTCCCCTCCACTCTGCCAAACATGATGTCCCTCTCCAAGGACCAGTCCCTCCTTGCAACGTGCCCAAAATATGTCAGACGAAGCTTCAGAATCCTTGACTCCAGGGAACACTCTGGCTTCACCCTCTCCAGGACAAACCTGCATGGTTCAAAATCAAGAAGGGGATCCGTCAGGGATGTATTTTGTCTCCATACCTTTTCAATCTGTATGCAGAACAGATCATCCGAGACGCTGGGCTATACGAAGAGGAATGTGGAATCAGGATTGGTGGAAGAATCATCAACAACCTGCGTTATGCAGATGACACAACCCTGCTTGCTGAAACTGAGGAGGACCTGAGGCGCTTGCTGCAGATCAAGGACTACAGCCTCCTATCTGGACTGAAGCTAAATGTCAAGAAAACACAGATTCTAACCACTGGGCCAATTGGCAACATCAGCATGGATGGTGAGGAGATTGGGATAGTTAACAGTTTTAATTTACTTGGCTCCACAGTCAACGCTCTTGATAACAGCATCCAGGAAATCAGGAGACGAATTGCATTGGGAAAGTCGGGTGTGAGGGACCTCTCAAGAGTACTGAAGAGCAACGATGTCAGGCTGGAGACTAAGGTGAGCCTGATCCAGGCTATAGTCTTTGCAGTTATGTGTTATGCATCAGAGAGTTGGACAGTGAATAGGGCTGATAGAAAGAGGATTGATGCCTTTGAGCTGTGGTGCTGAAGATCAAGATAGATGGAGAGAATAGTGAAGTTGTTAACAATTTCATCTTTCTTGGATTCACAATCAACATGTTTGGTACCAGAAATCAAGAAACCAAGAGACATGTCACATTGGGGAAATGTACTGTCAGGGATTTCTCTAAAGTGTTGAGTAGCAGCAATATCAGTTTAAAGACCAAGATGTACCTGACTCAAGCCATATCCATATATACATACATCTAGATACATCCATATGTATATGCACACACACATTTATATATATATATATATATATAATCTATCTATCTAAATATATATTGAGATCTGGTGGATTTGCGGAATGGAGTTGTGCTTCTAAACAAAAGGCAGGCAATTTGAGTGGGAAATTTGAATGTTCTTTACATAAGAAATACACAAGCAAGAATGACAACACACTTGCACCTAAATGTTGTTGTTATGTGCCATCAAGTTAACTATGACTCATAGCAAGCATATGAACAATGCCTCTGAACTTTGCCCCATCCTGAGTTCACCTCATCACTTCTGACACCTCTGACTCCGTTGACATAGTCCATTTTATCTAGGGTCTTCCTCTTACATGCTGACCCTCTGTCCTTTCAAGGATGATGATCCTTTCAATGACTGGTCCTTCCTGGTGACATGCCCAAAGTATGTGAGATGGAACTTCAAAATCCTTGGCTCTATGGACCAAACTAGTTTCACCATCTCCAGGACATATGTTTGTGTCTGTCTATGTATCTCTCTCTCTCTCTCTCTCTCTCTCTCTCTCTCTCTCTCATCTATCTATCTATCTATCTATCTATCTATCTATCTATCTATCTATCTATCTATCTATCATCTACCTCTCTATATATCTGGTAGCTTAGTGGTAAGGTATTGTTGTTAGATGTTGTTGAATACAACTCATAGTGACCCTGAATCTGGTTCTATCTTGCACCATCCTCACCCTTTCTGACACACAAGAGCCCAATGCAGCAGTCGCCATGTCAATCCACCTGGTTGAGAATCTTCTTCTCCTTTGTTAACCCTCCATCCTTTCCAGCATCATATTCTTTACCAAGGAATAGCTCCTCCAACAACATAGCCTAAGTATGTGAGGCAATGCCTCATCATTCCTGCCTCCCAAGAGCACTATGGCTGCACCTTCTCTAATATATATTCATTTGTTCTGTTGATCATCCATGAGATGTTTAGTGCCCTTCCTCAACACCACAGCTCGAAGACATCATTCTTTTTCTGTCACCTTTATTCATTGTCCAGCACACAGATGCATTGCAATCAATCAGAAAGACTGTGGCCTGAATCAGATGCACCTTAGTCCTCAAACTGACATCATTACTCCTTAATAATTTGGAGAGGTCCCTAAATAAAAATTTTCCCAGAGCAATGCATCTCCTGATTTTCTGACTGCTGGTAATAAAGGTGTTAGTTGTGAATCCAAGAAATATGAAGTTATTGACAGTTTCAATCTCCTTTTCATCCATCATGACACTGCCTATTAGTCCAGTGATAAGAACCTTTGTTTTTCTGACATTGAGATGCAATCCATACCGAAGGCTGCATTCCTTGATATTCTGCAATAAGTGCTTCAAGTCTTCCTCACTTTCATCCAGCAATGTTGTGCCATCTGCATAAAACAGGCTATTGATGAGTGTCTCCCCAATTCTGATGTTCCACTCCTCTTAGAGTCCAGCTTCTCGAATAAATTGTTCAACATATAGATTAAATAGGTATGAGGAGAGAATACAACCCTGGAACACTCACGACATCCTCCTGATCCAGGTATGAGTTTATACATGAGCACAGTCATATGCTCTGGGATTCCTATTCTTCTCAATTTCACCTACAACTTGTTATGATCCATACAGTCAAATGCCTTTGCATAGTCAATAAAGCATAAATAGATGTTCTTCTGGTATTTCTTCCTCTCAGCCAGGATCCATCTGACATCAGCAATGATAACACTAGCACTGCAGTCTCTTCCAAATCCTGCTTGAATTTCTGGCAGTTCCCTATCTATGGACTGTTCAATCTATTTGAATGATCTTCAGTAGCATTTTGGTTGCATGTAATATCAATGATGTTGTTCGATAATTTTCACATTGAGTTGGATCACCACTCCTGGGAATGGGAACAAATATGGACCTCTTCCAATCCATTGGTCAGATAGTCATCCTCCAAGTTTCCTGGCATAGACAGGTGAGTGCGTCCAAAGCTGCATCTGTTAATTGAAACAAGTGAATTGGTATCCCATTGATTTCTGGGGATGGGGTCTTTTTTTGCCACTGTTTTCAATGTAGCTTCTATTTATCTTCTTCATTACCATTGGCTCCTGTTCATATGTTATTTCCTAAAATATTTCATTGTCAATTAATTTTTTCTGGTACAGTGACTCTGTATTCTATCCATCTTCTTTTGATTTTATAATCCCAAAGGTATGTGGTTTGAGTCTACCAACTGCTCTAGAAAAGGAGGATTGGTAATCTCCTCATTGGCAATTAACGATGCTAGCCTAGAAACAAAGGTGTGGCTGATGCAGGCCACGGTCTTTGCAATTACTTGCTATGCATCAGAGAGCTGGACAATGAGTAAGGATAACAGAAGAAGAACTGATACCTTTGAGTTGTGGTACTAGAGAACAGTATTGAACATACCATGTAACACCAAGAAAACAAATAGGTCTTTCTTGAAGAGGGTGAAACCAAGTTTCTCCTTAAAGGCAGCAATTTGAAGCTCTGTCTCACAACTTTGGGCATGTGTCCAGGAGGGACCAATCCTTGAAGAAGGACATCCTATTCAGAAGGGTAGAGGGTCAGTGCAAGAGAGGAAGGCCCCAGATGAGATGGACTGATACAGTAACTGGGGCAATGGGGATGGGTGCGTCAAAGTCCATGAGACTGGCTCAGGGTAGAGCAGGCTTCTGAGTTGTTGTACATAGGGTGGCTATGAGTCGCAGATGACTAGAAGGCATCTAACAACAACAACACCCACAACCATCATCTGTAGGGTCAGTTATGGGTTGGTTCCTGTTTGACAACATGCAAAAACATATCATGTCCTTCTCCAAGGAATATGTTCAAAGTATGTTAGGTGAAGTCTCATCATTCTTGCCTCCAAAGAGCACTCCAGCTGCACCCTCTCCAAGACATATCTACTCGTTTTCTTGATGATCCATGAAATACTCAGTGCTCTTCTCCAACACCACAGCTCAAAGGCATCAATTCTTTTTATATTATCCTTGTTCATTGTCAAGGTCTCAGATGCAGAGTTAGTAATCGTAGAGACCATGGCCTGAATCAGATGCACTTTAGTCCTCAAACTGACATCACTTACTCCTCAATAAATTGGAAAGGTCCCCAACTTCAGGTTTTCCCATTGCAATGTATCTCCTTATTTCCTAACTGCCATCAATTCATTGGCGACTCATCATGGCCCTATGTACAGCAGTGCAAAACCCTGCTTTATCCTGTACCAACCTTACTGTCTCTGATATACCTACCACTATTTTTGCAACCACTGAGTCAAACCATGTCTTTCTATCTCTATCTCATCTGTATCATCTATCTATATCTATATAGATAGAGTGCATGCAAAATGGAACACCCTAATGGCATAGTGCATTCATTTCAAATTGAACTGCTAATCGGAAATTTTTCATTTTAAACTCACCAACAGCTCAGAGAAAAAAAAGAATGGATAGTCACTTGTTATAAAGATTTATAACATCTGAAACCTAATGCAAGATTGCACTGAGCTGGAATAAACTCGATGGCAGTGGGTTTGGGTATATATAATTTTTTTTAAATTTAGGATTTCATTATATTCCCTGGTAAAATCTTTATACAGGCACTGTATATTTCTTATTAAGTTTACTCCAAGGTATTGGGAATTTATAGCCCCGTTCACAGTGATTAGATTGGTTTGCTGTGTTCTTTCATCTTTGTGTCATACTCTATCAGTCAGAGCCTCTGTTTCTGGCTATACTTCTGCTGTCAAAATAGCTGGCCTGAGCTTTGAACATCACAGGTCTGGTGGGTATTATTTATTCTTCTCCTATTTGAATGTGGCCACCTCCTATTTGCTTTTTGCAGGCTGTGAGTAGCGTCAAAGAGCCAGATTCTGTAGTATTTTCTCCTCATTTACGTGAGCAGTTTGATGGTTGACTGTCAGATCTTTCAGTGTCATTGTACAGAGTTCTCCATTTGTGTTTCTTAGGCATGGCCTGCTGGGATATCTGATTCCAGGCACTTCCTTCCTCAGAGGGCTACTCCCACTCAGAGCTGTCCCTCTAGTCCAAGAAAAATGTCAACTGCTTGTTTCCACTTGAGCCAGAGAATTCTTTTTGTATTTATTAATTATCAATATGATAAAAATATAAAATGATAATATTTTCTATTGAGTGTTCTTTATGCCACGAACTTACTTTTGAAGTGTTTTGCAATATTTATCTCATTTGATCTTGAAAATAATTTGTTTTTAATCAATCAATGTATGTTTAGCTTCTAACCAAAAGGAGTTTGAATCTACCTAGAGGCATCTTGAAGAAAGATCTAAAGATATACTGTTGAAAGGTCCTACGAACTGGAAATCCTATATATCACAGCTGTACTTTCATGCCACGGGGCTGCGATGAAGTAGAATCAACTCAATAGCAACTGGCTTTACTAATCTCAGTTTTATAGATTTTAATTTTGAGTTCTCTATATAGAGGTTAAATGACTTACTAAATAACTAGTAATTCAGAGTTCTCATCTTTAACACTGTGCTATGCTGTTTTCCAAAAGAGATGTCTAGATAGGAGTCTTGCACCAAGGATAGGATTAAAAGAGATAGAAAATTAAGACAGATCTGTTTGCTTTGACTGTCTAGAAAGTAGGAGATAAAAGTTAGTTTCTACTGTTCCACCATACTAAAGGACAATTCAATCTTATATTCAGGTTATATCTATTCTAAGAAAATAAATTATGTAAGTTGAAAGCTATCCAGATAATTCAGAGAAACATCCTTTTTGATTTTTTTTTTTAAATCACTCAGGCAATTGTTTTGGTCTGAGTAATCCAATAAGGCTAGTCCAGATTTTCAAAATTAAATGAACTCTCAATTTCCTGTTTTTGTGTAAACACAACCATGATGAAATGATGAAGATTCTAAAGGAGAAGGGATAAGACTGTTTTGTGAAAACCTCATGAAACTAGAGCTCCTCATACAAACTATTAATACCTACATTACTTTTAAGGTATTTCACACATAATAAAACATAATGCTGGGAAAGGTGGAGGGTGGACAAGAAGATCCTTAACAAAGTGGATTGACACAGTGACTATAACAGTAGGGTCAAGTATATCAGAGATCGTGAGGATAGCGCAAAGGACAAGGTTCAGAACTGTTGTTCATAGAGTGGTTATGAGTGATAGTCGACTGGATGGCACTTAACGGCAACAAAATATTTGTGTAATTATTTGCTGTATTACTTTGGGAAGAAAATGTGAACCTTAATGTCAGATTCTTCAAAGCCAGTGTGGGGCATGGGAAACTACTTGTGGCACATCCCCCATCACATTCTGACCTGCATTCTTGTACCACTGCTTGAACTGTGGCTTAGCCTGCAGATATGCCACATATGCTTTTGCAGTACAAATTCCAAAACCTCACGAGAAATGTAAAAATGCATTCTGGGGACTGTTCTTTAATGTGTTGTCTATAAAGTATGTGAGTGTGTCTGTGCGCTACATATATCTTGAGGTTTTATTCTTTGTCTCTTTTTCCTCCCTAGCTTAGATGTACATTAAAACAATCCATCTTCCTTAGATCTCAAAACCCTGTTGTATTGTCAGGATCAGAAATAAATATGTTTTTGTTTCCTGTCCTGCAAAATAAATTGGTGTTTGAGTTGTTTTTCTAAGGTAACTTATATTTTGCTTCCTTCCAGTTTCCTTTTCCCAGCACACTTCTTTCTCAGTTAGTGTAGAGTTTATACCAGCAAATAAATTTCTGTTTAAAAAAAAATTCAAGTCCTTTCTAGAGATACAAATAATTTAATACTTCCTCACTACCCAAAAAATTATCCTCAAGATAAATGAGGAATGTTTTACTAAGTTTGGTGACTTTTTTTTTCTTT
>NW_006399762.1:24221306-24222658 GCF_000299155.1 Elephantulus edwardii
TCACTAGTGTCTGCTTACAGCTGTTCCTTCTTCTCTGTATTTCCATTTCTAAGATCTCAGTCTCAATTGCCATGTCTGCTAGTCCAAGCAATAGTCTAAGTGTGCTTTATTGTACATAGGGTTTTGAAGAACGCTATTTCTAGTTGTCTCAGCCTCCTATTTACGGTGACCCTATACACGAACAGCCAAAATGCTGACCACCTAAAAGGATCATGACAACAAAGGATTATGAAAGCAGCGTTTTCTCAAAGACAAAACTCAGAAGGTAAGGAATAAGGGATAAATGGAAATAAAAAACATAGTGGACAAGGAATGGTATAATTTGAGAATTGTAATAATCAATGCCATAAAGCAAAACATGTGAATGGTTGAGTGGAAGACCCATCTGCTCTATAACTTCTACTCAAATTACAGGAAAAACTTTTAAAGAAACCCAAACAAGAAGCCTAGTCCTGTGCCATCCCTAAAATTCCTGTGAATCTGACCATTGAGATTTGTAGTTTTTATTGGCTGATTTTTGGAGCTAAATCATGACCCATCCCTTTTTAAACCAAGAACTGTACCACTGAACCATGAAGTGTTAGTAGTGCTCCAACTGTTTTTAGAATTCCCTTTCTTTTTAAATATGTGTGTGTATATAATATTTTATTGCTGTCTAGTTGGAACCAAGTCATAGCCCCTTTCAGAGGCTATAAATCACAGGGGAGGAGATTGCCTATTTCCTCCAGTGGATTCGACCTACACGTCTTTGTCTTACCGGTGTAACACCATACCTTTAAGTATGTTGTAATTAGGTGCCAAGTGACTCATAGTGACCCGGTGAACAAAAGAACTGAACTTTGCCCTATTCGGTGCCATCCTCATCATATCTGATAAACTCAAACCTCTTACTACATGCAGTCGTTGTGTCAATTCATCTTGTTGGAGATCTTCTCTCTCTCCTTTTTCACTGCATGATGTCCTTTTCTCAGCACTGTTTCCTGTTGACAACATGCCCAAAATGTCTCCTCCGAGACAGACTTTTTATATATATTTTTTTAATTGATTTGAGGTTCACTAGTGATATTATGAACTATTACCCAAAAATTCTTTCGTGTGTATTTTTTAAATCCATTTTTTAAATTGATTTGCTTATAAAGTTTGTATACATTTTACGCGACAAGAACATTACCTGACCTTACAAAGTTCCTATCACAAGATTCTTCATTCACATTGTGTTTCATACAATCATTCTCATGCATTATGTTTTATAAAGTTAATTATCCGTGTGTATTTTGAAGAAAATGAATTAACTTAGAAAAATCTAACATAGTTATAAACTCCGGAAATGTAACGTTGATTTAACACTAGTT
>NW_006399762.1:24223795-24240255 GCF_000299155.1 Elephantulus edwardii
AGCTTTTGCTGCTTGCTGTTCAGTTAAATTTTGCTATTCTTACTGGGGTGAGATGATATCCTATAGTTGTTTTGATTTGCGTCTCTCTTAGAGCTAGGGATTTTGAACATCTCTTCATGTGCTTGTTAGCAACCTGAATGTCTACTTTGGTGAAGTGTCTGTTCATATCCTGTGACCATTTTTCAATTGGATTGTTTACCTTTATCTTGTTGTGGTGCTCAAGTATTTTATAAATTCTAGATATAAGTCCCCTGTCTGTTATGTCATTATCAAATACTTTTTATCAGTCTGTGGCTTCCCTTTTTACCCTGTTGGAGAAGTTTTGCATGTGCATTGATTTAACACTATTTTCATTTTTTAAAAAATAATTTTAATGAACATTTACAGAGATTTTGGATTTCCATTCATTCATTGCTGCACTTCTCTCCCCCCCCACCCCCAGCCCTCACCCAGCCCAGTTCACTCCTCTCTTTTAAAAATAAAAGAAACACTCCCTCCCTGGTACACAATCCCCCCCACACCCCTCCCACCACAACAAGTACATTCCACTATGCAACCTTAATTGTGGACTCTTGTGATAACCATAATACCCTATCATACATCGCTTTTATTCACTCCCTCATCTGTTTCAGTGCAGTATACACAATTTATCCAGTTACTATTTTCTAAAGTAGACTTGATTTTCAAATTTTATCAGAATTTTCATTGTATTTATTCTGTTTTAAACAATATTTTGGGACTTGAGTACAGTAATTTACATAGCAAATTAGCTTTCTTTTTAGCAAATTAATTCTTAGCTCAACCATTCACACAGATTTTTTGTTTAACATTAATTTCATTGCCCACAATGTAGTTTTTCTTTCCTCGTTTCCTCTCTATAATTATAATTTCCACTCATTCTCCTTTACTTCTCTTTGTCTTATCTTCACTTTAGTGATACTATGCTGATCATTCCCCAGTTGTATGTTGTGTTTTTCTTCATTCATTTTAAAGTGTGTATCATTTATTTACTAGTTTTCACTCTCCTCTCCCTCTCTTCTCATGTCTGGTAGCCATATTTCCATTTGTCAAGACTCTTATTTAATCAACCACAGTTTCCCTTATCCTTTCCTTGCATTTTCTGATTTGATTTTTTTTAAGACTCTGACATACTTTGGACATGTTGTAAGGAGAGACAGATCTTTAGAGAGGGACATCATGCTGGGTAGAGTAGAGGGACAGCGCAGGAGGCGAAGACCCTCTATGAGGTGGATTGATTCAGTGACTGGGGTACTCGGGATGGGTGTGTCAGAGGCAATGAGATTGGCACAGGATAGAGCACGGTTTAGGGCTGTTGTACATAGGGTCGTTATGAGTCGCAAACGACTCGACGGCACATAACAACAACAACAACAACAGGCTAAGTATGTTATAGAATGTTCCTTAATTATGAAATCAATGCACTTTTCACTGGTAGCCAGATGGGAAAGAGGTGAGTAGACACTTTGTGGATAGCCTGGGCAGGTATTAATTAAATTTGAAGTGCTTTCCATTCTACTTATATGACATTTACTTCCACATCGACTAAAATGAGGGAGAGAGTAGTCGTTGATTTAAGCTAAACAGTGCAGTATTATTAGAACATGTGCATGGAATCAGTGTGTCAGTGATGAATTCTTCATTCATTATTTATTTATTTTAAAAGAACACTATTCAAAGGTGATCTGTAATAAAACGTCTTTAGAGCTGATGGATATGTTGAATATATCACAGAAATTTTTAATTAAAGATTATTTTAGATATTAAACTAAAAAGAAAACTTATATTTTCTGAAGTTTAGAAATTTGGCCACTGGAATCAATGGAAAGCCAAGCTTAGATTCCATATCATCTTGATTCTATTTAATTAGTGATCTTTCTATTCCACCCTGCAATAGGAGTATTGGTGGCCTAGTGGCAAAAAGCTGCACTGCAATCTCAAACGCATGCAGTTTGAGGCTGCCAAGTGCTCCACAGGAGAAAGATGGGCAATCTCCTCCCAGGCTACTAATTACCTCTGCGAATCCACTGGTGGGTCAGCGATGGGTCGGTTCCAACTCAATGGTACACAATAACACTGGTTGAACGACATCTTGCCTAAATATGTATTGTAAATTCTAATAGATTCTGAAGCTTCGTCTGACATGCTTTGGACATGTTGCAAGGAAGGATCAGTCTTTGGAGTGGGATGTCATGCTTGGAAGAGTGGAGGGACAGTGCAGGAGAGGAAGATCCCTGATGAATAATTCAGTGACTGGAGTAAGGGGCAGGGGGATAGATGTGTTGGAGACAATAAGATTGGCAAGGGATAGAGCAGGGTTTAGGATTGTTGTACATAAGGTCACTATGAGTCACAGGTGACTTGATGGCACATAACAACAATGCCTATTGTTATAATCCCACTTGAGAATGGATTGCCTTTGTATATTAATGAAGAAAGATTAACGTAGTGTATATGTTGAGCTAATATCCTTACCCTGACCCTTAGAGTAAGGGTGAGTAAGGGTGGAGTTGAGCCTGCCGACCCTGCTCCAGGCTCTAGCTTAAAATCCCTTATGAGGCTTGGGGACTGAAGTCTCTCAACATTCTTAGCCGGCTAAGTGGGTAGGATGGCTGGCTCCTCTTGGTGGTATTCAGGCAAGAGAACTTTATGGGGTCTTTTTCGTTGTGTGTTAATGTTCTTTTTGGCCTTCCAAGGTGGATGGACGGCCCTGACTCTTAGAGTAAGTAAGGGTGAGGTCGAGCCTGTGGAGCCTGCTCCAGGCCCTAGCTTAAAATCCTATTGGGCCCTTGGGTCTGCAGCCCTCAGGCCTGCTTTTAATTGTTTTTGGTGAAACATTCTTCTAGGTCGTGTAACCCTGGTATGTCCACTTACTGTACAGAGGTAACTCGTGGTTGCTGTGAAGCTGAACACTGTGACACTGATGAGTCAAATGTGAGAATGGTTACCCATGGTGGGCAGTGTTTGGTGAAGCTCTCCGATTAAAACAAGCTTGGAAGCAGGAGTGGCATCCATTTCCAAAATAACTTGGCTCTGGAAACCCTATGAATCTAGAGAAAGGACGAAAGTTATACCAGGAGGTGTCCAGGACTTTCGTTCATAGGGTTGCTATGAGTCGCTGTGACTCAACAGCACTTAACAACAACAACAACAACAATATGATGATGATGATGAGTGTGTGTGTGTGTACTGTCAAATTGGGTCTCACTGGTACAGGAGGAAATTGTCCCTCCTTCTCTAGCAAAGCATCTAGTGGATTCGAACTACCTGCCTCTGGGATTTCAGTGCAGCTTCTTGCCACTAGGCCACCAAAGCTCCTTGAACCAATATCTTTTGATATTCAAAATATTGTTGGTGACAGTATGGAAAATTATAAGGATATTAAAGATTTGAAATAGAAAAAATATTCTTGAATAAGTAAGTAGGAAGACAGGGTAGAAGGCTGATGGCAAGATATGTGGAAATCTACAAGGAAGCAGAAAATAGAAACTGAAGAGATAAAGAGTTTACCTGAGAATTGATACAGAGAGAAGGTTCCCTTTGAGCCACTGTCCTTCATTCTGACTTCTTTGTTGTTAGGTGCCCTTGAGTTGATTATGACTCTTAACATCCAGATGTACAACAGATTGAACTTCTAGCCTTCTAAATTGTGAGAGAAATAATTTTCTGTTTGTTCAAGTTATCTTCTTATATAGCACCACTAGATAACATTAGATAATATATACTGAGTGATAAAAAAATTACACTACCTAGTGTAGGTGGCATATTAAATGCTACTGATTAGGCATGTGGCCCAATCTTTAATGTGTTTGATGGGTTTTAGCAACAAATAAAACTTCTCTAGGCAAATTCTCTAGTGGCCTAGAGGTAAGAAGCTGCACTACAATCCCAAAGGCACGTGGTTTGAATCTACCAGCTGCTCTGCAGAAAAAGGATGTGCAGTCTCCTCCTGTATGATTAATTGTTCCTGAAAACCCACCAAAGGCTCAGCTATGGGTCTGTTCCAATGCTACTGTAAACAACTCGACAATAACAAGAAAGCTCTTCATAATATAAGAGCCATTATATAAGACTGCTACAATAGGCTTCAGCATGACAGAGATCATGACCATGACAAAGGCCGGGGCAAGTGTCTGATTTGTAATTCACATGGCCACTATGAGTCATAGTTGACTTGACCATATTAACAACATTATAAAAATTGTTACTAATCTTAAACAGCTCTTTTGGACTTAAAATATTAATTTAGAAATGTCTCCACAACTAAATGGACAACTGTTTTAATACAATAATCTCTGATGTTGAGGTTTCAATTCTGCAGAGACCTCCACAATGGCATTAATTTCAGAAGAATGTATGTCAATGGAATGCAGGCCTAGTCCTCTCATTAGTTAAAAACAGGTTTCAGAAACAGTTCTTTCTTCAATTAGGAGAAGCAGTTAGACTGTTTAGTGTGGTGGAAAGAGCTCAGATTTTAGAATCAATCAAATGTGGCTTTAAATTCTTTATTAGTCAATATTATCAATGAGGGAAATGAAGTTATCTTTCTGAGCTTTAGGTTCCTTACTTGTGTAAAGAGAGAAATACCATCAATTATTCGACTCACTCTGGTATTCACTTTCAGGATAACAGATACGATGTACTAAAGCATATGGGATGGTAGAAGTGTCAACCAATTGTAGCTATATTTTCTACTGGACAATGTCCTAATTAACACCACTGGTATCGGCAGCCAGGAAACAAGGAGACACATTGCACTGGGAAAATATACAGTTAGGGACCTCTCCAAATTACTGCAGACTGATGATGTAAGTTTGAAGACTAAAGTACATCTAATTCAGGCTATAACCTTTCCTGTCACTTGTTATGCATCTGAGAGCCGGACAATGAATAAGGATGACAGAACAAGAATTGATGCCTTTGAGCTGTGGTGTTGGAGAAAAGTACTGGACGTCCAAGAGAACAAATAGATATGCCTTGGAGAAGGTGAAGCTGGGGTGTTCTTTGGAGGCAAAATGATGAGACTTCACCTCACATAATTTGAGCATGTTGCTAGAAAGTGCTATTCCTTGGAAAGGGACTTGATGCTGGAAAGGGTGGAGGGTGTGCAAAGAAGAGGAAGACTCTCAACCAGATAGACTGACACAGTGACTGCCACAATGAGCTTTTGTGTGTCAGGAAGTGTGAGGATGGCACAGGATAGAACAGGTTTCAGATCTTTGGTTCATAGGGTCACTATGAGTTGTACTCGACTCAATGTACCTAACAACATAACAATGTCCTAAACACCAGGCTACAAGGAGGTGCTTGGAAGTGTCATTACAGGGTGAAGAAGCTACTTCTAAAAATAATTTGAGAGTGTCATTAACAGTCCATACAATTAGCTTTACACTTGCTTTGACTTGAGTTGGGGTAGCAGTTAACAATGGCATTAGCGTCTACTGTCCCACTTGTCTGGCTGGCAAGTTGCACTATTTAAAACTTCTTTCATTCATTAAAGTTGCAGTAGATTGAAATTTTTGTCACGTTTCCCTAGCATCAAAGTATTTTTGGGTGTGTATCCTAAAATCAAAGCTTATTCAATACTCTTCCTAAGGTGGCCATTGCTATATTTATGTATCCATCCTGCTTTTTTTTTAAAGCTTTATACGGATTTATTTACAAAGTTTGAATACATTGTTTCTCACAAAAGATCCTTCCCATTTCCTTCACTCTCCCCCATCAAATTGTGCAACCCTACGATTAACACCCCACTCTAACCATCCTCATCCCTTTGCTACCACTCTCCCCCCAACTCCTTGAATCCTCAAACTAATTCTACAATAATGATTTTATACAATATTTGTCCTTGTGGGACTGAGTTACTTCACTCATCATAATGCTCTCTAGTCCTTCCCAAGTCAGGGAGTAATTTAGACCTACATGCCCACAGGGTGCTGGATGTACGAAAAAGACTTCCTGAAATGTACAAGGATCTGAACACATTTTGTTTTTCTATTAGTTTTATCATCTATAAAGCAAATTACCAGAATCCTGAGAAACAACAACGTCAGTCTAGAAACTAAGGTGTGCCTGATCCAGGCAATGGCCTTCTCAATTACTTGCTATGCCTCAGAGAGCTGGACAATGACTCAGGATGACAGATGAAAAATTGATGCCTTTGAGTTGTGGTACTGGAGAAGAATCTTGAACATACCATGTACTGCCAAGAAAACAAATAGGTCTGTCTTGGAGAGGGTGAAACCAAATGTCTCCTTGAAGGCTAGGCTTTTGAAACCCTGTCTCATATACTTTGGGCATGTGGCCAAGAGGGACTGGTCCTTGGAGAAGGACAACATACTTGAAAGAGTGGGGGGACAGTGCAGGAGAGGATGAGATGGATTGATACAGTAACTGGGGCAATGGATGTGAGTATGAGGAGTCAGTGAGACTAGCTCAGGACAAGGCAGGCTTCAGAGCAGTTGTACATCGGGCCTTTATGAGTCTTAGGTGACTTCTTGATGGCACAACAATGTGTGTGTGTGTATATATACACACACACACACACACACATATATACATATACACATATATTCATATATGTATACATATATATACACATATACACATATGTATATATACATATATATGTATATATACGTATATATGTACGTATGTATATATACGTATATATATACATGTATATATATGTATACATATATACATATACATATACATATACATATACATATATATTCATATATATATATGAAGTCAATATGCACATGATTCTGATACATGTTGTTTCTTCCCTTTGTTTTAATGGCATATTAATTAATTAATATATGTGAATTATTTAGTCTTGTCAAATACCCTAATGGTTACCTATTATGTACAATGTTTGGATGAGCTTCCAGATTGATTTATGTGGGAAGCAGGAGTGTCATCCACATTTTAAACTAGATGCCTTTGGAAACTCTACAAACCCATAAACTCTATAAATCTACAGAAATAATGTTAGTTATAGAACAGAGTTCAGGTCTCTTATCCAACGCTTACTCTCAGTCATATTCGGCTTGACAACACTTAACCACTGCTAAATGAAACTAGTGTTGTTATATCTGGAGGAACCCTCTTCCACTTTGTACATCACTCTTTGTCAATGTGCTGTATGAAGTAACCTGGGTTTCCTGTGATGCTGAACCTTAAGCCATTGGGGTATCAAATACCAGAATGGTTTCCCAATGTGGACAGTGTTTGGTGGAGCTCCCAGTTGTAAAACAGGTTTGGAAGTAGGAGTGGCATCCACTTCCTAAACTACATGCCTCTGGAAACTCTATGAATTTGGAGAAATGACGATAGTTCTGGAAAGGCATTAGGTCTTTTGTTCATAGAGTTGCTATGTGTGTGCTCGACTTGACGGCAATCAACAACAACAAATACACACACACACACACACACACACACACCCCTACATACAGTTATACTGTAGTGACCTAAGAAACTGGGCTGCAATCCCAAAGCCATGAGGTTTGAGGCCACCAGCTGCTCTGTGGAGAAGGATGGACAATCTGTTCGAGTGCAATTAACTGCCTCTGAAAACCCACCCAAGGTTCTGACTCTATCATACGCAACAAAACACACACACACACACACACACACACACACACACACACACACACCCCTACTAGCTGTTGAGAGTTGATTTGATTCTCACAAAGTAACCTTGTAGTCCAGACCACAACTGTCCCAAGGAACTTACAATGCTGTAAAACTTTACAGAAGCAAATTACCTTATCTTTCTCTAGGGGAGGAGCTGGTGGTTTCTCAGCTTTGACTTTTGGTTAGCAGAAAAAGTATTTTAACCAATATGAAAGCAGGTGTTCCCTTTCCCCGTATTTTCTCTGTATCCATGCAAACACATACACACTGATATCCAGAGGCATCGCAGAACACAAGCCTGCAGGACTGTTTCTGGAAGGTCATGGCCTTGAAAACCCCGTGGAGTTGCTCTGCTCTACACGTGGGGTCACTCTGAGTGGGATTTGACTTCACAGTGGTTGGTTCCGATTGGATGGCAATGAGAGGGTGAGAGAACAACATGTATATAAGATTCTGTAAGTATACACACATGCACACAATAATTCGTAGCAGACAGACACAGGTTATTTTTGTATAAAGCATTTGCAATATTAAATAAATATGTCATGTCGAGCCCACTAATGAGGACTGGACCCTCCGCAAAGGGCAGTCGTTGCTCGACGCGCCAGCACCCGGTTTTCCGGTGTGATTTGTGCGCTCCAGGAGGGAGCTCTCCATTCCGAGGCTTTCTCGCCTGGTGTCTTTATTTCAAAAAGAGCCCAGCAGGTGAAGGGAAAGGCTGTTAGCAGCTGAAAATAGAACCAAATATGATAAAAAGCCAAGCTGATTTTTTTTTTGTGAAACATTATAATCTTTATTTCTTGGAAGCCCTGTATGAGGGAGCTTGCTTTCTTTTCGTCTTGCCCTTTTATCTGTCTCTTGGGAGACATTTTGATGATCAGTCTTGATTTCATACTGAGCCTTTTAAAGCCAAAAAGCACTATTCGTGTTGGGCTACACTTAAAATACTAGACTGATTGCTCTCCAGTTGATGCCAACCCAAGCAACCATAAAGGACAGAGTAGAACTGCCACACAGGGTTTCTAAGTCTGTCAATCTTTATTGACACTGTCACTGACAGCAAGCACTGTCACATCTTTCTTCTGCTGAGCAGCTGGTAAGTTTAAATGACCCACCTTTCAGTCAGCAGCCGAGCACTCCACCACTGCGCCACCTGGGCCCCTTTCAGTTTCTGTTGGTGCCTCATATTACACAGGGTGGTGTGTGCGGTGGAGGGGTGGAAGAATGAGAGCCGAGGGTCTGGAGGGAACAGCTGTCTGTCACATAGTAAACAGGAACGGCTGCAGATCAAGGCCAAGCTGGAACACATGGCTGGCGGCAGGGACAGCAGGGCTGCTGAAAATTGAATCCTTCCTCTTAGCTCCTGACCCTATCAAGTCACAACAGTCCACTTAGTCTTAAGCAGTTAAGTATTCCTGGTTTTCACACCACTCCCTGTCTCCCTCCCAATTTGGTTTTGATTTTACTCGTGGCAACCAAAAGAGAGCCTAAAATGCAAGCAAAGGAATTAACATCACAGGGGGTTGAGCACAAATGTCTCCGCTGATAACTCAATTACACATTGGGCAAAAGATGTGGAAAGATATTTCACAGAGGAGAACATTCAGGTGACCAACAGACACATGAAAAATGCTCAAAATCTCTGGTAATAAGAGAGATGCAAATCAAAACCATGATGAGATACCATCTCACATCCCAGTAGCAGTGGCAAAGTTTAGCAGGGCAGAAAGCAATAAATGTTGGAGAGGATGTGGAGAGGTGGGAACTCACATACACTGTAAAAAAGGTTGGAACCACTCTGGAAGACAGTTTGACATTTCCTCAAAAAGCTGAACATAGAAACTTTATATAATTCAGCTATTCCACTTCTAGGAATGTACTCCAAGGAACTTAGAACTGAGACAAAAACAGATTTGTACATAAATGTTCAGAGTACCATTATTCACCATTGTAAGAACATGGAAATAGCCCAAATGTACAAAGACAACCCAATAGATTGAGAAATTGTGGTATATTCACATAATGGAATACTCAGGAGAAATAATTTTGAAAAATACTACTTAACGTGGGAGAGGCTGGAGAGCATTATCCTGAGTGAATTAACACAGTGTTATAAGGACAAATATTGCATAAGACCATTATAGTAAAAATAGAAGGATAACTAGTAAAACATGTGTGGGAACTTACGGGGCGCAGAAGGGTGGGAAAGGAGGGGTGAGGATAGGTAGGAGTGAAACCACAAGATTGTAGATTACTGGTTGGAGGGAGGGAGGCAAGTAAATGGGAAGGATCAGGGTCAAAAGACAGGGTAATAATGCGCAAGGTCCAATGGTGGCTAATTTTATAAAACATAAACAGAGAAGCACTGCATAGTTCAAAATTGGGAAGGGTGTATGTCAGGGATGTGTTCCATCTCCATACCTTTTCAATCTATATGCAGAACAGATTATCCAGGAGGCTGGGCTCTATGAGGAGAAATGTGGCATCAGTATTGGAGGAAGACTCATCAACAATCTACATTATGCAGATTACACAACTTTGCTTGCTGAAACTGAGCAGGACCTGAAGTGCTTGCTGCAGAAGGTCAAGAACTACAGCCTTCAATATGGATTGAAGTTCAACATCAAGAAAACAAAGATTCTCAGCACTGGGACAATTGGCAGCATCAATGATAGATGGTGAAGAGAATGAGATTGTTAACAGCTTTAATTTGCTTGGCTCCACAATTAGCACTGTTGGTACTAACATTCAGGAAATTAAAAGACATATTACATTGGGAAATCTGCTGTCAGAGACCTACCTCTCCAAAGTACTGATGAGCAACAATGACAATGTCAGTCTGAAGACTAAGGTGAGCCTGATCCAGACCATAGACTCTGCAATTTCTTGCTATGCATCAGAGAACTGGGCAATGACTAGGGGTGATAAAAGGAGAATTGATGCCTTTGAGCTATGGTGCTGGAGAAGAGTATTAAATATACCATTGAGTGCTAGGTTTGTCCTGAAGAGGGTGAAACCAGACTGCTCCTTGGAAGCAAGAATTCTGAAGCTTTATCTGACATATTTTGGACTTGTTGCAAGGTGGGACCAGTCCTTAGACAGGGACGTCATGCTTGGAAGGGTGGAGGGACAATGCAGGAGAGGAAGACCCTTGATGAGATAGATTGATTCCATCACTGGGGTGATGGGGATAAGTGTGTTGGACACGATGAGATTGGCAAGGCATAGAACAGGGTTTAGGATATTGCACATAGGTAGGTTTGCTATGAGTCATGTACAGCTCGATGGCACATAAAACCAACAATACATGAGAATTATTGTGTAAAACACAATGTGAATGAAGAATAGTGTGAAACACAATGAATACAAACTTGGTAAGCAAACCAATTAAAAAAACCCAACAAAACCCAACTCAAAAAAAGTCTCCATTGACATCTTCCTTTTGCTGACACTTGCACAGTTGATTTCTATTTTCTACAGAGTGAATCTCTTAAAGCCTATCTTTAGAATCAATGATCTTAAGCCATCTATTACTGAGCATTGAACCTACCTTGTGGTTACTGTTTATTATATACCAGTGGGTCATAAAAATAAAAGGTTGAGGCTACTGCATGTTTACATGCTGTTGAAGATGTCATTAAATAAACATACTCAGTGGCTGGAGGGATGAAACATTTAGTCATTCCTGAGCACCTATTCAGTAGAACCAGTCTGTTTACCAGACTCCAGACACTGACTACTTTCAGAACCTGAAAATTCTAGCAATTCATGCTTGCTAAGAGTAGTTCCACCTATTCAGCAGGGCATCAGCTAAGGCTTGTTCATGGTCCTTTCTGTGCCAAACAAGCCACTTAGCACTTTGGAGAATTATAAAGGCTATACCAGTACTCTGCTCTTGGGGCCATTGCAATTTAATGAGCCACAGAGAAAACACAAAAAAAAGACACTCGTAAATATAACAAAACAAAAATCAGCTCTATTCCCTATCCAGTGCCCTTAGTAATAGATGTGTTACTCCTGTGTCAAAGGCACTTATAACAGATACTGTTGGGTGTTCAGGAGAGAAAAGTCTTCTAAGTGTCTTATCTCTTGTGCACAAAATATGGAAAGCCTATACAGGACCATAATTTTGTAGTTGTGATTCATAGAGTGAGCACTGCACCTTTGACTGGGGTTAATTGGCCTCAAGTACCAGAAATGATGCTTGAATGTTGCAGTGTGATCAGTGCCAGTCTCACAGTGAACATGCTGTTTTGGAAGTAAGTAGCCAGAAGAGCATATGTGGTGATTCCAAGAATAAACTTTATGATTCCATCGGTAAAACTAGACTTGTCAATTTAGTTAATTCATTTAAGAAACATTTACTGAGTGCCAACTACCTTCTCAACCTTGTGCTAGATGCTGGAGGATTTAAGGATTAGTAACAAAGAGGTCTTTCTCTCAATGAGCTCCTAGAGTTCATTTTTGTATGTGGACAAGGAAGGGATGTTTGGATGGAGAGCAAGTAGGCAGAAAATTGCATTAGGGGATGGCAAATGCTATAATAATTTTTCGTTTTATGGTTTTTATTTTCTATTTTTGGATTTTGTAGTAATGATACGGACAGTTGGTAGTTGTACTATTTCTTGAGTTTCTGGGGGAGGTGAGTTGTAGTTGCTGGATATGAATTTTGAGGGGTGGAGAATCAAAAAACACTAAAGCAGTGCTCTCTCTTGGAATTCTGAAATTCTAAAAGCATGACTACAGTTGGAAGAAAGTTTGTAACAACCATTGCCAGTGCCCTACTGTCTTCATTTATCCAGGGTAGTACACAAAACCCAGTTACTATACCATAGTTTCTGAGTCAAGGCAACATCATGTGTGTCAGTGTAGTGCTCCACTAGGCTTCCAAAAGTTAATTTCTCAAATCATCAGTTCTTTCTTATAGGACTTCTCTTGGTAGACCTGTCAACTTTTGAATTAGAAATGAAGTTTAGAAATTTATGCCATCCATTACTATGGTTGATTTTTAAGAGCTTGATCATATTTTCTCATAGCTTGGGAAGGCTGGATATATTGCTGTGTTATTGTTGATTCAAGTATGACTCATAGAGACCCTAGGAACAACAGATCTGAACCCTGTCTTATCTGGTGCCATTCTCATCATCTCTGACACACTTGAGCCACATTGCTGCAGTCACTAGTTCATAGGGTTTTCAGAGACTGTTATACGGAAGTGGAAGAAAGCAATTCTGCTTCCTGGTCTATCTTAGTCTGGGATCTCTTTCCACCATGAGTGATCCTTCTGCCATTTGGAACATCTATGACATATCTTCCAGCATCATAGCAACCCACAAGTTACCCTAGCACAGCAAACTGACAAATAAGTATTGTACTAATAAGAACAAACAATAAACAAACAAATATTACTCAACTAAGCTACCAAGTAATTAGCAATATATATTCATTTCCCAAGACAATGAACTGATAGACAGATCTTGTACCTCTAACAGAGAACCATGAAGACAATAAGGTAATGACACGGTGCAGGATAGTTTTCTCTGGCCCCAGCTGTCATGGTGGCCTGACAGGATGGGGCCTTGGTTGGGAACATTATGGTACAGATTAGTAGTGGAGTATGTTAGTGGTTTGTACCATCCATTGCTGTTGTTAGGTGCCGTGGAGTCAAGTACGACTCATAGAGACCCTATGAAAAATCTTGTGCCGTCCTCACATATCCTGACACACAAGAGTCCAATGCAGCAGTCACCATATCAATACACTTGGTTGAGGGTCTTCCTCTCCTTTGTTGACCCTCTATCCTTCCAAGAATCATGCCCTTCTCCAGGGAATAGCCCCTTCTAGCAACATGTCCAAAATACGTGAGGTGAAGCTTCATCATTTTTGCCTCCAATGAACACTGTGGGTGCTCAAAGCTGTCAATTATTTTCTGTCATCCTTATTCATTGTCCAGCTCTCAGATGTATGGCGAATGGTCAGAAATACTATGGCCTGAATCAGATGCACCTTAGTCCTCAAACTGACATAATTACTCCTCAGTGATTTGGAGAGGTCCATAATTGCAGATTTTCTCATTGCAATGAATCTCTTTATATTCTGACTGTTGGTACCAAGGGTGTTAATTGTGGATCCAAGCAAGGTGAAGCTGTTGACCATTTCAATCTCTTCTTCATCCATCATGATGCTGCTTATCAGTACCATGGTTGATTATTTGTAGCCTGACAGTTTTTCCTGGTAGCCTAAAACACGCTGGTTATGCCAGGCAATTAATGATCTCTTTCTACTCTCTTCAGTGACCTCATCAGTAACTGACTTGAATGGATATATAATTACTTAGTTTCTTTACCCATCCTCTAAGATCTAGTTCTACAAAGCAATTAAGCTC
The DNA here is from genome assembly GCF_000299155.1 of Elephantulus edwardii. Taxonomy (NCBI): domain Eukaryota; kingdom Metazoa; phylum Chordata; class Mammalia; order Macroscelidea; family Macroscelididae; genus Elephantulus; species Elephantulus edwardii. The sequence continues at coordinate 24,237,840 of NW_006399762.1, forward strand.
TAGTTCCCCAGAGTGATAACTGGCTTCCAAACAACATTCATTGATTATCTTCCTCTCCTTGTTTCACTTATCCAAACAGATTCAATTGCAAAAAGATTGCTTGAGAAACCTTGCTTCATAACCTTCTCTGCAAAAACCAGTCTTTGCAAACAGTTGATGAATGAGACTTTGTAAAGATTAAATATTTGTATGCATCAAAAGTTTTTTCCAATAGGGCAAAAACAAAACCTACCAACTGGGACCAAACATTTGGCAATACTATCTCAGACAAGAGTCTAATAATGACAGTTTATAAAATTCTCCTGGCCTCCACAAGAAAAAGACTGATAACCCAATTACAAAATGGGCAAAAGACATGGAAAAAATTTTCACAGAGGAAGATATTCACATCCAACAGACACATAAGAAAATGCTCAAAATCTGGCAATAAGAAAGATGCAAATAAAAAACACAAGAAGATACTGTCTCACTCCAGTAGCAGTGGCAAAGTTTAAAAGGATAGCAAGTAATAAATGAGGATGTGGTGAGATAGGAAGTCTTATATATTGTTGGTGGGATTGTAAAATGGTACAACCACTCTGGAAAGCAGTTTGGCACTTCCTCAGAAAGCTGAACTTAGAAATTACATATGACCCAGCTATTCCATTGTTTGGAATATATACAGAGATAAGGAGAACTGAGGCACAAATGAGACTTGTAGACCAATGTTCATAGCAGCATTATTCACCATTGCAAGAACATCGAAACATTCCAAATGTCTAACCCCAGTCGAATGGATTGAGATATTATGGTTCATTCACACATGGAATGCTACATAGCAGGAATAATGATTTTATAAATTACTACCTAACTTGGGAGGGACTGGAAAGCATTATGTGAAATAACTAAGTGAAATAACTCAGTCCCATAAAGACAAATACTGTGTAAGATCATTATTGTAGAATGTGTGTGAGGATCCAAGGGGGGAGGGGACAGATGGGGGAGGATGGGTGTGCAGGGTGTTAATCACGGGGTTGTGCAATTTGATGGGTGGAGAGAGGGGTGGTTAAAGGATATGTGAAAGATTTGCTGTGAAAAACAATGTATATGAACTTTGTACGTAAGCCAGTATAAAAGAAAAATTTTATTAAAAAAAAGAAATCAAAAGAGGACAAGATGAGGAGTTTACCATAGAAGATATCAAACAGGAGTGAAAATAGGTGTGCTTAGAGGCAAATTTTGAAGGAGATTTTATTAAAAAAACCTTTTTTCATACCATCTTATAATCATCTTCAGTTACCATGGCACTTGTTGCTAGGTGCTGTCAAGAGGAGTACGCCTCCTAACGACCCTATGAAGAGCCAACCTGAACTCTGCCTTATCCTGTGCCATATTCATCATCTCTGAAATACTCAACCTCATTGCTGAAGTCACTGTGTCAATCCATCCCACTGGGGATCTATCTCTCATTCTCCCAAGCATGATGTTCTTGTCCATTGAACAGACTTATCTTAGCAACATGTCAAAGACAACGCTTCACCATCTTTGACTCCAAGAATTACTCTGGCTTCACATTTTCCAAGGCATATCTGTTCCTTCTTTTGGGAGTTCATGGACTATTTTAGATTCTTCTCCAGTACCACAACTCAAAGATAGTAAAATGGGCAATGCCAAACAAACTGTCTTAAAATATTTATTTCAAATTCAAAATGAAGTTTTATATTGTATTCATTATAAATCTACATATTCTTCTCTTCCAGACAACTGTAATTGCAAGGTTGAGCTTGCTTTCACATCTGATGGCAGTGCAATAGTCTGTTATCACTCTTCTGTGGACACTGCCTATGAACACACAAAATCTATCTCTTAAAAATACATGATCAGTTGCTGAAAACCAGATTAAAAGTAAAAGATGAACTCATTAAGTGAGGACCCGTGGTAGAACAACTTAGAAAAATATTCTTCACTGAGAAAAATAATTGATATCCTTGCAGAAAGCATCACAGACTTGGAAAGAAATGGAATCCTCTGAAAGATAGCTCTCAATGGGAATTAAAGAGAAATTATGTTCTTTGTTTGATGTGAGAAAATATAATGTCATGTTTTCACTGCTTTGTGAAATTAAAAAAAAGGAAAACAAAACTTTTTTGTCTGGTTGAATGTATAGTTATTCATGTAAAATAACTTTGGATTTGGCATTCTTATTTAGAGAAAGCTATGACTGTGTGGACCACAACGAACTGTGGCTAACTGAGAAGAATGGGAATCTCAGAACACTTGATCGTGCTAATGCGAAACCCATGTTTTGATCAGGAGGCATTCGTCAGAAGAGAGCAAGGGAAAATGGCATGGTTCAAAATTGGGAAGGGTGTATGCCAGGAATGTGCCTACCTAAATACCTTTCTTTTTTTTAATTATTATGAAATTTTATTAGTTT
>NW_006399762.1:24240763-24251619 GCF_000299155.1 Elephantulus edwardii
TAAGGTGGTTCCATTGCTATTCTTACTCTAACTTAATTCTTTTTTTTTAAATTTAAATTTGTTATTAATTTCAGTGAAAATTTACAGAGGCTTTGATTTCCATTCATTCATTGTTGAATACCTTTCTAATCTATATGCAGAACAGATTATGTGGGAGGCTGGGCTCTATGAGGAGAAATGTGCCATCAGGATTGGATAAAGACTCAACAACAATCTGCATTATGCAGATTATACAACTTTGCTTGCTGTAACTGAGGAGGACCTGAAGCACTTACTGCAGAAGGTCAAGAACTGCAGCCTGCAATATGGATTGAAGCTCAATATCAAGAAAACAAAGATTATCACCACGGGACCAATTGGCAGCTTCATGATAGATGGTGAAGAGATTGAGATTGTTAACAGCTTTAGTTTGCTTTGTTCCACAATCAATACTCTTGGCAACAAGAGCCAGGAAATTAAAGTTGCATTCGTAAAGTTTGCTGTCAGAGACCTCTCTAAAGTACTGAGGAACAGTGATGTCAGTCTGGAGACTAAAGTACATTTTATCCAGGCCATGGTCTTTGCAATCGCTTGCTATTTATCAGAGAGTTGGACAATGTCTAGGGAGGATAGAAGGACAGTTGATGCCTTTGAGCTGTGATGTTGGAGAAGAGTACTGAATATACCATGGACTGCTAAGAGAACAAACAGGTTGTCCTGCAGAGTGTGAAACCAGGCTGCTCCTTGGAGGCAAGGATTCTGAAGCTTCTGACATACTTTGGACATGTTGCAAGGTGGGACCAGTTCTTAAAGAGGGACGTCATGCTTGGGAGGGTAGAGGGACATGCAGGAGAGGAAGACCCTTGATGAGAAGAATTGATTCAGTGACTGGGGTAATGGGGTTAGGTGTGTTGCATACATTGCGATGGCACAGGATAGAGCACGGTTTAGGGCTATAGTACATACAGTCGCTATGAGTCATAGAAAACTCGATGGCACATAACGACAACAAAAACAACAACAATTACATCTTTGCTGGTACCAAGGATGTTGATTATGGATCCAAGCAAGGTGAAGCTGTTGACATTTTCAATCTGTTCTCTATTTATCATGATGCTGCTAATTTGCCCATCGGTAAGTATCTTTGTGTTCCTGACATTAAGATGCAATTCATATAGAAAGCTGCATTCCTTGATCTTCTGCAACAAATGCCTCAAGTCTTCCTCACATAATATTTTTGCAGTATTAACATTTGTGTTACCAACAGTCTAGAAATAAGTGGATGCATTGCATGGAGGAAATCTGCAGTTAGGGACCTTTCCAGATTATTGAGGAGTAATGATGTCAGTTTGAGGATGTCAGTTTTAAGGTGCATCTGATTCAGGCCATGGTCTTTCATATTACTTTCTTTTTTTAATTTTTTCATATTACTTTCTATGCATCTGAGAGCTGGACAATCAATAAGGATGTCAGAAAAAGAATTGACACCTTTGAGTTCTGGTGTTGGAGAATTGCACGGAACATCCCATTGACGGCCAAGAGAATGAAGAGATATGTCTCGGAGAGGGTGCTACCGGATTGCTCTTTGGAGGCATGAATGATGAGGCTTCATCTCATATACTTTGGGCATATTGCTAGAAGATGCTGTTACCTGGAGAAAGACGTGATGCTGAGAAGGGTGGAAGGCTGGGAAAGGAGAGGAAGACCCTCAACTAGATGGATTGATATAGTGACTGCAGCAGTGGGTTCTTGTGTGTTAGAAGTGTGAGGATGGTGCAGGATAGAACAGGTTTCAAATCTTTTGTTCATAGGGTCGTTATGAGTCATACTAGACTTAACGACACCTAATAAGAACAACAACAACATTTGAGATTGTAGTCTATTTATTTTTATATGTCAAATATGATTTTTAATTCACCAGGCCAAACATTGTTAGTATTATAAATATATTTAATAAAACTCTATGTGATTTTAAGGAAAAAAAAAGATATGTTGTATTGGGCAAAGTTATATAAAGGACCTCTTCAAAGTGCTAAAGAATAGGATGTTAGTTTTAAGAATAAAGTATATGTGACCCAAGTCTTCATATTTTCAATGGTTTCACTGTCATGTGAAAGTTGGAAAATGAATAAAGAGGAAATAATGCCTTTGAACTTTGGTGTTGACAAAAAGCATATAATAGCCCTTGATTTGCCAAAAGAACAAACAAATCTACCTTAAAGGAAGTGAAACTAGGATGTTACTCAGATGGTCAAAGTTCATTTTATACACTTTGGGTATGTTATTGTTATTAGTAGGCACTAGTCTTTGGGAAAAAATATCCAGCTGGGAGATGCCGAGTATCAATGAAACAAAAATACCTTCAAGGAGATGAATTTGACATAGTGACTTCAAAACGGCTTTGAGCATGGTGGGGATGTGAGGGTTGCACAGGACAGGTCAAGATCTCTACGGACACTATATGTTATACTAGACTCAATAACAATAACAACAATAACTTTCGAATTTTCCTATTTGTTCTTAAGCCAGCAGCATCTGAGAATGTGTTACAAGTGTAAATTCCCAGGCACCACTCAAATACTAATGGATCAGAAAGAGTCTGAGGCCCAGCAATTCATCTTAATGCCATGTGATCCCAATGACAGGATGCTAAAGTTTGAGAACTATAGCTTTAGGCTAAGGAAAAAAAATTAGCTTCATCTGTAGCAATATTGCAAATGTTCTACAGACTTCTCAAAATGATTTCTTTAGTGTATTATTTTAAAAATTTAACTATGCTATTTAGTAAGTCTATTTTTATTATTGATGATTTGTATGTGTATGTGCATAGGCACATCATATTCTGAAGTGTGATTGTAAATATTTAACAGCAAACTCTCCAGGAGGAAAAAAAAAGACTTCATTTATAATGTTTGCTGATTGTGGTGTAAATACTTCCATCATGGCTGATCTCAAGGTTCCAATGTGACATCACTGGAAATGCAGTTGGTAAAATAAAAGTACAACAAATTCTCACAAATCAGAACTTGATGCAGCTCATTATTTTAAATTCTATGTCTCTAAGCATAAGATCCAAGACATGGTTATTGTGTTTAAATGTTTTCTAAATTAATTTGGAAAGAGAAAATAAGGACACAGGACCAGAATGTTATATTTTGTGTAAAGGATGGTTTTAATTAACATCTCATGCCATTTTCCCCCTTAATGTTAATGACTTTCATGAAAGTAAAAACATGAAACATGCATTGACTTAGAACTTATTCTTTTAATATGGAATTATTTATTACATACTGCAAAAAAATCAGGAGATTTAAATATAGGTTATTTTCAACATAGCACTTTAAGGCAATAAAACACTTTACAAATAAATTTTATTGTCTCTCTCTACAACCTCAGGAGGTAATAGATATGATTTCCCTATTTTTACAGATGAAGAAAGTAAGGCACAAAGAGATATTCAAACTTTCACCTACCGTGTTAATAGAAAAACTGGGATCAGAACTTGAATCTTGTAATGTCCCAGCTGAAATTTATTAGGCTATATTTTCTGCAATGTGGATAATTTAAAATGAGAGATTAATTAGCTTTGGTCATCAGGGATGGCTGATTTCTACCGACTCAATGAACCAGACCTACAGTTCATCATAATGCTTCTTCCAGCCCTGAAAGCCTATGGTTCCAGCTGAAGAGGCCTTTCAGGGCTTATTTCCCCTAAGACCTCAAACCACAACTACCTGGATTAGAGGTGGACACCAGACTCTAGGGTGGTCAATAAATAGGCTGTCCTGTGACCTAAACAGATAAGGGAAAGTGTATTCCTTCTCTCTAAAATTTGGAATAACAAAGCAAGAGTAAATTAGACAGCATGGGAACTGAAGTAGAATCATGATGTAAAAACATCTTAACTGAAGTCATAGAGTAGCTGAAAATACCAATAAACAGAAGCTATGGTTAAAGAACTGATATAGAGATGATTTGAAAGTAAATAAGCAGAGAAAGGAAAATGACTATATGTTCAGGAAAAAGAAATACATACTTTGTGAGAGAGACCCCCCCACCCCTAATGAAGTATGAAGTAATTGAGAGAGGGGGAAGCAATGGAGAGACTAGCTTGTTCCTAGATTTGCAAAACTACTCAGAAGATTTCTACTTTGGCCTCATCAACCCCAACAGTGGCATGAACTCCTCACAGTGGAAACAAAGGTGAAGAATATATTTTGTTTGTTTTAGTTTAACATATTACCACCCAAGTCAAAAGTGGAGTGCCAGTTAACAAAGAAGCAAGGGAGAACTGGGTCAGCAACCAGCAATGTCTGCCACAATATCTTTATATCTAGCCCTTGACTACTTGGTTAGCTTAAGTTCCTATTTCTTTAGCTTCCTATTCAGTAGAGTACTATCATGCTCCAAAACACTTGGAAGAAAAATGTTAATTACTTAATAGCAAATATGAATTTGTTTATAAATCCATGGCAAAGTAACTTCAAGACATTAAATTTTTTTAAAAAAACAATGAGATAGGAAAATGCAGTAGATATTATCTTGATTTTACTAAGCTATTTAGTCAACTAACTTAATGTAATTGCAAAAAAAGATGAAGGAATTTGACCTAACGATAGTAAAATTATCTGGATACAAGGCCAGACAAATATGGTTACTGAACATAATGAGAAATAGATTACACCTTTCTAAAGTTCTGAAGAGCAATGGTGTCTCCCTGGAGACTGAGGTGCGTCTGATACAGGCCATGATCTTTGTTATCACTTGTTATGCATCAGAGAGTTGGACAATGACTAGGGATGATAGAAGGAGAATTGATGCTTTTGAGCTGTGGTGCTGGAGAAGAGTATTGAGGGTACCATGGACTGCTAAGAAAACAAACAGATTCATACTGGAGAGGGTTAAACCGGGCAGCTCCTTGGAGGCAAGGATTCTGAGGTTTCGTCTAACATACTTTGGACATGTTGTAAGGAGGGACCGGTCCTTGGAGAGGGACATCATGCTTGGGAGGGTGGACGGACAGCGCAGGAAGGAAAGGACCTTGATTCAGTGACTAGGGTAATCGGGATGGGGTGTCAGAGACAGTGCGATTGGCACAGGACAGAGCAGAGTTTAGGGTTGTTGTACAGGCTCGCTATGAGTCGCAAGTGACTCGATGACACATAACAACAACAACTATAAGTTTTTAGAGATAAACCTTAACTTTGTCCTGTTCAAAAAGCCCTAGTGACATTCTATGCTAGACTTGATGACAGTGGGTTCTTTTTGATTTGGTTTTGTCCTGTTCAATATTTCTGGTAATGAGAAGTTCACTGATCCAAAGTTAGAGCAACAGATATTCCAATGGATAATGAAATAAAAATTAAAAAAGAATATACCAATAGAATAGCCTTTGGTGCAAGAGAATCAACAACACAAATAGAGCATAGAGAGAATCTAACTTAATAGCAGTTCATGGGAAATAATGAAAAAAAGAAATGCATTCATCCCTAGCCATCTGTGATGACATGGTCAGGGTTCACTTGCCCCATCTCTCTTCATCTTAATCCCTTAGCCCAATTCTTACTATTCACCACCTGGCCTTGTTCAGCTGAAGGTGGCTGGAACAGTGCTAGAAATTGTCCTTTTAGGTTAATGACAAAATAAACAAAATGTTATACGACAAAATGTTACCAGAAGGAGTCCTGGTAGAGTAATGCTGCTAAATGAAAAATTGTTGAACTGCTAACAGAAAGATTGACAGTTTGAATTTACCAGTGGCTCCAAGGGAGAAATATAGGCAGTCTCCTCTCATTAGAAACCTGATAGAAACCTACAACCAGGAGAAGATAACATAGATGAATGGGATCTTCTAAGACTCAAATCCCTATGCACATCCAAAAACTTCTCCAGTAGGGTAAAAAGGGAAGCCACTGACTGGGAAAAAGTATTCGGTAATAACATATCAGATAAGGGACTTATATCCAGAATTTATGAAATACTTGAGCACCACAACAAGATAAAGGTAAATAATCCAATAGAAAAATGGGCACAGGATATGAACAGGCACTTCACCGAAGACGACATTCAGATGGCTAACAAACACATGAAGAAATGCTCAAAATCCCTAGCCCTAAGAGAGATGCAAATTAAAACAACTATGAGATATCATTTCACCCCAGTCAAAATAGCAAAATTTAACAGAACAGCAAGCAACAAATGCTGGCGAGGTTGTGGAGAAACTGGAACCCTGAATCACTGTTGGTGGGAGTGTAAAATGGTGCAACCCCTGTGGAAAGCAGTATGGCGCTTTCTCAAAAAGTTGCAAATAGAGATACCATTTGACCCAGCAATTTCACTACTGGGAATATACCCTGAAGAGACCATAGCTGACATCCAAGCAGATATATGCACACCCATGTTTATTGCAGCGTTGTTCACAATAGCAAGGAGTTGGAAACAACCTAAGTGCCCATCAACAAACGAATGGCTAGAGAAGCTGTGGTATATTCACACAATGGAATACTATGCTGCATTAAAAAACAAGGAACTCATGCAATATGATTCAAAATGGTTGACTCTGGAGAACATTATGCTGAGTGAAATATCCCAGTCACAAAAGGACAAATATTACATGATGCCACTGTTGTAGAATGGGACTGTCCTTGGGGTTGGGGAGAGACTGAGTAAGATGGGTTCAATAATGTATGCTGCACTGAAATAGAGGAGGGAGAAAACTGTTTAAAAGATATATATAACTAGGTATTTCTGTCATCACAGGAGACTAGAACGAGGGCTACATGGTGGAGGGGACCTGGGGGAGGGTTTGTAAAACAATGAAAGAATCTTTTCTTTTACTTTTCCATAATTTTTGACTCATGTACTTATAACTTGTTAGTCAAATTTCTGTCTTCTAGGTTGCAACACCCCCATGATACATCTTCAAGGATATGAACATGTACGGCCAAGCACAATCAATAAGAGTGCATCTAAATTCCAAAATCAATCTCCATAATAGTCTATGTGTTCCCTACTGCCAAAGGGGCCCTTTAGAGTAGTGAGAGAAGATCTTCACCCTGAAACCCACAGCGTCCCTTTTCAGCAGGAAGTAGCTAAGAGAATACGCCATCCCCTTTTCCTTATGACTCAGGGTGAAGTCTCTCTCAGGGAGGAGTGATAGGGAATGGCAAAGGACACACTGACAAAGAAGATTAATCAGAACTGGCTTTGACAAGCACTGTGGCATTTGGACAAGAACAAACTGGGAGGAGGGTAGAGAGAATAGTGCAACAATGAATAAATGGAAACCCAAAATCTCTGTAAATGTTTATGAAAATTAATAAAATATAATTATAGACAAAAAAGAAACCTGATAGAAGTCTTTTGTAAGTTGATATCAACTCAATGTTAGCTGGTCTGGTTTGTTTTTTAATACTTTCAGACAAATACACAACTACATCCGGTCTTACTCAAATTCTCAAGTCAGAACTGATAATACTCCACTGGGTTCCTAAGGCTGTATGCAAATCAAATAGAGTTGTTATGTGCCATCAAATCCACTACAACTCAAAGTGACCCTATGCTATGCACCATGGATATTAACCGTACCCTATCCTGTGACATCCTCATAATTTCTGTTATACTTTAGCCCATTGTTACAGTCATTAATCTCATTGAGGCTCTTTCTTTATGTGACCTTCCATTTTTCCAAACATGATGTTCTTTTCCAAAGACCAGTCCCTCCTAATAGCATGCCCAAAATACATGAGACAAAGCTTCACCATCATTGTCTCCCAGGAGCAGCCTGGGTGCATTTTCTCTAAGACATGTTTGTTTGGCAGTTCATTGGATATTCAGTACTCTTCTCCAAGACTACAGCTCAGTGACATCAGATGCACCTAATCCAAGCTACAGTCTTTTCAATTACTTGCACTTGGAGAAGATTGCCAATCTTTCTCCATTGGAGCCACTGCTGGATTCTAACCACCAGAGAGGTATGATCTTTGGGTTAACAGTGCAATTTACTATGGATCAGGCCACTAGATCTCCTCTCTGATCTCATGAGGGTTTCATAACTTCACTGCACTGAATGACTATTTCACACATTCTCCTCTCCCCTCACATCTTCCTTGCTTATTATAATTTTCAGCTGATGTTAATGTTCCATCATAGGGAGAAAATAAACTTATGTAGAATTGAATTATGAAAGTAAGCACCATAGACTCCCTAATACCATATCTAACACATCTCCTAAGTTACTTCTATAGTTACCTAAAGGTTGTTTGGGGTTTTTTGTTGTTGTTGTTTGTTTGCTTGTTTCACTGACTTCAGGGATTCTTGCCTTAATAGATATTACTTATCAAATCTCAGCTGAAGATCTTCTAGGACAAGCTTCTGCAGATCCCCAGAGTTTTCCCCCGGTTTAACATTATGTTATCTATCAAGCCTCTTTTAACAGACTACAGTACAGTGTAAAGATAACTTCTTATGTACTGTTAAACATAAAATTTTGTGTGACTCACTTTAGTGTGATATTTGCTTTATTGTGATGGCTTGGGACCTAACCTGCGACATCTATTTCCTTCACCTCTCCACACATTGAACTGTGCAAACCTATGATTAACACCCCCAAACTCCCCATTCTCTGTCCTCTATTTCCACCCTACTCCCTGCCTTGGATCCTCATATTCATTCTACAGTAATGGTTTTATAAAATATTTGTCCTTATGGGACTGAGCTCACTCAGCATAATGTTCTCCAGTCCCTCCCAAGTTAGGTAATAATTTACAAAATGATATTCCATCGTATGACTGTATGACAACTTCTCAATCCATTCATTTGTGGTTGGAAATCTAGGCTGTTTCTATGTTCTTGTGATGGTTAATAGTGCTGCTATGAACATTGGTGTACAAGTTTCTATTTGAGCTTCAGTTCTCATTTTCTTGGGGTATATTCCAAGCAATGGAATAGCTGGGACAGACCAGCACTTTGAGTCGCATTAAATCTAGAGCCACTGTAATAAGCATTAAGCACACAGTTAGACCTATTTAACCATATTCTGGTTTCATGACTTAGTAGTTCTGGGCAAGTTGTCATCCTTTGCTTCAGATACCTTACTTAGAAGGTGGATGTAAAAGGTACAAGGACAGCTTGGGATGATCGAGTTTGACTTCCACCATCTCCACAGAGCATAACTGTCCCCATAAACAGCATCCAGTATATAAAACTGATCTGTTGGTAAGTCATAGTCCCCCACTCTCCTGCACCCATTTCCATTAATCAGAGGGTTAGTAATTCATCAAAAGATTGGTGGGGCTTATTAAGGATATAGGTTGGGTGGTGGAAGGGGAAAGCAAAGGATATGACACAGTGAAATTCTAGGTTCAATCCAGTAACACAAATGGAAGAAGTCTCTGGTTTCCTCAGTCATCCAGTAAGCCTTGTCTCATAGCAGTCCCAAGTCAGCTCTTCAAGTCTGGCTCAGTCAGGCTTTGCCTTGCTGCAGTCTTTCCACAGTGCGGCCAGCTTGCTCAGCTTGCAAGCGCTTTCTCTCTCTCTCTCCATTTTCTTTCTCCCTCCCTTCCCCTCCCCCTTCCCCTCCCCCTCCCTTTCTCTCTTTCTTTCTCTCTCATAGTGGCTTCACAGCTGTTGATGATATAGAAGATGCTAATCCACTTTGAATCATGTGTCTGTAGTTGAGGTCACCCGAGACCATGCTCACAGGCAGTGCTAAGGCAATGGATTTTAAAAAAAAAAAAGCCAATTTTCAATGTTTTAAGCCATAGCAGGCATATTAATAGTAACTCTGAGTTAATTTAGAACAGAGCTTGGCATATAGTAACTATCATGCAAACTTTTCTTATTATTATTTGGGGTAACCTTTAAAGGTTTTGATTTATAATGACTCAGGTATTTTGCTTTCGATCTGTAAGGACAGGAGCCCTGGTGGCATAGTGATTGAAGAACTCAATTGCTAATGGTTACGACTCACCAGCATGATCTACTTCTCTAAAGATTAATAGCATTGAGTATTCTATGGGCATTCTATTTCATGCTGTGTCATTTTTTTTTTTAAATACTTGTTTATTTACAAAGTTTGTATACAGTATTTTTCATGCCAGATCTTTTCCATTTTCTTCATTCCCCCATCTTGTGTTTTTTTTTTTGTTATGTGTTGTCAGTTCGGAACTAACTCATAGCTTACTCTCCAGCAGCTTTTCAGAAACAATAAATCACACATGAGGAGATTTCTCATCTTTCTCCTATGGAGGAGCTGATGGATTCGAACCACATGCCATTGGGATTGCAGCACAGTTTATTACCACTACGTTGTTGTTAGGTGCAATCGGATTGAGTATAACTTATAGCAACTCTATAAACAACAGATCTGAAGCCTGTCCCATAGAGTAATAATAAGTTAGGATCAACTTGATGACAGTGTGATTAGACTGTAAGTATAGTTTTGGGAGATCTATATTTATTTTTTCCCTTATCTTTATTTCCTCCTCATCCTCCTACTCTTTCTTCTTCTCTACCTCTACTTCCTCTCCACTTTCTTATTGAGGTGGAAGCCATAATGCCCTTTCTTACTTACCTGCTGGCACAGAAGCTATTAATTTCTTGATGAGTTCACTTACCAGCGTTCACAATATTTTGAAAGTTTGGCTTATTATTGGTGATGACTTGAAAAGAAAGTGTCTATAGCAATTGTTCAGAGAAGTGAGTGACATATTGTAAAGAAAACAAATTTGCAAAATTCCCTCATTTGGAAGTAGATTTCAGCTTCTTTTTTTTAAAATTTAATTTAGTTTGTTTATTTTTAATTTCAATGAACATCTACAGAGATTTTGGAATTCCATTCATTCATTGTTGCACCCTTCTCCCCGCACAAACCCCTC
>NW_006399762.1:24252299-24260098 GCF_000299155.1 Elephantulus edwardii
TGTTGCTTGCTGTTCTGTTAAATTTTGCTAGTCTTACTGGAATGAGATGATATCTCATGGTTGTCTTGATTTGCATCTCTCACAGAGCTAGGGATTTTGAACATATTCATAACCTCTCTTCAAACAATTCTGATGAAGCCAAGGAAAGTACAGTCTTCTCTTTTCTCCTTCATAAAATATATTCTTCCCCCATCTGTTAAAGAAAGACAGTGCTTTTCCACTTACCGGACAAAAATGCTTTTAACCTTCCTCATTATAATGGGTAGGGTTGACTACCTATGATTCTCTAGTTTGGCAATTATGATGCTCCCCTGATGAGGTTTGATCTAATGTAAACCATTCTCTGCAACCAAGTATACAGTCAGGGACCCCTTCAAATTACTTAGGAGCACTGATGTCAATTTGAAGACTGAAGCATGCCTGGTTCAGTTCATGGTCTTTTCAATCATTTGTGTCTGAGAGGTGTACAATGAATAAGGATGATAGAAAAATTGATGCCTTTGAGCTGTGATATTGGAGAACAGTACTGAACATCCCAAGTTGGCCATGGTGAGTGGAAGTCCACTCTATTGAGCCCATACATAACCTTTATCTCTTCCCCCATGCCCACTGGTGGATCACAAGAATGGCTGGGGAAAGAGGCTGGTTGGTTTCTTTAGAATATGTCATACACTTGATTTTTAAAAATTTAAAAAATCTTCCTATGCCAAGCTCACCTTTTGGCAAGCATTCACAAAAGACACAAACACCTTCACTTCTTCAGTGCATTGAGAGAAGTCTATCCACATATCCCTTCTCCATACCTCTTTGTCACAATTTTTCCAATTATGTTCCTTCAAAGTCCCTGGCCATCCAGCCAAACCAGTGCCCATAATACAGTCACAAATCTGGCCATTTCTTCTTCTGAGAAAAATGAGCAGCCAGGTGCACTGCCCCAATTTCTACATCTAAATCTCTGTGAAGGACTCTGTGGCATGATCAGTTTTTGACTGACTGAATTTAAGAATTGCCAGTTGAAGTCCACTTAGTAGCTCTGTGGAAGAAAGTCTGAAGAATTGCTCCCAACACAACCCTGTGGAGCAGTTTAACTTTGGAATGCGTGAGGAATACATGACATTAATGCAGGAAGTTCAGTAAGTTGGTATAGACACAAAACCAAGGTTTTGGTTTTATATCAATTTACACATTTATACAAGTGTGGCACAGTTAATAGAATCACCTTGCGGTACATAAGAATAGACTTACAAAAACAAAACAAAACAAAACAAAACAGACTTACACTGAAGACTGTGGTAGGATGGATACAGGCTATCTATTTATTGAAATTATTATTATAAGTGTGTGAATTGGCTCTCTACCCAACATGGAAAATAATCTTATAAATAAACATGTTCCAGAGCTCCTGAGGATTAAATTTGAATGAGCTTTCTGTGTGGTAAAGGTGGTAGAAAAGTATATGCACGGTGAAATTTTAGTAGCACATATTACTTGAAAATACACAGAAGTTATGGTGAGCAAATGTTTAAGTTATTACTGTTTGACACAGATGTGTGTTATTGAGTGCTCACATTGTGCTAGGTTATAGTTTAATTTAAAAATAGGTATGATTTCTTGCCAGATGGGATGACATATTCTGATTTGGGAGGGTAGACAACAGGTTTAAGGTTTATTTTTTAAACCTAAGCTTGGCATTACAAAGCTCATCTTAGCTCCCTAGCATTATGTGGAACTTCATGGCTTTAAAGATGAAGGAAATTGTAAAGTGAGAGGAGATGAGAACTGTGAAGAGAGGGAGGTACTGAAAGGGACTAACCTTCAGCTGCTGGCTTCCATTTTCTACTTCCTTTCCAAAGGAAACAGTGGCACGGTAAGGGAAAACAAATTAGGGAGTTAGAAAAGTCACAGCCTGTGGTATTTGCGTCACTTTATAGGATAGGAATGTTAAGAAAGGAAAGGTTACTTGTCGTTGCCAATTTCTTATTGATAAGCTCTGTTTCAGGAATAGCTAAGCTACATCATGTTACTACTTTCTCTTATCACACTTGGGATCACCAGGAGTTGAATTAGCTACCTGGTGAGCTCTGGTGTCCTAATGGTAAGAAATTGTGCTACAATCTCAAAGACATGTGGTTCAAACCCACCAGCTGCTCTGCATTAGAAGGATGGGCAATCTCCTCCTGCATGGTTTACTGACACTGAAAAACCAGCTGGATGGTGAGCTATGGGTTGGTCTCAACAGCACACAACATTGACATTGACATTGATATTAGCAGAACAAAAATAGAACTCATTAGGCTCAGTAAGTGGATAGTAGTATGTTTTCTCCAAGTTATATCGACTGTTTTCCTTCTCCAGATTCCTTCAGTTAAGCAGAACAATCTATATATAATTTTCACATTCATGGACCATATTAGGAATTTTCTTATCCATGTTATGAATTAATAATGCCTAGTGTACACTAAGAGATTGGGTCACAGCTGGCCTGGAGCCTCCACTCTAGGAGGCTCTCGTGTCTTGATGGTGGTCATGTAAGGGAAGTTTTTGGGTTGTATTTGATGTGTCTTACTGGGTTTTTATCCCCCAAAAAGGGGGCATGAGTGAACTTTTGATCCAAGGGTTGAGGCCTGCTAAAGGGTGTGTCTTTAAAATCCCACAGAGCCCTCAGGCCAAATTTATTAATTTTAGAATGAACATTCTTTAAGTGATACAACAATTGTTTATTTGTTATACTGCATAACTTGGAGATAGTCATGTCAAATACCATAATGGTTACCCATAATGTACAAAGTTTGGAGGAGCTTCCAGATTGATTCATGTTGGGAAGTAGGAGTGGCATCCACTTCCTAAACTAGAGGCCTCTGGAAACTCTATAAATTCTATAAGTTTATAGAAATAATGTTAATTATAGAACAGATTCAGGTCTTTTGTGCAAGGGTCACTATGAGTTCTATTCAACTTGATGCCACTTAACCACTGCTAAGTGAGGCTAGTGTTGCTCTATTTGGAGGACCATTCTTCCACTTTGCACATCACTCTTTCTCAATATGCTGTATGAACTAACCTGGATTTTCTGAGATACTGAGCCTTGTGCCACTGGGAGAGCAAATATTGTGTTTTCCCAATGTAGAATGGAGCGCCCACTAGTAAAACAGGTTTCGAAGCAGGAATGGCATCCACTTCCTAAATCACATGCCTCTGGAAACTCTGTGAAGTTGGAGAGAGAACGATAGTTATAGAAAGATCTTTTGTTCTTAGAGTCATTAGGAGTTGTGCTCGACTTGACGGCAATCAACAAGAACAACAACAACAACAATGTACTCTAAAAACACATAAAAATCTTTTGACTATTTGTAGTTGAGTAAAAGAAACTCTGCATTGTTTCTTTCTTTATCATCTTGAATCATATAATCACTTGATATATTTTGTTTTGAATGAAAACCAGAAGAATGGTTGTATTGATAGTAAAAAAGTCAACTTTATGTTAAAATACAATGTTGTGAGGGATTATACATGTATTCTCCATACATGTATAAGGAAGATCTGCTAATACAACTATTAACTATTATTCAAATTTATGCTCCTACATCTAAAGCCCAAGAGGAAGAAATTGAAAATTTGTACCAAATGGACCAAATATACCATCAAGATGTGTTAATTGGCACTGTAATGCACAAGTTGGAAACAGAAACAGTGAAGAAGGAAAAGTGGTAAGGGGAAATTATGGACAAGGTGACAGAAATGAGGCTGGAAAGAGAATGACCAAATTTTGTATTTTCAATAATTCATTGCAAGTACCTTTTTTGAGGATGAAATAGTAATAGATTTATTGGAAAGTTACATCCCCAAAGGGATGGACCTGCCTACTTGAAATATGGAGGGAAGGCCACAAATACCTTTTTTAAAACCACAAAAGGCAAATTTACACATGGACCCTACCTGATGGGCTGCGATAGGAATCATATTGATTACATTTGTGGAAGGAATTGTTGGTGAAGCTCAATATTAGCAGTCAAAACTAGGCCAGGGGCAGACTGTAAGACAGATCATCAATTACTCATGTGCAAATTCAAATTGAGGCCAAAGAAAATGAAAACAAGTCCACAAGAGCCAAACTATGGTCTTGAATCTATTCCACCTGAATTTCAAAATAATCTTAAGTATAGCTTTCAAGTATTGAATACTAATGGTTGAAGACTAGATAAGTTGTGGGATAACATCAAGGATCTCACCCATGAAGAGAGAAAAAGATCATTACAAAGGCAGAAGAGGAAAAAAAACAACACCCAACCAAACACCAAAATGGATGTCAGAAGAGATTCTGAAAATTGCACTAGAGTGTTGAGAAGCGGAAATAGAAAACACATCAAAGTAAAAGAGTTGCACAGAAGACTTCAAAGGGTAGTTCAAGAAGACAAAGAAAAGTATTGTAATAGAATTGTGAAATTAAAAGGGAAGAACTTGCTCTGCATTTCTCAAGCTGAGAGAACGAAAAAAAACCCCAAACTTAAGTCTTGAGTCACAATATTGGAAGATGATCCAGGAATCATCAAAAGAAGATGGAGGGGAATACACAGAGTAACTGTACCAAAAAAGAACTGACTAACACTGAAAGATTTCAGGAAATACCGTATGAGCAGGAGCCAGTGGTAATGTTTCAGGAAATAGACGCTGCGCTGAAGGCATTTGTGAAAAATAAGGCCTCAGAAATTGATGAGTACCAATTGACTTGTTTCAATTAATAAATGCAGCCCTGGACAGAATCACCATCTATGCCAGGAAATTTGGAGGGCAGTGATCTGGCCAATGAATTAGAAAAGTTTGCTCCCATTCCCAAGAAAGATGATCCAACAGAATGTGGAAACTATTGAATAATGTTATTGTTCTTAGCACAACCTGCTAAGCTTGTCAAGGGCAGCATCTGTTTGTTGAAATATGTCAATTTGTATGCTGTCAAGTCCTGGAGCCTTGTTTTTTTGCAGCTTGAACTTCCTCATTCACCACCATTGGCTCTTGATCATATGTTGTTTCATGAAATTCTTCTGTGTCAATCAATTCTTTTTGGTATATTAACTCTGTACTCCTTCCATCTTCTATTGATGTTTCCTGGGTCATTCAACTTTCTGCCTATAGCATCCCTAAGTGGCTCGAATTTGTACTTTAGTTCCTTCAACTTAAGACATGCTCAATGAGTTCACCCCTTTTTATTTTCCAACTCCAGTTCTTTGTACATTTTATTATAATACTTCTTTCAAAGCTTCCCTTTGAAATCTTATGTTAAGCTCCTTAACATTTTTATTTTTCCCCCCTTTGATTTGGCTTCTTGGCTCTCTAGTGTAACACTCAGAATCTCTTCTGACATCCTTCTTGGTCTTTTCTTCTTCTTCCATCTTTATGATGACCTTTTGAATTCTTTATGGATGATATTCTTTATATTGTCCCACAGCTCATCTGGTCTTTGCTCATTAGTATTCGAGGTCTCAAACCTGTTCCTAAGATGGTCTTTAAATTCAGAAGGAATAGACTCAAGGTCAAACTTTATTTCTTGGAAATTTGATTTGATTTTTTTCTTCTTCAGTTTGAACTTGAATATGAGTAATTTATGATCTGTTCCACAATCAGCACCTAGCTTAGTTTTCACAGCTGATATTGAACTACTCCAATAATTCCCCCCACAGATGTAATCAATCTGATTCCTGTGTAAGCCATCAGCTAAGATCCGCATGTATAGTCACCATTTGTGTTTCCTTTTTTTAAAAAAATCTTTTTTATTGTGATTTTAATGAAAGTTTATAGAAAAGTTGGATTTTCATTCATTTATTGTTGCACAATTTCCTCCCTTCCCTCTCTCCTACCTCGCTCTCAGTCTGCTTTGCAATGCACTTCTTATTCTGATTGTTGCCGTACATATAATGCCTAATCATATATTCCTTTTAAACAGTTCTTTCCTTCATCTCCTCAAATGCAATGTTCATTATCCACACCTTCTTTTCCTAGTTTTTCCCCAACCCACCATGTCAGTCCTGTTTTATAACAGTGGTGTTATGCAGTATTTGACATTTTGTGACCAAGATATTTCATTCAGTATGATGTTTTCCAGGGTCACCAATATTGAGTAATGATTTATAAATTTCTTGTTTTTCAATGGTGCTTATTATTCTATTGTGTAATAAACCATAGTTTTTTTCCCTATCCATTCACTTGTTGATGAATACTTGGCTTGCTTCTATCTCTTTGCTAGTGTGAATAATGCAACAATAAAAATGGATGTGCATACATCTGTTTAGGTGGCAGCTCTAGATGCTTTACGGTATATTTCTAGTAGTGGAATTGCTGGGTTAAATGACATTTCTATTTTCAACTTTTTGAGAAAGCGCCATACCACCTTCCATAGTGGTTGACTGTTTTATACTCCTATGAGTAGTGAATAAGTGTTCCACTTTCTGCACAACTTCACCAGCTTTTGCTATTTACTGCTTTGCTGAATTATGCTATATTGTTGCTGGGGTGATATTGTATCTTATCATTCTTTTGACATTTGTGTTTCTCATAAAAGGTATTTGCAATAAATAATTCATTGCTTGTACAGAATTCTATCATTCTGTCTTCAGCCTGATTTTTGTCACCAAGCCCCTGTTTTCCCACTACTAATCCTTCTCCTCTGTTCCCAACTTTTGTGTTTCATTCACCCATTATTCCTAATGAATCTTGTTTGCATGGCCAATCAATTTTCAGTAACAGCAGTTGGAAAGTCATCTATTTCCTCCTCTTTGGCTCTGGTTGTTGGTGCATAAATTGAATTGTAGTGATATTAACAGATTTTCCTTGTGTGTGTATGGATATTATCCTGTCACTCACAACATTGTATTTCAATATGGATCTAGAATTGGCCTTTTTAACTATGAGTGTGACCCTGTTTTTTCTCATCTTTTCATTTTCAGCATAGTAGATTGTAAGTTTGTCTGATTTAAAATGTCCCACACCAATTCATTTTATTTCGCCAATGCCTAGTATGTCAATATTTACACATTTCACTTCTTCCTTAGCAATCTTCAATTTTCCTACATTCATACTTTTCATATCCCATATTCCAATCTCTAGTGTCCATTTGCAACTGTTCTTCCTCCTTTGTCTCTGGTGCCATATCTGCTAGTATAATCTATGTGTGCTTTGCTGTACATAGGGTTTTTGAAGGCCTGTTATTTGATAAGTGAATAGCCAATCCCTCTCCCTATTCTGTTTCAAAGCTTAGCTTTTGAGCCTTATTTAAGAGACAAGAATTTTACTCAAAAGAGCTGAGGGTATGCAGTAACAGATCAAGTGTTGGTCCCAGGACTCACTCCTTAGGTGCATGTGTTATATTCCCACCTTCACCCCACCCTGCCAACATCCAGCTCAGTTCTCTCTCCTTGACACGCTGGTGTCTTCTATCCTTACCACAAGCCAACTCTGGTTTGATGGCTCAGGCCTCCCACCACCTCTGCCTTCCCATTGCCTCTCCATTCCCCTTTTATATTGCGCTTCTGGTGCAGGAGCAGTGGTCTCCATGTGGTGTGGGAAGAAAGTAGTCCTCACTCGGCAGGCCAATCTCCATCTGGCAGGGCACTCTCCTTTTTTTAGATCAGTCAAAACCTGGTAATAGGAAACCATCTTTAAGGATTTCACTTTAAAGAACTGCATAGGTGATTGTACTCTTTCAAATACATGCTCCCACAACTTTGTATAATAGTAATTCTATGTGAGACCTTCATAGGGTCACTATGAGTCGCCTGCGACTCGACAGCACTTAACAACAACAACAT
>NW_006399762.1:24260198-24273069 GCF_000299155.1 Elephantulus edwardii
TGTGTGTGTGTGTGTGTATATACATACATATATATTTACCTTTTGCTGTAATGTGTTATTGAGCCAGAACTGACTCATAGCTGCCTCTCTATTAGGCTATAAATTGCACAGGAGAAGATGGCCCATCTTTCACCCATGAAGCAGCAGTGGATTTGAACCACATGCCTTTGTATTGGCAGAACCACTCTTACCACATTGAGTGACCAGAGCTCCCTCCATTAGACTACCAGAGCAGTCTATTAGTTGTCTTGAATTTTAATTATTCCAATTGTGTGGTATACTATTCTAGCTATATGATATGCTAGTTAAGTATTGCTAAGAGATGTGAAAAAATACATGCTTTATACGGTCCCTTTAGATATGATTGTAAGTAGCAATTTATAATAAATAATAAAGATGTCAACTGCTATTGAGTAAAATATGACTCATAGTGACTTCTATATGACAAATTTAACTTCTGTCCGAGGATGTGCCATCCCCATAATCTTTGACATACTTCTTTGAACCCATTGCTGTAGTCATTGTGTCAATCCATCCTGTCGAGTGTCTTCCCTTTTTTTTTTCTGGTACTTTCCAAACGTGATGTCCCTTTCTAAGCATGATGTCCATTTCCAAGGAATAGCCTCTCCTAACAATATGTCTAAAGTTTGTGAGACCAAGATTTGTTATCTTTGCCTCCATGGAGCCCTCTGGCTCATTCCTCTATGATAAATTGTTTGTTCTTTTGGCATTCTTCTCCAACACCACAGTTCAAAAGTATCAATTCTCCTGTCATTCTTATTCACTGTTCAGCTTTTAACTGCATAGCAAATGATGGAAAAGACCATGGCTTGAATAAGACACATCTTAGTGTTCAGACTGACATCACTGCTTCTCAGTAGTTTGGAGGGGTCCCTGACAGCCGACTTTTCCCAAGCAATACCTTTGCTAATCCTGATTGCTGGTACCAAGGATGTTGGTTGTAGATACAAGTAAGATTAAATCATTGACAATTTCAATCTTTTCTCTATGTATCCTGATGTTGCCCATTGGTCCAGTGTTGAGAAGTTTTGTTTTCTTGACATTAAGATGTAATCCAGATTGAAGGCTGTAGTAGTCTTTGACTGTGTATAGCAAGTACTTCTAATCCTCCTCACCTTTAGCAAGCAAGATTGTGTCATCTGCATAAGGCAGGTTGTTGATGAGGCTTCCTCTGATCCTGACCCCACACTTTCCACAAAGTCCAGCTTCATGAATGATTTGTTCTGTCTACAAATTCTAAAGATAATTTTAAAATTCAGGTGCCAGTCAGATGGCCAGGCAGCCATTCTCCAAAGTTTCTAGCATAGATTGGTCAAGACTTCCAGGGCTCTAACTGTGAGTTAAAACATGTCAGTCAACATCCCATGTATTCCTGGGCATTTGTTGCCAATGCCTTCAGTGCAGCTTGAACTTCTTCTTTGTTACCATTGGCATTTGATCATGTGGTACCTCTTGAAACATTTTGGTGTTGACCCATTCTTTTTGGTACAGTGATTGTGTATTTTCTCCATCTTCTTTTGATCATTCCTGGATCATTTAGTACTTCCCATAGAATCTTATCACATCTCTTGAACTGCTAAGAGTACAAATAAATATGTCTAGAGAGGGTGCAGCAGGAATGCTCCTTGGAGGCAAAGATGACAAAGCTTTGTCTTTCATACTTAGGACGTGTAGCTAAGCAAGGACAAGGCTGGTCACAGGAGAAGGATATGATGCTTGGAAAGATGAGGAGTCATTGAAGGAGAGGAAGACAGTGAGATAATGGCTTGACACAGTGACTCCAGCAATGGGCTTGAGTGTTTCAGAGATGGTGAGGATGGCACAGGATAGAACAGGGTTCAGAATGGCTGCTCATAGGATTGCTATGAATTGTGCTTGACATAATTGCACCAAATAAAAACAAAACATTTATTATTGCAACTTGAGGCTTGATTTTGTTTTTCAGTTCTTTCAACTTGAGAAATGTCAAGTGAGTTATTTTTATTCTTCAAATCCATCTCTCCGTGTATTCTGTTCTAATACTTTGCTTTATCTTTTCAGGCTGTCCTGTAAAGTCTTCTCTTTAACTCTTACTTCAGAGTCTCTTCCTTATTTTTTGCTTCTTGATGCTCTAGTCCTCTATTTTCATAGTCTCTTCTGACAGCTCCTTATGGCTTTACAACACTTAACAACAATAAAAATAACGAGAGAGCTCTGTTGGTCGATGCTACCAAGCCAAAAGGTGGGTGATCTTAATCTGTGGCACTCAGGCCTGGTTTTAATTGTTTTTTATTCAGACATTCTTCTAAGTGGTATAGCGCTGATCTGTCCCTTTTCTGTACAGAGGTAACTCATGGTTGCTGTGATGCTAAACACTGTGACACTGATGTGTCTAATGCGATAATGATTATCCATGGTGGACAGTGTTTGGTGGAATTCCCTGATTAAAATAAGCTTGGAAGCAAGAGTGGCATCCATTTCAGTAATAGCTTGCCTCAAGAAACTCCAAGTTCTTGGAGAAATGATGTAAGTAATATAAGTGTTCAGGTCTTTCATTCATAGCTTTGCTATGAGGGATCTATGACTCGATGGCACTTAACAACAACAACCAACAACAACAACATGTCTTTGTAATGACCTCTTGCTTTCTTCATGGATGATATTCTGATCCTCTGATCTTCAATCATTGGTGTCAACGCCTCAGACATATTTTTAAGATAATAGTCATATAATGGTCATATTAGATGTACTCAGTTTACTTTGGCTCGGTGGACATGTTTTAGTTTTCTTTAGCCTCCTGTAATTAATAAGTCACCCATTATTCTAGTCACCTATTATTATTAATGCATCTTGATTGCATGTTGGATTGATTTTAGACTGCAAAATTTGGTAGAACTTATCTAATTTTTTTCCTTTTTGTTTCTGGTTGTTGGTGTGTATACTTGAGTAATAGTGGTGTTCACCAGACTTCCTTGTATGCATATAGATATTATCTTGCTGCTCACAACATTGTATTTCAAGATGAAGCTTTGATAAATGACCTTTTTAACTGTAAAAGTGACCCCATTTTTTCCTTACCTTCTAGATTAATGTGATTTTCTGATTCAAAATGTCCCATGCTAATCCATCTCATTTTGTCAATACCTTGTATATCAATATTTATGAATTCCATTTCTTAACAATTTCCAATTTTTCTACATTCTTGCATCTCACATTCCACATTCCAGTCATTAGTGTCTGCTTACAACTGTTGCTTCTCATTTGTGTTTTCAAATTAGAGGTTTCAGCCTCAGGTGCCATACCTACTAATCTAAGTATGTTCTATTGTGCACAGAATTTTTGAAAGCCTGTTATTTCTGAACTGGAGGGTCAGTCTTTCTTCCTACCCTGTCTTAATTTGGATGTTGAGCTTTAGAACAATATCTGACAGACAAACATTTTACCAAAAAAAGCTGATGAAAGACACTTTTGCCTTACAGAAGTAGCCAATGGATTCAGTGTTGGTCTTCCCACCCCTTGTCACATGTATCTTGTCTAGTCCCTTTCCCTGCTCCACTAGCTCCCCTTCTACTCCCTTCTATTTCATCCAGCCCTTACCTGCCCTAGCCAACACTTGATATGATGACTCAAGCCTCAAGTCACTTCTGTGTGATGCCTTGCACCTCGCACTGCTGCTAGTTAATCAAGATGCTGCCAGTCTTTCTTGAGTTTAAGAGGATTTGAGTCCAAATTCTATGTACCACCTTTAGGGAAAGATTTCTGTCTGAAGCAGTACTGAGGAAAGATCCTTGTTCCTGAGATTCTGCTACAGGACTATTGTCCTGTGACTTAATGTCTCTGCTCTTCCGTTTGCAGCACCCTGCTGTCACTGTAGGATAATTTCCCAGGTTGTTAACAGTTTCAGCTTGCTTGGCT
This sequence comes from Elephantulus edwardii, assembly GCF_000299155.1. Taxonomy (NCBI): domain Eukaryota; kingdom Metazoa; phylum Chordata; class Mammalia; order Macroscelidea; family Macroscelididae; genus Elephantulus; species Elephantulus edwardii. The sequence goes on from NW_006399762.1 coordinate 24,264,114, forward strand.
CCACAATCAACACCCTTGGCAACAGTCAGGAAATCAAAAGAAGAATTGCACTGGGAAAAATCTGTAGCTTTCATCTCTTGAACTCGTCACTGAAAGGATTTGTGCAGATAACTGTCTCACAAAGCCATTGAAAAACAATAGACTTTGTTTCTAGTAGGGGCAATTGTGGAACCAGGAAAACCAAAACTGAAACTCATGGTCATTGAGTATGTTCCAACTCATAGTGACCCTATAGGACTTTAAACAGCAGTGAGTTTGGGTTTTGTTGGTTGGTTTTATCTGAAAGTGAAGCTCTATTCTGTCCTCTGTCTTCTGGTGCTTCTGAGTCAATTCTGACAAGCTTGGCAATCATGTGAAATATCTTTATAGTATACCTTCATTTTAAAGAGTTAGTTTTAAAATGTCATTTATGATCATGGATTTCTATTGATGATCTGATAGAAATACAGAAATATTTTAAAATATAATTTAAAAACTGAAACAAAATTCACTAAGCAAAATCTGGTGTCCTCACTCTGGAAGACAGTTTGGTGCTCCCTCAAAAAGCTGAACATAGAAATTTCATATGACCCAGCTATACTACTGCTTGGAATATACACCAGGAGAATGAGAAGTGAGTCACAAATGGAGGCATGTACACCAATGCCCAAATGCCCAACCACGATCGAATGGATTGGAAATTATGGTACATTCACATGATGGAATACTGCACAGCACCCTGGAGCAATGATTTTGTAAAACACTTCCTAACATGAGAGGGACTGGAGAGCATTATGCTAAGGTAACTAACTCAGTCCCACAAAAATAAATATTGTATAGACCATTATTATAGGATGAGTGTGAAGATCTAAGGGGGGGTGTGGAAGCAGAGAGTTGAAGATGGATAAGAGGGGTGTGTGGTTTATCACGTTGTTGTTGGTAAGTTCCATTGAGTTGAGTAAAACTCATAGTGAACCTATGAACAGAATATCTGAAGCCAGTCCTGTCCTGCACTGTCCTCACACTTTCTGACACACATGAGCCTATTGCATCAGTGACCCTGTCAATCCACCTCGTTGAGGGTCTCCCTCTCCTTTGCCAATCCTCCACCCTTCCCAGAATCATGTCCCTCTCCAAGAAATAGCACTTCCTAGCAATAAATCCAAAGTATGTTAGGTGAAGTCTCATCATTCTTGACTTCAAAGAGCACTCTAGCTTCACACTCTCCAAGACATATCAATTTGTTTTCTTGGCCATCCATGGAATTTTCAAAGGCATCAATTCTTTTTCTGTCATCCTTATTCATTGTCCAGGTCTCAGATGCATAGCTAATAATTGAAAAGACCATGGCTTGAATCAGGTGCACCTTAGTCTTCAAACTGACATCTCTACTCCTCAGGAATTTGGAAAAGTCCCTCATTGCAGATTTTCCCATTACAATGCATCTTCTTATTTCCTGACTGCTTATACCAAGGGTGTTAATTGTGGATCCAAGCAAGATGAAGCTATTGACAGTTTCAATCTCCTCTCCATCCATCATAACACTGCCTATTGATCCAGTGGCAAGAATCGTTGTTTTCTTGATATTGAGATGCAACCAATACTGAAGGCTGTATTCCTTGATCTTCTGCAACAAGTGCTTCTAATTCTCCTCACTTTCAGCAAGCAAGGTTGTGTCATCTGCTTAAGGTAGGTTATTGATGAGTCTCCCTCCAATCCTGATGCCACACTTCTTTTTTTTGTTTTTATAATCTTTTACTTGTAAACCATGAGTGTTTTAAATATTGATACATAGAGAAAACAGCAGTCAGTGGACTTTGTATAGTGGATATGATGCGAACTCCAGGACACAGTGGTCATGCAGGCAGGTGGTCCATGGAACCGCCAGCTGTCCAGTGGGGTGGGCTCATCGTTCATCTCTTTCTTCCCCAGGTCTCAAACAGCTTAAATGGGAAGCTGAACATGATGACTGGTTCTAATTTTTGCTGTTCAGCCATTTTTCTCGATCTTGCTCTCTGACTCCATACATTCCAGATTGTTCAATAGACTTGTAATAAACTTTCAAGATTACAGGATACTTCTGGCCCATTAGTTCTCTGAAATCTTGGCTTGAGTTCATTTTCTTAAACAAAAAGTAAGCTCCAAGAATACCCACAACTTCAACTAGTATGATTCCTTTAACAATCATCTTTGACAACAGTGGTTCCATGGAGCAAGCCATCCTTTTCTCCCTTGGAACTGCTGGTGGATTCCAATGGTTAGAGAGGTGTGACTTTTGGCTCAGCACTGCAACACCCTGCAGACTGAAATGCAGTGGACATGCTGACTGACTAACCTGCGTGCGACAGGAAGCTCCTTTTGAAGGGGTGATGCCACACTTCTCTTCATAGAGTTCAGCATCTCGAATAATTTGCTGAGTATATAGATTAAACAGGCTGGAGACAGAATACATCCCTGACTCACTCCTTTCCTAATTCCAAACCATGCAGTACTCCCCTGCTCTGCTGGTACAACAGCCTCCTGCTCCAGGTATAGGTTTCTCATGAGCACAATCAAGTGCTCTGGGATTCTCATTCTTCTCAATGTTAGCCACAACTTGTCATGATCCACACAGTGAAATGCCTTTGTATAGTCAATAAAGCGCAAATAGACATTCTTCTGGTACTCCTTACTTTCAGACAGGATCTATCTGACATCAGCAATGATGCCCCTGGTGCCACGGCCTCTTCTAAATCCCACTTGGACTTGTGGCAATTCCCTATCTCTGTACTGTTCCAGCCTGTTTATCATAGAGTCACACAATTTGATGTGTGTGTGTGTGTGTGATGGAAATGGGAAAGATCTTATATGAAAAACAATGTATTCGAACTTTGTAAATAAACCAGTACAAAATAAAGAAAAAAAATAAAATCTGGAGTCCTAGTGGTAAGAAGCTGCACTGAAATCTCAATGACATGTAGTTCCAAGACACCAGCTGGTCTCTAAGAGAAATAGGCAGTCTCCTCCCTTGCCATTAACTTGCTCTGAAAAACTCACTAGAAGGTTAGCTATATGAGCCAGGTCCGATTCTACTGTACTCAACAATTAATATAATAGTAAATTGATATGTGTAGTGTATATTATTGTTGTGTACTGTAGAGTTGGAACTGACCCATAACCGACCCTCCAATGGTTTTTCAGAAGGAGGAGATTGCTTACCATTCTCCTGCAGAGCAGCTGGTGGCCTCAAACCTGTGCCTTTGGATTGTAACACAGCTTCTTGCTCGTGGGCCACCAGAGCTCCCCATATTGTATATTAGCACTTTCTTTTCCACTATAGAAGAAATAAAACTTATGTTCATGATACATAGTTATACATATTTCATTTCTATTTATGAGGAATAAATCAAAAGCAAACCCACTGGCATAAAGTTGATTTTAACTTATATTAACCTGAATGGATAGAACTACAGAAAAAGGTTTCCAAGGTGCTATAAATATTACAGAAGCAGAGTGGCACATTTTTCTCCTGAAGACAGGTTGTTGGGTTCCAACTGTTGATCTTAAAGTTAGCAACTGGGTGGTCACCAGTAACAGTGCCTTAAGAGGAATAATAAAACTTCAACTGGAATGTGGCTATTAGGTGCTATCAGATCGACTGTGACGTATTGATTCTAAACAAATAAATCTCAACATTACCCTATCCTGAGCTGTCCTCACCATCTCTGTCACGCTCAAGTCAATTTCTGTAGTTACTGTGTCAATCCATCTTGTTGAAGGTCTTCTCTTTCTTTGGTCCTCCATCTCTCCCAGAATGTTGTCTTTCTCCCAAAGTTTGGTCTCTCTTGACAACATGCCCAACAAATGTGAGATAAAGTTTCACCATCCTTGCATCCAAGACAGATTTGCTTGTTCTTTTGGAAGGTAATAAGATATTCAATACTCTTCTCTAGCATCACAATTCAAAGGCATCAATTCTTCTTCTGTCATCTTTGTTCATTGTCCAACTTTCAGATGGATATGAAGCAATTAGATATACCATGACTTTCAACAGGTTAACTGTAGTCTTTAAATTGACAGTAGAGTAATAAGATCAGACCTCCTTAAGTTGTTGTTATAGGTTTTTTTATACTTCGTAAACATAAACATCTATTTTTTAAAAATGTTCTTTTTATTGAGTCTTTTGAAAAATAAAATTCACACCATATGATAAGAATAAGAAAACAATTCCTAGGATTGTGTATTGTGGCTTTTTAAAGAGCTATATCACATGATGTAAATAACACAATTTTAGAGATACATTGTCATTCTGGGAGAAATTATGTATGCATGGCATCTATCTGTTCTAGAAAGAGTAAAGGCAAATCCCACTTTTATGACTGCACTTTTTAAATTCCAGGAATCCTTTACAGAGAGACTGACAGGAGGAACAGGTGGATATTGACTCCAGTTTGGTGATACATTTTCAACCTCAACTGCATTCTTACAACATGGGAGTGAAAAGCAGCTGCCAGCTTGGGGGCTACTGTTCTACAGATGGAATTCATGTGGCAGAGAAAAGAATGTTCTATTTGACTTCTGTGCTTTATGAACAAAGAAAACATCTTAAGAGATTGAGGCTACTGTGTGATCTGAATGATGGAGACCCATCATTAGAATAGAATAATAATCTATTCATAATCTAGTGAGTCATGTTTAAGAAAGAACAGAAAGTTTGACAATTTCCTCTTAACTGCTTGTTTCCCTGAATTCAATATACTCTTCTATTTTTAATTTTTTATTGGTTTACATAGAATAATTTGTTTACATTGTGTTTCATTCATGTACATGATTTGTGGGATTCCCCCCTCCATCCACTGACCAGAACATTTGAATCAGTGTAAATTCGGTGACCCCATGATTTCCCCCCTCCCCACCCACAATCCCTCACGCCCTCTCCTTCCTTCTTTGAATACACATCTTACAGATTAACCTTCTCTAAAGGTTTTCTAAAGGTCCAGCTTGCACATTGGTGAAACCTAGGACAAAAAACACTGACTGTGGGCCATACATCATACTTTAAAATATTGACAAGGTATAGATAAATTTAACAAATTGCTAGGTGAAATATATTCTTTATTTTTAACCTAGAGTTTTGTACCAGGCTATGGAATTGGTAAAGATCTGATGCCCTGTTATTGTTAAGTGTTGTCAAGTTGAATATGACTCAAAGTGACCCTTTGAACAATATACCTGGATCCTGTCATATCCTGTGCCATTCTCATCATCTCTGACATAAAGTCAGTGTGTCAGTAAATTTTGTTGAGGGTATTTTTTTATCTTTGTTGTTGTTATTTGGTACTGTTGAGTCAGAATTTACCCATACCTGACCCTCCAGTGGGTTTTCGAAGGTAGTAAATCACATGAGAGGAGCCATCCCAAGGCATATGGTTCAAATCTGCCTGTTGCTTTGTTGGAGAAAGTGGGACAGTCTCCTCCTGGGAGATTAAATGCTTCTGAAAATCTGCTGGAGGGTCAGCTTTGAGACAGCTATGATTCGATGATACCTATCAACAAGTAACAATGAGGTGTAAAGAAAACCAATGCCACTTCTCCCCTGTGATCCCATTCCACATTGCAAAGACACATGTATGGGCACCCCAACTCCTATATCCACGTTCTGCTTACACTCCATTGACATTAACAGCTCTTCTGTTTTACCACTAGGCCTAAAACTTTGAAGATATTTTGACTACTATCTGAGCAAGGTATTCTGAGGTTTCTGGAACTCAGAAAGTAGTCTAGATGCAAGTTTTGTTAGGCAGGCTACATACAATATAAGGAAGGCGGGGTTGAGCTGGATGAGGGCCAGAGTCAAATCTTTAGATACAGAGCCTGTAGTAAGATCTTTTTATCTGTGGCTAAAGATAACAAGAATAATTGATGCCTTTGGATTAGAATAATTGATGCCTTTGGATTAGAAAATTTATGCCTTTGTATTATGGTGTTGGTGAGTATTAGTACATGTACTTTGGACTGCCAAAAGAACAAACAAATCTTTTTTGAAAGAGATATAGCATATTCTTGGGACATGGTGTTGGAAAGGACTAATCCCAGGAAAAGGGCATCATATTTGGAAAAGTAGAATCAGTGAAGTAAAGGAAGACCCTCAAGGAGATGGATTGACACAGTGCCTGCAGCAATGGATCTACGCACAATGGAGATAGTGAGGATGTTATAGGATTGGGTAGGGTGTCATTCAGTTGTCCACGGGGTTGTTGTCAACCAAAGCTGATTGGATGGCTCCAACCATCAAGAAGGCAAAGATTCTCACCACTGGGCCAATTGTCAGCACTGTGATGGATGGAGAAGAGATTGAGATTGATAACAATTACACTCTTGGGATCAAATCAAAAGACAAATTGCCCTAGGAAAGTCTGCTGTCAGGAGCCTCTCCAAAGTGCTAAAGAGTAACGGAGTCAGTCTAGGGACTAAGGTGCCCCTGACCCAGGCCATGGTCTTCACAATTTCTTACTATGCATCAGAGAGCCGGACAATTACTAAGGATGACAGAAGAAGAATTGATGGCTTTTAGTGGTGGTGCTGGAGAAGAGTATTGAACATTCCATGAACTGCAAAGAGAACACACAGGTTTTCCCTGGAAAGGGGTGAGAAACTAAGTTACTACTTATAGGCAAGGGTTTTGAAGCTCTGTCTGACACACTATGGGCATGTTGCCAAGATCGACTAGTTCCTGCAGAAGGACACCATGCTTGGAATGGTGGCTAGACAGCACAAGAGAAGAACCTGGATGAGAAGGATTGACAGAATAACTGGGATAATGTGGCGGGTGTGTCAGAGACAGTGAGATTGGCTCAGAATAGTGCAAAGGTCAGAGCTATTGTACATAGGGTCTCTATGAGTTGCAAGCAATCTGATGGCACATTTACAATAATAAAGATAATGATGCATGAGCACTTGTGGCCTTACATATTTGGCTACTGGCTAAAAGACCCACAGATTGAACCTACAAGGAACTTTGTATGAGAAAAATGGGCAGTTGCCTCATATAAAGATTGGAAATCTTATGCAAAGTTGCCATGAGTTGGAAATGTCTTAATGACTCTGAGTTTAAAAATAACAAAGGAGTCAAACATACTAATAAGTACACTAAGAAGTATTTGTGCAGGAATACTTTTATATTTTGAAGGAACACTCTTCTAAGTGGTACAGCACTCTTCTGTCAATATGCTGTACTGAGGTAACCTGGGGTTGCTGTGATGCTGAACCTTGAGCCATTGGGATGTCAAATACCATAATGGTTACCCATGGTGAACAGTGTTTGGTGGAGCTTCCAATGTAAGACAGGTTTGGAAGTACAAATGGCCTCCACTTCCTAAACAACATGCCTCTGAAAACTCTATAAACTTTGATAAATGATGATAGTTATAGAAAAGCTTCAGACCTTTTGTTCATAGGGTTGCCAGAAGTTGTGCTTGACTGGATAACAATTAACAACAATAACAACAACAACAACATACTTAAAGTTAGTTTGTCTAAGCCACCTCTGTAGAAAATAACAACAAAAGAGAATACATTTTCAAATTTCAAGTGAACAATATTTACCATATATGGTCAGATAAGAAGGAAGACTTATTTTGTGGGTCAACTTCTACCTGCTGCCAATCAGTTGATTCTCACTTTGGGTGACCCACCATCATGTATGAATTCTCCATTTAATCAATAATGATTGAAGCCTGGGGTTTAGAGCCCACCTACTCATAACAGGGAATATTGGTAGGGACCAGGTAAAACTTACTGTAGCACAGAACATACAAAACTCCTTGGTTCAACCTGGAGAACATTCTACCCTTGCATTTCCATAGCATTTGGAAGGGTAACTGTAAATGTGTCATGACCTCCTGCCAGTTAGTTATATTTGACAGCACTCTGGTCTGTCTGAAAGGTAAATGGGAGCTATTATTTTAATCCTATAAATAAGGAAACTTGGAAACACCTTTAACTTTATGGTTACTTCAAATACACAATAAACTAGGAAAAGAGCCAGTAGCAGATGTAAGAGTTCTCTTTGTGTTTATAAATCAGTGAAACGTGGGTTGAAATAGAACACAGACTCAGAAAGATCTGAATACAATTGCCTTTAGTATGTCTAACACCAATTCAAAAGGAAGAGAAAAGAATCCCCATTTACATGTAATGTAAATGAGTAAATGAGTGCTGTGATACAAGTGGAAAACCTCACATAGCGTTGTTAGGAAAGCTAATGTTACATAGATTTCTACTTTAAGGTCCAGAGGGACTCAGCCAAGTGGAAAAATAGCTTAGTTATGGTGGAAACCAGTCACCTTGTTAAAACGGAACAACCAGGTGTTTAGGAAGAGAATGGTATGAGAGACTAGTTTCTTTCCTTGCTGAACACAGACATTCACTGTGAGCATGGAGAAAAGGAATCTTTGTTACAAGCATAGGAGATAAAAATCTGTGTATTTGAATGTTTAAAATCTAACTGATGCCTCATGTTCATTTTGAGTGTCATGAGAGAGTCAAGGAGAGCTACATTTCTAAACTTGAATTTTGCTATATGCCCAGAATAATATTATTTGAGTTTGCCAAGACATTGTCTATAAAAACCCCAATTGAGATAAATTAGTGTGTAGGTGGCAGACATATAGACATATTCCTTCCTCTCCCACCCCTGCCTCTGCCCCCACTATGTGATTGCTTCCCTGGAAGAGAAATGCATCAAAAAATTAAAAAAAAAAATTTAATTATTCTAGTTCCAGTGTAAAAACGCTTGGTGAGTGTCTTGTGATAGAGAAGTTCAGAGTAAAATATCATAGATCTTAGCTTAAAAAAAACATGTTTGTTGTTGTTGTTGTTATGTGCTGTCGGGTCATTTGCGACTCATAGCGACCCTATGTACAATAGCCTTAAACCCTGCTCTATCCTGTGCCAATCGCATTGCCTCTGACACACCCATCCCGATTACCCCAGTCAC
>NW_006399762.1:24273344-24274880 GCF_000299155.1 Elephantulus edwardii
CCTTCTGTCCTCCCTAGTCATTGTCCAGCTCTCTGATGCATAAAAAGTGATTGCAAAGACCATGGCCTGTATCAGGCGCACCTTTGTCTCCAAAGAGACACTGTTGCTCTTGAGTACGTTAGAGTACCTATGCTTATTTTTATTGGTTTGCTTGCACAGTTTGTATACATCGAGTTTCACAATATTCTTCATTCCCATTGTGTTTCATACAGTCATCCTCATGTATTATGTTTTATAAAATTAATTCACCATTAGACCTTGCCCATCATTACCTTGTCTTTTCATTCAGATCCTTCCCATTTACTCCCCTCCCGCTGCCCCGAATGGTGCAACCCTGTGGTTGCGCCTCTACCCATCTTCACTCCTCCACTTCCTTCCCTCCTCCTTGGGTTCCCATACATGTTTTACTAGTTATCCTTGTATTATTACAATAATGGTTTTATGCAGTATTTATCCTTATGAGATTACAATAATTGACTCAGCATAATGTGGGACACTCTGGTGGCCTAGTGGAAAGAAGCTGCGCTGCAATCCCAAAGGCATGTGGTTCGAGACCATCAACTGATCCCTAGGAGAAGCTTAACAATCTCTCATGTCATTAACTGCCTCTGAAAATCTGCAGAAGGGTCAGCTGTGGGTTGGTTCTGACTCCATGGTACACAACAACGTATTGGTGATTAAAGTATTTTTCCTTCAGTGAAAAACAAAAATGGTGTTAGTAGAATTTTCCCTTTCACATGCTTAAGAGTAAGTTTATTTGTCTTATTCTCCCACTTTCAAAGAGGATTTGGAGGAACTGAGATCTCTAATTCAAGAAATCTCGGAGGTGGGAAAATAGGGGACAATAACAACAACAACAACAACAACAGTGCAAATGGTTAAACATTAAATTAAGAATTGAAAATTTGGTGGTTTGGATCCCCCCCCAAAGGCACTTCAGAACAAAGACCCAGCAATTTGCTTCTGAAAATGTCATAGCCATTGACAATCCTACGGAGCACAGATGAAAGCGCATGAGGTCACCAGGGTTTGAACAGACTGAAAGGCCGCTGTGGTGAGTGAGGCAAGTAACCCAGGAGAGGAATCTTTTGAAATGTAGATATAAGTATTTCTTCCTCATGATGATCCTAGAGTTGTTAACTATTTGTGTATTTGTGTCTTAGTAATAATATTGAGACAGAATCAAACACATTCAGTTGTGAGTGAGGTGACACATCACAACAGCTGTGTTATGTTGCACTTTATTTTTTTCATTATTATTAAATTTTATTAGTTTTAATGAACATTTACAGAGATTTTGGGTTTTCATTCATTCATTGTTACACTGTTTTCTCTACTCTCCTCTCCAGTTCGTTCTTCTTCCCCCGCCCCGCCGAATGTCTATTTTAATTGTCCAATTGCCACAGTGCTTGTCAAAGCCAGTTCTCCTTTGTCAGTGTGTACTTTGCCATTCCCTATCACTCCTTCCTGAGAGAGACTTCACCCTGATTCATAAGGAAAAGGGGATGGCGTATTCTCTTAGCTACTTCCTGCTGA
>NW_006399762.1:24282785-24283889 GCF_000299155.1 Elephantulus edwardii
TGTCTCCAACCTTCACACTGACGGGCTGAATTTCTCCACCCTTTCCTTTAGATCTGGATCCAACAGCTACTACTGTTGTTTGCAATACTTTTCCTTGAGATTTTTCTGGAAGCATAATGCCTCCTTTGGTTACAGTTTCAGCTGCACTCCGTTCCACCAATACTCGGTCAAAGAGGGGAAGAAACCTTCTGAAAGCCTGTCCTGCCATGATTCTGATCGTTGCAGCTTGAACCTTACTACAGCTACTCTGCAGCAAGGAGAGACCCGTAAAACCGGCCCTCAAGGCACAGGAACGTGAGCATAATCCCGCTAGTGTGCCGTGATTTTAATCTGAAGCTCTCAGGTCTGATTTTAATTGTCTTTGGTCAAACATTCTTCTAAGTTGTATAGCACTGGTCTGTCCATATACTGTACAGAGGTAACTCGTGGTTGCCTTGATGTTGAACACTGGGATACTGATGCATCAAAAGTGATCCTGGTTACCCATGTTGGACAGGGTTTGGTGGAGCTCCCTATTAAAACAAGCTTGGAAGCAGGAAGGGCATCCAGTTCTGAAATAGCTCGCCTCCGGAAACTCTATGAACTCGGAGAAACAATGAAAATTATACAATTGTTCAGGTCTTTGGTTCACAGGGTCACTATAAGTCGTCTATGACACTTAACAACAACAACAAAAGTAGTTTTACTAGGGGGAGCTCTGTTGGCTCAGTTTTAAGAAGGTGCACCGCAAAGGTAAATGGTTTGAATCCTCACCTGCTCTGCAGGAGAGACATGAATAATCTTTTCCCATGCAATTTACTAGCTCTGAGAATCCCCTGGAGGGTCAGCTATGAGTTGGTTCTGACTTGGTAGTACACAACTACAACAGATGCATGCTATATCTTTTAAGTTAAGCTAGACTTCTGGTTCTTCAACAGAACCCGTAGACCAACAGAAAGGGCAACCTAGGTAGAACTTTCAAGTATGGAAATACAAAGGAAGAGGAACAGTTGTAAGCAGACCCTGGTGATTGGAACATGGAATGTGAGAACCATGAATGTAGGAAAATTAGAAATCATTAAGAAAGAAATGGAACACATAAATATTGACATATTAGGCATTGGA
>NW_006399762.1:24286369-24305147 GCF_000299155.1 Elephantulus edwardii
GTGTCAGAGGCCATGCGATTGGCACAGGATAGAGCAGGGTTTATGGCTGTTGTACATAGGGTCGCTATGAGTTGCAAATGACTCGACGGTACACAACAACAACAACAAACTTCTGGTAACTCTGATCAGTGACTGCATAGCTATGAGTCATTCCCTAGACTAAATCAAGGGTACCAGCTGCAAGATTGGGGATCCTCAGCCTCCTTAATTTCTCTGTATACTGGCTGTCCGTGTAGCCCTTCTCTGATTTAATTTGTAATTGTATATGAACCCCAGTTATGTTGCTTTGCCTGCTTGTGAGGTCCTATCCACAGAAGTGATGGATTGTTCCTGATATCAATTATGATTTGGAGATAATTTTTATTGGTCCTCAGGTGCATAAATGAAAGCCATCACTGTGAATTGAATGATTTAATTCCTTTGGCATCATGTTAAAGGTAGGTGTCCAAAGGTGGTCTAATGATTTCGCTATCTTTAATGAGACAAGCTTCTTTGTATATTCACCCTGGAGATGTTCTGTATATTTTACACTGTCCTCATATCTTATTTTCCTGAACTTAATCACATGGCTCTAATGACAAAGAAGGATACTAAATGTTAGCTTGGTGTGTTCAGCAAACAACAACAAAATAAAACCAAAGAGTTTTAGTTCTGTTTCCAAGAAAAAAAGAAGAGAATTATGCTTGAGAGGAAATTAACAAGATTTCAAAAACAGAGCAGTATTTTCCATACTGTAAAGAGCTTTATAAAAAAAAAGCATAGTATTTCTGAGGTGATTTGGAGCCACTTCTTGATGAAGAATAGATATTATCTAAGGGTCTTTGGGATCCATCCATTTGCCAATAGTGAATTAGGTTGTGATTTTTTTTTTTTTTTAGTTTAGTTGGTTTTTGAAAGGCCATCAAAGAAATCTGCTGTCCAGTGATTTAAGTCTAAGCTGTTAAAAGAAACATTGGTAGTTTGAACCCACATCATGCTGATCATGTGATATGGCAATCTTTCCATAAAGATTATAGCCTTGGAAACTCTGTGAGACAATTCTACTCTGTCCATTTGCATTGTTATATGTTGGAATCAACTTGGCAACTTTGGACTTTACGAGTCCTCAATCTTTTGTTACATCAATTTATTTTTCCCCAGAGCAAACTGAAAAAAAAGTTTTCATTTTTTTCCTCATAGAAACTTCAGTGTTCTTGAATTTATGACCATCTTTGATGTATTTTGGATGAAAATATGATGCCTTCATATATATTTTAGCTAAAATCTCTTCATGTCTTATACATTTTTGGGATTTTGAAAAAGAAAACCTTTCAAAATAACCTCAACAAGTAAAAAAAATCATACTTTAGAAAAAGAAAAAAAGTAATAGAATTAAAATTTTAAAGAGCTTATATTTAAAAGTCTGGGAAAAAGAAAGAGATTGTTTTAAAAGCAATTAATTTTTGCACTGCCTCCATGAGAAGGGGGGAATGGAAGTAAAAAATATAATGAGGTATTTAACTTAAGAAAAGTATGAGTAAAAAGTTCTTCTTAGTTGATGTTTTATCTTTGTCTATATAATCTAGAGATTGTCTCATTTTTTAAAAGTGTTTTCATTCTAAATTGCCTTATTCTTCCGTTCCCTTTCATCCCTGGCGAACCTTTTTTTTTTTTTTTTTTTTTTGACTGGGCCAGTTGGCAGCACCAATGATAGAGAAGACACTGAGATTGTTAACAATTACAGCTTGCTCAACTTCACAATCAACAATCATGACACCAGCAATCAGGAAATCAAAAGATGAATTGCACTGGAAAAATATACTATCAAAGACTTTTCCAGAGTACTGAGAAGCAACCATGCCCAGAGAGCTGGACAATGAGAGTAGTTGAGGTGCTGGAGAAGAGTCTTGAGCATACCATGACCTCCAAGAAAACAAATAGGTTTCATCGTTTCTCCATGTTCACAGATTTCCTGGAGGCAAGATATTTCAGAAGTGGATGCCTCTCCTACTTCAAAGCTTGTTTTAATCGGGGAGCGCCACCAAACACTGTCCACCTCGGGTAAACATTATCACATTTGACTCATCAGTGCCACAGTGCTCAGCATCACAGCAACCACAAGTTACCTGTGTACAGCAAATGGACAGACCAGTGCTATACCGCTTAGAAGAATGTTTGACCAAAAACAATTAAAACCAGGCCTGAGGAGGATGGGTCTGAATGTTGACCAAAAACAATTAAAACCAGGCCTGAGGAGGATGGGTGTGAATGTTGACCAAAAACAATTAAAACCAGGCCTGAGGAGGATGGGTCTGAATTTTACCCTATCCTGTGCCATCCTCATCATCTCCGATATGCTTGAGCCCATTGTTAAAATTACTGTGCCAATCCATCTTGTTGAAGATCTTCATCTCTTTCTCTGACCTGCCTAGTCTTTTCCCAAGGACTGACATTTCCTTAACAACATGCCCAAAGTAAGTGAGATGAAGTTTCACTATCCTTGCCTCTAAGGAGCACCCTGATTGAACTTTCTATGCGTCATAAAGTCATCTAGAGGAATGGCCCTAAACAGCTGGCATGATTAATGCTTTTCTTTTTCCACCCCTTGCTCCACACGGAACTGTGTAACACACACAAACTAAGTCCATTTATTGAAAGAGGAATCCAGGTACAGAAAGAAACTGATTAGTTAATGTCATTAGTGGTTTGGAGGTAAGCAATTGTCAAAAACAAGTATAACACTATATGAGATAGGACACTTATCATAGTTTGGGCTAAGGAAGGTTTCCTAGGCTGAGAATAAAATTATTGTTGTTGTTATGTGCCATAGAGTTGGAACCAATTCATAGCTGATCCTCCAGCAGGTTTTCAGAGGCAATTAATTTCACTGGGGGAGATTGCTCATCCTTTTCCCATGGAGCCCTGATGGCCTTGAACCACATGCCTTTGGGATTGCAGTGTAACCTCTTGCCACTAGGTCACCAAAGCTCCTTGAGAAAAATCACTATTGTATGCTAATGGAGCAGATGGATCACCTCTTCTGGACATGTTCTGTGACTGCAGAGTGGGTTCTGTGAAGTCTGGCAATACATCACATTCATCCTACAAAAAACAGGAAAGGCTAGGAGAGAAGATTCCAATGGAGGGGCATGTGATTTGGAAAAGGACAGAAGAGCTGTTCAGGTTATAACGATTCACATGATAATTGATCTGAGAGAGATTTCAAAAACTCCACAGAGAAAACTTGGCATCTGTCTCCTAAAGTTGAGGATATATGCATCGTGATACTGAGTTATATTGTGGGAAGAGAAAAAGGAAGTCGAACATACTTTCACTGACTGCAAACCAAGGATACAGGATCTTTCCTATGAAGCAAATGAAGTCACTGGAGCTGGGTACAAGGAAGTGGGTTCGACCTGGAGCCAATTTGAAAGTAATAATGGCAAGGGGGCTGCTAAGAGAATAATGGCACTCTAACAGAGAGAGTCTAGGGCAGACTGCCAAATGCTTAGGGGATTAGGGTTGGGGTTATTAGTGACTAGCCAGAGGAAAAGGCCTCTTCTTGAAAAAATTGTACAAAACTCAAAACCACTTCACTAGAAAAACTGCCAGCTCTAATCAACTACCAAGCTCAGAGTGATTCAATGTTTTACTGAAACCGCACAAGCCATCACAATCATTAATATGGCTTCTCCCAAATACATCTTCTTCACTGGGACAGATCTTGGAAGGACCAGGGCCACTGACAAAGATACTGGGAAAGAAGTACAACTTGAAGAGCATAAAAGTAACTGCCTACAACCATTACACCTCTCAAACCAGATGCAGAGATTCCTACCATATCTAGTTCTAAATATTTGTGAGTCAGTGTAGGGGAAGTGTGTGTTTGGGGTGTGTGTGTGTATGAGAGAGAGAGAGGTGTGTGTGTTTAGTGTGTGTGAGAGAGAGAGCGAGAGAGAGAGCGCGAGCGCGCTAGCTGTGGAGAGACTGTTATGTTTAACCTGTTCATTAATGTTACTTTATCCTTTGTTTCTGAGAAAATTATTATAAAAAAAGTATAGTCAAATTCATGATGAAAATATACTTGAATGAAAAAGTTAGATCAATGATCTTGAAACAGAAATTTTGCAGTAGGAGTATTTCAAATGCCAGCTCTTTAATACTTTTTTTGTGCCCAAAGGAAGCTCAGCAGATTTTTGCTGGTAAGCAACAAAGACATTTTAAAATATGAGTCTGAAGAGGGTCTTTACTTTTTAATATTTCCTAATCTTGGTTTCCCCCCATTTTTTAAACTCATTTAACCTTACTCTAACCCCCTTTCTCTCCTTAATTATCAATGAGTGAATGTTATAAACCTCTGCTTAATTATGATCTGCCTTCAACTCCAAGGTGACAGTGCATTGAACCTAAACATTTTGATTATACTAGTACTAAGTACCATAATATATGCATAATGTTCACCTTGATATGCAAGAACTTTAGACATCATAGCTCTAGGATGTGCTCAAAACTCTTTGATCTGATTAATTATTCAAGTAAAGACTTGATTTCAATAATAAATTAGACATAATGGGGAAAATGTGTAGATACATTATTGCATTAAGTTAAAATTTTCCAACCTTGAAAGTCAGAGAGTACGAAGTCATTGTCATAAACTCCATTACCTCATCCTATTTTTGTATTATATATGGTAATGAGGGAGCTTTGGTGACCTAGTAGAGAAGAAGTTCTGCCACCAACCCAAAGGCATGGTTAAAGTCCACCAGTTGCTTGGAGGAAGAAAAATGACAATCTCCTCCTGTGTGACTTGCTGCCTCCAAAATCTCTTGAAAGGTACACTACGACTTTATTCCAATTTAATGACACATAACAACAATATTATAAAGAAAGTTAATTTTACTGCATTACTGCAAAACTTAATGTTGCTATAATAAGGCTGGATTGTAGTATAAAGCAGTAATAAGGAAGTAGAATTCATTTTTTCTGATTCTGTTCATTCTAGTCAAACCACCTAAGGTGCCGCACCCCAACCAGCCAGTCTGCTGAGAAGATAATCGAAAAGAGTGAAGAATCAGAGAAGAAAAGGTGAGATTGGGAAACAGTGTTAAACTTATCCAGTAATATCCTGGAATCCTCTCCTTTCTTACGGCTTTTCATCTTCCAACTCAGAAATGAGTTATTAAAAGAGTTAAAATTGGTCTCATGGCAGAGGCAGCAACTGTTCATAGGGGTAAATAGGTGTATATTAGGAGTTCAGGTGACTCAGAGGTGAGGAGTTGTGCTGCCAACCCAAAGGCACGGGTTTAGAATCCATTAGCTGCATCATGGATAAATGATGGGCAATCTCCTCCCATGTCATGTGCTACTACCTCTGAAAACCCTCTGGAGGATCAGCTATGAGTTGATTCAGACTAGACTATCCACAACTACCTCCGTTCCTGACGTTCTTTCTTCTTTTGTTTCAAGAGAATGAAGGCCAATTCTTGTATCTTGCATGGTCACTCAACTAAGTTTTCAAGACTTCAGTTCATATATAATGAATAGATAGAATAGAAACACGAAGAAATGATGATAGATTAACTGATTGTGGTATCTCTCAAAATTATGACCTCAAACGTCCACACTAAGAAAACTATTTTAAAGAATTATCTATGTGAGATTAAATTGACAATGACAACTCAGTAGTTAGTTGGGAAGTTTAAGGGGTGGTGAGTTTAATATCATGGTGGTGAAACAATGTGAAAAAGGACGGCAGGACTGGTAGCTCAACTTGAAGAATGTAATGAATGGTACTGAATTGAACATGTAGGAATTGTTGAAGTGAAGTTTCTTTGTGTACACCTTCATTGAATTAAAAAAAGTAAAATGAAATAAATTAATAAACTCAGGATAGATTAAATATAAAAGTTTTTGAAGTGTAAATTTTCTTTTTAATCAAATTTATTTGATTCAAGTTAAAATTCAATAGAAACCTCCAGATAACTTTCTAAATTGAGTGAAAAAGTTAAATTGGTTCTAGTAGGAGTTTGCATTATTGTGACATTAATAAATTCATAAGAGTAAGTCCAGTGTAGAGAATTGAAAACAATGACCACTCAGAGAGTCATGTTACTGACCACATTCATACTAGTAGTTTATCAAAAAAGTTAATGTTAGATTTTTCTCCTAAGGTGATTGGAAAAGTCTACTGTTCAAGGAACATTTTTACTACCACAGAGAAATTACTCTATTAAAAAAATCTTTACTGGAAAGAAACTTAACTCACATATTTTTCTAATCATTGTTCTGAACAAATAGTTTTCAACACCTTTCTTACTGTTTTTGATATGCTAAAGTGGCAATTTCATATGACTGAATAAGAAATATCTTGTATTCCGGTAGGCATTTAGCCCAATTGTCCATTTTACAAATAGGAAAGAAAAACAAAATTGATTTGTGAGTTCAGTAATAATTATGATAAATGATAATATATTTCTGAGAGCTCAATAAAAATATGATTGTCATTGAAAAGACAGTAAGCATTGAAAATACAGTTTCACTTTATGATGGTGTATGGTTTCAGAGACAATGTATTTTCCTTTTACTTTATTGTATGAAATTTGAACATGTTATTGAAATCTCTGTGATAAGAATTTAAAACTTCTGATGAAGAACAAATAAATAAAAACATTATAAAGTGAGAATCTGAAAACATGCCATTTATTTTCACGTTGTGGAAAAATATATAGCCTTGGGTAAAAATTCATTATATTAATCAACTGCTGGGTAATCAAATTCTCAGAAGGATTAAAAAATAGTCAATGATTAAATATTTTTGCTAGAAAGTGAAGGACTGGGATGAAATTGATACCTGAATTTCATTTTGAAACCAGAAAATCTATGACAGTAGTAATGATATAGCTTTGTTGTTTTTCCCAGGAATCATCAATAAAATAGAGGAAGCCACGTCCGTCCTGCTTTAACCACCAGAGTTCATTAAAGAATAAAGTATAAGAGCTGACAAAGAAATCAGAGCTATGTTATTTGGAAGTACACACTGGAAAGAGAAAGGCCAACTAAGGAGTGTGAAGAGGACTGGAAAGGAACAAAACTGTTCCATTAAAAAGGTGTTTAAAGGGCTTATTCTCCTCCAGCATGCATACATATAAATTCCATTAGTGTTAATAGAACCTAAATGCATGGCTCAAGGGGATAATAGAGTAGCTTTTGCATGTGTGGTTAAATGAAGTCTAGGAAAAGTCAATTAAAACCCACAAATGGCAATTTAGACATCTAATGGACTTACAGTTATATTCAAGAAAGGTATTTAATTTTAACTAATGGAATAGTGTATTTTGCTTTTGCAAATGACAAAAATCATAAAAATTGCAAGGGAAAAGCAATCTTAAATTATCCCAAATTTGGCTCTCCAAGTTATGGTTTAGAGTAGAGGGATATATTCTTGAATGCCAGATGGGACAATTGACCCTTGGTAAAAGGTATATAATTTCCATTAAAATTGGAATATTGAGTTATATAAAGCAGGCAAATCAACTGCTCATTTCCCTCTTTAATAGAGAGAGAGAAAGAAAGAGAGAGAAATATATAAACAACAAAACTTTAGCCTTTTGTTATTTATTAAAGGGAACGTAAGCAAAAATGATTTGAAAAAAGGGGGTACACTTACTAGTAAAAATATCTTAATAGTGAGGGAAATTTATTTCAGGAATAATAATTAGAGGGCATATTGCTGTAGTGAATACAGAATTTCAAGTGAACAAT
This sequence comes from Elephantulus edwardii, assembly GCF_000299155.1. NCBI lineage: Eukaryota > Metazoa > Chordata > Mammalia > Macroscelidea > Macroscelididae > Elephantulus > Elephantulus edwardii. Next base: position 24,294,110 of record NW_006399762.1, read on the forward strand.
AAAGTTCTTTATCTAAAACGTATAGGAAACTAAGGATAAACTTTTTAACTAAGGTTAAAAAGAAACTTTGCCTTTATGATTACCTGTTACCTATTTTTTACATGGGAGCTCTGTTGGCTTAGTGAGAAGGAGTTTTGCTGTTAACTCAAAGCTAAACAGTTCAAATATACCAACAGCTTCTTCATGGGAGAAAGACGGCCAATTAACTCCCATGTGATTTATCACCTTTGCAAACTTGCTGAAGGTTCAGCTATGAGTTGATTCCAACTCAATGGTACAGCAACTGAGAGTAAAGAATAAAAAATGAGACAGAACACCAAGAATGTATAACGGAGAGGTAAAGCAGGGGTTGAGCAGTTAAAAAACTGAAGCTCAGAACCAAGCTTCCCTTTGTTTTTATTGAAAATTGCCAAGGGAGCAAATCACAAAGAGATTTGCTTCTATGTAAATGAAGCTAAGCTCTTTCTATTGAAACCTTATGCTTGACTCAGGAGGGAGGGGTTAGCAAATACAATACAAGAATTGTGTAAATAAATGCTTAAGGCTGACTTAGTGCTTACCCTTGTGAACTTCTAAGGTCTGCCTTGGTACTTTAGGGTGAATTTCAGCTTGTATCTTCACCTGATAGAGCACTTGACATATTATAAATGTTTAGTATAAAATTTGGCTTCTCACAATATATAACAAGAAGAACAACAATTATTTACATAGACCAAAATACAGTTGCCTGAAAAGAAGATGAGCATTAGGGTTATAACTTTTCTCTATACCAATTCAATCTATATGCTGAGCAAATACTTTGACAAGCTAGACAACATGAAGAAGTTGCATCAGGATTAGAGGAAGACTTTTTAATCTGCATTATGCAGATGATACAACCTTGCTTGCAGAAAATGAAGAAGATCTGAAACACTTGCTGCAGAAAATCAAAGACTACAGTCTTCAATATGGACATCATCTCAACATCAAGAATACAAAAATCCTCACCACTGGACCAATAGGCAACATAATGAGAGACTGAGAAAAGATTGAAATCAGAGACTTAATTTTGCTTGGATCCACAATCAACACCCTTGGTGCCAGCAGTCAAAAAAATCAAAAGATGCGTTGCTTTGGGAAAACATTCTGTGAAGGACTTATCCAATGTTTTAAAGAGCAAGAGTGTTATTTTAAAGACATAGGTGAGTCTAATGTAAGATATTGTATTTCAATCACTTCTTATGTATCTGAAAATTAGACAATGAATAAGGATGACAGAAGAAGAATCAATGCCTTTCACTTGTGGTGTTGGAGAAAAATACTGAACTTTTCATGGACTACCCAAAGTTCCAACGTGTTTATCTTGGAGGAAGTACAAACAAGACATTCCTTAGAAGCAAGGATAATAACTCTTCATCTCACTTACTTGGTATCTATTTTCAGGAGAAATCAGCCCTTGGAATAAGACATCATGCTGGGAGAGGCAGAGGATAGATGGAAGAAATGAAGGCTCTCTATAGATGAATTGACACAGCGATACCACAATGGGCTTGAGCATGACAGATATCATGAGGATGGCACAGGATAGGGCAATATTCAGATCTGTTATTCATAGGATTGCTACAAGTTGTAGTCAACTGGACAGTATACAACAGCAACAACATTCTTTCCTAGGTAGTACTTTAACCAAATCCAAGAATTGTAATAATTCTATATGTGCTAAAAAAGTGTTTAAATAGTCAGGTGAAGAATCCATGAATGTGAAGGTAGATCATGGAGGGGAAAAACCACCTAAAAAAATTCTTAACTGAAGGACTTTCATTGGAGTGTCCTATGTGTCCTTTACATTTGAGAAAAGTGGAATTTAACACTGAGAAAAGCTTTAAAAGGAATAAAAATACCTAAGAATTTACTTGATTTCTCTTCTACTAAGAAGAACTACATTTAGGACAAAGAATGTGACTGAAATATCTTTTGGTTAAATTTAATAAGAAGTAAATCTTAAAGGGACTTGATATTATATACTTTCATTAAACTTTAATCTTGTTCTCTATGTTTCCAATATTCTGGCACAGAAATCATGCTACTCATTGTAAAGTACTAAGTCTGTAATATCTTCCACGTATCCACTTCGTTTTAATAATCTGAAAATATTCTTTATATTTTTGAAATAATTCAGCCTGATTTTTTAAATAGAAAAGGATTAAAATTTTCACATTCACAAGTTTTGCACCAGGCATATACACATATCTATGATTATATGCCTATGACTCTTAGTATGACATTGCTACAAATTCAAGAAAAGTATTAGGAGAATATATAATGACTTTTATTTCTTGGTTGTGCATATAAGGTAGTGCCTGCGCTAGAGGGGAGAATTCAGTTTTAAGACAAACACTAATCCGTATAGACTATCCCTGGTTATGAGCATGATCTATTTAATTGTGTAAGAATTTACAGGTCAGTCAGAACTGATAGGTGCACATGGTTCTTATGTTAGCATTACATTAGTGCAAAAAAATATTCCAAACCTTTTCAGTGATTTAAAAGCTGCTGCTAACCAAAAGGTCAGCGGTTGGAACCCATGAGTTGCTATGTTAAAGAAAGGGGAAGCAGTTTGTTTCCGTCAAGTTTTAGAGCCTTGGAAATGCCGATGAGACAGCCCTACTCTGTCCTACAGGGTTGTTACAAGTCAGAATTGACTAGATGGTAATAGGGTTTGGTTTATGTGCAGCAAATAAAAGTGATCATGAAGAAAAAAAATTGTTTTAAGCAGTAGTCAGTTCAAGAATTTATTCAAAGTGAAGGTAAATTTACATAATAATAAAGGGCAAATAAGAGTTTTCTGTAAATCAAATGTACATAACCTAAAGAAATGCAGGGGTCTTTGTGAGAGGGTGCTGTTGGGAATCTATGGTTAGATAAGGAGAATTGGAAGCAGAAAAGTGTGTCAATTCTGTGGAAGATGAGTAAACTATGCAGTTAAGAGAAAAGAATAAAAATGGTCCTGCAATATCTATTATTGGTGAGACTATAGAGGTAACTGGGATTTTCACATACTGTTGGGAGAAGTGTAAATTGGTGCAGCCACATTGAAAATTTGTTTAGCAGAATCTATCAAGTTTAACATTTGTATAATAGGAGCCATCTTAACTCCTGAGTCCATAAGAAACATGCACAAATGTTTACCAAAAAACTTGAACAAGTGTGTTTAAAACAACTTTATAATAGTCAAACAACTCAATTGGAACAATCCATCAGGAGCAAAAAAAGACAAATTGCATTATAATCAGACAATGAAATGTATACATTAATAGAGTGAAGGAACTACAGCTGTATGTAATAATATGACTAAATCTTACAAACATTATGTAGAACAAAATGATGTTGCTGCTTCTGTCTTTAGGTTCCATCAAGTTAACTAGGACTCATAGAAACGATGTGAACAACAGATCTGAACCTTGTCCTGTCATGTGCCATCCTCTCAATCTCCAATATGATTGACATCGTGTTACTGTGTCAATTGATTTTGTTTGAGTCTACCTCTCTTTCCCTAATCCTCCACCTTTCCCACTATAATGTCTTTTTTCAAGGACTGGCCCTTCCTGAAAGTAAGATGAAGTTTAAATGCTTCCTCCAAGAGTTATTTGTTCTTTTCATATTCAATTGTTCACAACATAGTCAATATCCTTTGGAAATACTACAATTCCAAGTTATCAATTAATTTTCAGTGTGGTCTATTCATTGGCTAACTTTCAGACCTATAGATGGCAACTGAAAATACTATGGCTTGCATCAGGCACACTTTAGTCTTCAAATTGATATCATCCCTCTTTAGCACTTTGGAAAGGTTTTTGACAGCATATTTGACCAGTGCAATATGTTATTTGATTTCTTGAATTCTGGCACCAAGGACATTGATTGTGGTTCCACGTATAATTAAGCCTCTTACTTCAGTATTTTGTCCAGCTATCATGATGTTACCTAGTGGAGAGAATTTTTGTTTTCTTGATGTTGAAATGTAATTCATTTTGAAGGTGGTGTAGTGTTTGATCTTCTGCAGCAAGTATTTCAAGTCTTCACTTTCTGCAAGCAATGTGGTATCAGCTGCATAATGCAAGATGTTGATGCATTTTCCTCTAATCCTGATGCCACATTCTTCTTTACATAGTCTAGTTTCTTGAATGACTTACTCAGCATACTGATTAATAAGAATGAAGAAAGGATACCCTGATTCACATTTTTTCCTGATTTTAAATCAAGTAGTACCCCCAGTTGTTTGGAAAACAGCTTCATGGTCTATGCAAAGGTTTTGCATGAGCAAATTAAGTGCTCTGGGATTACCATTCTTTTCAATATTATCCATAATCTGCTATGAACCACACAATGAAATGTTTTTGCAAAGTTAATAAAGCAAAAAAGAAACATCTTTGTGAAATTCTTTGCTTTCAGCAAAGGTCCGATTGAGATCAGCAATGACATCCCTCCTTATCTGACAGTACCCTGTGGACATATCATTCCAGCAATTTTGAAGTGATCTTCAACAAGATTTTACTTGCATGTGACAATTAATGATATTGTCCGTTAATTACCACATTATGTTGGGTTACCTTTTTTTTTTTTTTTTTAAACGGGAAAAATATGGATCTCTTCCTGTCAGTGGAAATGTATTTGATTCCATTTATAGAAAGTAAAACAAAAACAAAAACAAAAGCCAAACTAAACTAGAATTTCTTTGTTGAAGAAGAGGACTTGTAACTATTTCTTCGCCTCGTCATGTGTCTAATAGAAGTGTTCATTTTGTAAAAAAATTACCAAGCTGTAAAATTACCAAGCTGTAAAGTTCATTCAGTTTTCTATTTCTGTATATGTTTTTATTGTTAGGTGCTATCAAGTGAAATGTGACCTTATGAAAAACAGATAGGAACTCTGTCCTATCCTGTGCCATCCTCACATTTTTCGACACACTACAGCCCATTGTGGCAATCACTGTGGCAATCCACCTGCTTGAAGGTCTTTCTCTCCTTTGCTGACCTTCCACCTTTCTGCACATCATGTCCGTCTCTAAAGAATAGCCCCTCCTAGCAACACACCTGAAGTATGTAAGTTGAAAGTTTATCACCTTTGCCTCCAAGGAACACTCTGGCAGCACTTTCTCCAAGGCATACTTGTTTCTTCTTTTTGCAGTCCATGAGGATGTTCAGTTCTCTTCTCCAAAACCACAGCTTAGAGACATTATCTTCTGTTATCCTTATTCATTGTTCAGCTCTCAAATGCATAGTAAGGGATTGGAAATACCATGGCCTAAATCAGGGCCTGAATCTTGGTCCTTAAACTGACATTATTACTCCTCAATAACTTGGAGACTTCCCTGCTTAAAGACTTTCCAAGTGCAATACATCTTCTGATTTCCTGACTGCTAGTTTCAAATATTGATCGTGAATCCAAATAAGATGGAGTTGTTGACAGTTTTAATATTTTCTCCATCTGTCATGATGCTACCTATAGATCCAGTGGTAAGAATTTTTGTTTTCTTGAGGTTGAGATGCAATCCATTCAGAAGGCTGTATTCTTTGATTTTATGCAACAAGTGCTTCATTTCCTCTAATAAGATTGATGTATTAACTTCCAATTAAACAAATAGCTTTCTCTTCAAATAGGTAATAAAATAAGTCTTTTGAAAACTTGGAAACCCAAGCAATTTGAGAGAATTTCAGGAATAATAAGGTGTTATACATCACTTTGAAGAGGATGAGAAGTTGAAGATGGGAGCAGTCAATGCACACAGTCTGTCACACTTGCTATGTTGTTGTGTACCATCAAGTCAGAATAGATTTTTAGCTAACCGTCCAGAGTTAGTAAACCAACTCCCTTTCAGAGTCTGTAAATTGCAGGGGGCGGGGAGATTATTCATCTTTCTCCGTTGCAGCTAGTGGATCAGAACCACACACCTTTGGCTTGGCAGCACAATTCCTTTCCATTAACCCATCAGGGATTACAACAAAAAGTAGGGAGCTTCGGTGATCTAGTGGTAAGAAGTTAGGCTGAAATCTCAAAGGCACAGAGTTTTTTTTTTTTTTTTCTTCTATAATTATATTTTATTACTTTTCATAAACATTTACAGAGATTTTGGGCTTCCACTCATTCATTGTTGCACTATTCTCTCTACCCTCCTCCCAGTTTGTTCTTGTCCAAATGCCACAGTGCTTGTCAAAGCCTGTTCTGATTAATCTTCTTTGTCAGTGTATCCTTTGCCATTCCCTATCACTCCTCCCTGAGAGAGACTTCACCCTGAGTCATAAGGAAAAGGGGACGGTGTATTCTCTTAGCTACTTCCTGCTGAAAAGGGACGCTGTGGGTTTCAGGGTGAAGATCTTCTCTCACTACTCTAAAGGGCCCCTTTGGCAGTAGGAAACACATAGACTATTATGGAGATTGATTTTGGAATTAAAGGCACAGAGTTTGAATTGAGGAAGGCACAGGGTTTATATCTGCTAGAAGCAGTGTGGGAGAAGGATTGGCACTCTTCTCTCCTTCAATTGAGTGTTTCTGAAAACTTGCCAGAGGGTCAGCTTAGCATCAGTTTCAACTCAACAACACAAAACAACAACCACATTCCACCAGAGCTCCTACTTATTCATTTTAGGTACCATCAAAATAACTTAGATTCATAGCATCCCTATTACAGCAGAATGAATCTTGACCTAGCGTCATCCATAAAATTATTGTTATTAGGAAAAATCAGATTTGATTACACATTGTAAATAATCACACAAACTGGTGATAATTAATGCCATATAAATAAAATGCCTACAAGTGATTGAACTAAAACATAATATAATTTGGAAGCTTTCACTCACATCAAACCAAACCAAAAAAGTGCTGATGTAGAGTTGATAGAGATTCTTTGCAATGCTATACAATAGAGGAGAAATTTTCTATAGAATTTCCAAGGGTGCTTTGGTGGTATAGTTTGTTACTTTTGCACTTCTAACCAAAAGTCCAACAGTTTGAATCCACCAACTGCTTTCCTGGAAGACAGTTTCCTCCTAGAAAGATTTTAGCTTTGAAAATGAGATGGAGGGTTGCCATGAATTGAAATAGACTTGATAGCAGGGGTTTTTATTTATTTAAATCTTTACAGAAGCAAACTTCTCCCTCACAGAGCAGTTGATAAGTTTGTACCATGTAGAATCACAGGTTACAATGGATAAGAATATTATTCAGAAGACTAGAGAAGACTCAAGCTTGAATCTTGAATCGGGGAGCTCTGATGGCCTAGTGACAAGAAGGTGCACTGCAACTCCAAAGGCATGCTGTTTGAGGCCACCAGCCACCCCATGGGAGAAAAATGAGCAATCTCTTCTGGTGTGATTAACTGCCCCTAAAAACCTACCTTAGGGTCAGCTATGGGTCAGTTCCAACCCTATGGTACTCAATACACAACAACAAGCTTTAGTCAGAATAAGTATAAATACAAGTAGCCAACCAATATGGCCAGGAAAAGAAACAAATTAGATTGCTGAGTTCAAAACACAAACCTCTTGAGGTATGTGTACTGTAGAACCCACACAATAGCACAGAAGCGTCTGCCAAACCCTACTTGACTTTAAAGGATTCTTGGCCAGAAGTAAGAATTTGGAAACTTTGTATGGTTTATGTAAAGGAAAAAAATAGAAAGCACCACAAACAGCTTATTATGTTATTTATAAATAATTTGATTAAAGAATGATCTTCTGTGTTTATAAATTTCTTCATATTTTTCAAACTCTTCTCTAATATAAAAGTATTAAATCTAGTAAAATATTTTATCATCTTTATTTCTGTATTTCATGATCTCCCATCATTGCAGACATGCAATTAAGGCTGACAAAGGCCTAAGATAATTTTTCAAATGATTTATTAATTCTATGTATGTAAAACTTACTGCCTGACATACTTTGGACATATTGTAAGACTGAATCAGTCCTTGGAGAAGGATGTCATGCTTGGGAGGATGGAGGGACAGTGCAGGAGAGGAAGACCCTCAATGAGATGGATTGATTCAGTCACTGGGGTAATGCGGATAGGTTTTAGAGACAGTAAGATTGGCAAGGGATAGAGCAGGGTTTAGGGCTGTTGTACATAGGGTAATTATGAGTCACAAGCAACTTGATGGCACATAACAACAACAACAACAATGTAAAACATCCATTTTCTTACATTCATACTTCTCACAGTCCATGTTCCAATCACTAGGGTCTATTTGCAACTGTTCCTCCTCCTTTGTAATTCCCAGTATGAAGACTCAGCCTCCAGCGCCATATCTGATAGTCTAATCTAAGTGTGCTCTTTTGTACATGGGGTTTTCTAAGGCCTGTTATTTCAGAAGTCAATGGCCAATCCTTATCCCTAGTCTGTCTTTATTTGGGTGTTCAGCTTAGAGCATTATTTGACGGACAAGCACTTTACCCAAAAGATCAGGTGTTGCTGGGTCCCACCCTTTTAGTTCACATGTTGTGTTCCTAACCTCACCCTCCCGTGCCAACATCCGGCTCAGTTTCTCTCCTTGCCCCGCTGGCACCTCTCATTCTCTGCCTTCATCCAGCCTTGGTTTGATGTTTCAGATCTCCCCCCACCCTTGTCTTCCCATTTACTCTCTACTCTTCTGTGATGTTGATGGTCCTGGTGCCGAGGTGATGGGTTCGCGTTCATGAAGTAGAGAGGGCTCCATGTGGTGGGACAGGCTCCTTGCTTTGGGCTGGTCTCTGATGTGATGGCTCAGGCCTCCAGCCACTTCTATCTAATCACTATTTCTCTTCTCCCCAGTGACGTTAGCTCGACAGGTGAGTCTGGGCAGCAGGTGGATCCTGATGGGTCAGCTCTGAGTTGGTTTCAACTTGAGGGCTCATAGTAAGAACAACAATGGAAAGTTAAGCAATAATAGTAACAACTAACAATAATTGAACATGTGTCATATATTGAGCAGTGTGCTTATTACTTCATATATGTGACATAAGGTTTGTAAAAGCTAGAATCTACATAAAACAGAAAGCTCTCATAAGAAACCAAAGCAAACCTAACCAACCAAACAAACCAAAATCCACTGCTCTTGAATCAATCCTGACTCATAGTAACCCTCTAGTAGGTTTCTGACTAGGAAATATTCACAGGAGGTGACTGCTTATCTTTTTTCCTTTTTGCTAACTGGTGCAATAAAATTGTTAGCATTTTAGTTGGCAGTCCAACACATAATACCCTACACCTTGTTAGTGAAGTAAAGTTTAAAAGAAGATAGTCCCATTAAGTACCAGCTCTCACAGGTTTCACTTTCTATGCAATCTTTACTATTACCCTGAAAGAGAAAGTCATACTGTGATAAAAAGTAGAATCAGAGTTCTAGAAGGACAGGTTAGAGTTTCCTATGAGGTTTCCTATGAGGTTTCCAAAGCTGTTATATCATTCTCCCATAAAAGATTGGTGGATTTGAACACCTGACTGTTGTTCATTTACTAGCCCAATATTTAAGCCACTCTGCCACCTAGTATTCCCTAGATCAGATTTATGAGATTTATTTCAAATGTGTTATTCTGTCAACCATTTTTAAATCATTAGATATAAAAGTGGTTTCAAATATGAAAAGTGAATATATCTGTAGGTTTCCCTTAGTTTAATCCTCATCAAGAAAAGGAGACAATTTTCAGCACCTCATTATGTAACATTTTAAGTTATAAAAGCTGATGTCCACTTTCACTATATCCGTAGAGAGTACTGAGAAGAGAATTGAGTGAAATTAGGGGGAGATTTTTCACTCATGGGGAAGTTGGGTGGTCAGCAATCTCAAAGATGCCAATGGAGCACAAGTTTCACACACTTTCACACACAGTGTCTTTTATAATAGTATATACAGTCTTTGTGCTGCCAGATTCCTGGTCTGCATTCCCACATGGCATGTTCCAGTTTTCTTTATCTTTACTCAGTGGAAAGGGAGCTCTTGTGATCTAGGAAGCTGTGCTGCTAACTCAAAGGCCACATATCTCTGGTGATTCTAATCCATGAATGACTCCTCAGGAGAAGATCGATATCCTCTTATGAAATTTACAGCATTAGAAAACTCACTAGAGGGTCAGCTATGAGTCCATTCAGACAGCCGGCAAGGAATTGACTTGGCTTCCTCAATACACATTATTTTCTCTTCTCTTCTTTCCACAACAGCTTATGAAAAACAAAGGCTAAGTATTTTCTCTTTCTGGTCAATCTTCAACCACAATATTTCTTCATCTCTGTTTTTTGGAAATAAATTTAAAAATTCATATTTCAGGCAGACTGGGAAGAGTGTACATCCATTTTCCCTCATATGGTGAATAAATCCTTATAACAAAAAGGAGATAGTTTTGTTTTATATAAAGTAAAATAGGTTGATATTTATATCATACCACTAAACAGTGTTACAAACATACATTTTAAAAAGGAGAAAAGTACAACTAAAACAAATAGAAGAAAAATAAGATCATAGATGTAAACACAAGCATAACTACAATGAATGCAAATTGTCTAAATAATTAAAAGATAACATCATACAGATCTATATTCTGTACATGAGAAAACTATTTTAAATAAAAATATATTGATTAAAAAAGAAAAAGTAATGCACAGTTGTGCTTATTTCTGCAAATATCTTTGCATAATATCAAAGAGATGGAGGTAAAGCAAATGCCCGTCAACAAATGACTGGATAGAGAAGTTGTGGTGTATTCACATAGTGGAATACTACACAGCACTAAAAAACAAAGAACTCATAAAATATTACACAAAATGGGAGACTCTCGAAGACATTATACAGAGGGAAATATATCAGTTATAAAAGTACAAATACTGCATAATGTCACAGTTATAAAATGACAGCAATATGGGGGTGGGAGAAAACTAAGAAAAGAGAGGATAAATAATTAACATTGCATTGAAATAGATGAGGGAAAGAACTGCCTAAAGGACGTATATGTTTAAGTATTATTTGCATGACAATTGTCCAGAATAAGAGGTGCATAGCAAAGTGGACAGGATGATGGGGGTGGGAGGG
>NW_006399762.1:24305416-24306921 GCF_000299155.1 Elephantulus edwardii
ATTAAATATTATTAGAGATTAAGAGAATAATTTCATAATTATGAATGGGTAAAATCTCAAGACATAAATATTTTATAAGAGAAGTATCAAAAAACTGCTTAAAAGTATGTAATTCTTTTAAAAGTGGAGATTGCAAAACTCATCTCTCCATCACTTTGGGGGGTAAAAGGACACCAAATCAGTAATTAGGCTTAAGCATTATCATTCAACTGTACCTTTCTGACATTTATGAGACTTTACATTGTCACAACAGAAGAATACTGTTCCCAGGAAGGGGAATCTCTTAACACCCAGAGAGATACTAGAAAAACAATATTGGATGTTTGTCAGTCCTATGTGGTTTGCAATTACCCTGGCTGAAATATCCAGTGGCTGGGGTCTTCAATTCCCTTAAAATAAATCCCTTCATGGTCTCCAAGTAATGCTGCAGGATCACCCTCTAAACTAAAGGTTACTTTCTCCACTATGAAGGCTGACAAAGAGATCAGATTTGTTACTTGAGCTAGGAGTTTATTCCAATCTTACAAGAGGAGATGTAGTAGGCCCTAAGATACCGCAGATCACATCTCACTGAAGAGAAGTTGGGTAGGGTGTTGTGGGGGTGGGGTGAGGTGCCAGCAGAGGAGATAGGGTGTGCCAGTGGGCAGGGCACAGGACCACTGAATATTTCTTAGGGGAAAGTGTTTTTCACTTGTTCTTTTGGGTAAAATGATTGCCTTCCAGTTATTGTACTAAAGCTGAGGTTCCAAATTATGACAAAGAAGGAAGAAGGATTGACCATCCACTTCCAAATTAACAGACCTTTAAAAATCCTATGAACAGAGCACACTTAGACTAGTAAATACAGTACTAGATGCTGAGCCCTTATACTGGGAAACACAAATGAAGAGGAAGAGTTGCAAACAATCACTAATAATTGGAATGAATGTGGAATGGAAGAAGTATAAATGTAGGAAAATTGGACATTGTTAGAAAAGAAATGGAATGCATCAATATCATACTAGGCATTGGTGAGCTGAGATGGAATGGTGTGGACAATTTTGAATCAGATAACCATATGATTTACTATGCTGGGAATGCAAAAAGTGAGAGAAAATGCGATCATAGTAAAAAAGACCATTTCTAGATACACCCTGAAATAAAATGTTGTAAGTGATAGGATAATATTCATACTTCTACCAAAAAATCCTGTTCTACCACTATCACTCAAATATATGCACAAACAATTAGAGTCAGAGATGAGGAAATAGAAGATTTATAACAACTTTTGTAGTCTGAAATTCATTGAACATGCAAAGAAGTTTCATTGGTGATTGGAATGCAAAAGAAGACAACATTCAGATGGCTAACAAGCACATGAAGAAATACTCAAAATCCCTAGCCCTAAGAGAGATGCAAATTAAAACAACTGTGAGATATCATCTCACCCCAGTCAAAATAGCAAAATTTAACAGAACAGCAAGCAATAAATGCTGGAGAGGTTGTGGAGAAACTGGAACCCTGAT
>NW_006399762.1:24308216-24308835 GCF_000299155.1 Elephantulus edwardii
GGAGAAAACAGTGCAACAATGAATGAATGAAAACCCAAAATCTCTGTAAATGGTCATTATAACTAATAAAATTTAATAATAAAAAAACAAACAAACCCCCCCTCAAAAAAAAAGTTGAGAACAAGGAAGAAGAATCAGTAGTTGGAAAACACGGACTTTGTGACTGGAATGAGACTGGAGATTGAATGATAGAATTTTGTACACTCTAATTTAACCATTGCAAAAACCTTCTATAAAAAAACACAAATGACAGCTATACACATGGACTTCACCTGCTGAAATACACAGGAATCAGACTGATTACATCTATGAAACGTCACTGGAGAAGCTCAATACCGGCTGTGAAAACTAAGCCAGGTGCTGATTGTGGAACAGACAATTAACTACTCATGTGCAAGTTCAAAGTGAAGTTAAAGAAAATGAAAACAAATCCACGAGAACTAAAATATGGCCTTAAGTCTATCCCACCTAAATTTAAAAACCGTCTGAAGAAAAGGTTTGGAGCCTTGAACACTAGTGAGCAAAGACCAGAAAAGTTGTGAGAGGATATCAAGAATATCATCCGGGGTAGGGGTAAGACTGAGAAAAACTGGATAAATTAGGTTTACTGCATTAAAGC
>NW_006399762.1:24309183-24335787 GCF_000299155.1 Elephantulus edwardii
GAAAAGTTGTGAGAGGATATCAAGAATATCATCCATGAAGAATGCAAAAGGTCATTACTATTACAGAGGAAGAAGAAAACACTAAGATGGATGCCAGATGAAACACTGAATCTAGAACACTGAGAAGCCAAAGCAGAGTGAAGAAATCGGGAAGTTAAGGAGCTGAACAGAAAATTTCAAAGGACAGCTTGGGAAGACAAAGCAAACTGTTATAATAAATTGTGCAAAGACCTGGAGTTAGAAAATCAAAAGTGATGAACTCACTTGGCATTTCTTAAACTGAAGGAGCTGAAGAACAGATTCAAGCCTTGAGTCACAGTACTTAAGGAAGCTATTCGCAGAATATTGAAAGCTCCATGAGCTTTTCAAAAGAAAATGGAAGGAGTACACAGAATCACTGTACCAGAAAGAATTGGCCAACACAGAAGAATTTCATGGAATAATTTATGTTCAAAATGCAATGGTGATGATGGAGGAAGTTCAAGCTTCTCTGAAGGAATTGGCAAAAAATAAGGCCCCAGGAATTGATGGAACAGCAATTGACATATTTCAACAACCAGATGCAGCCCCAGAAGCTATCATGTTCCCACACAAAAGGTAGGTATTATTTACCTTAATCACATTATTCACATAGTCTTACACAGTCTTATGGCAAAAGTCAAAGTCAGTGATTAGGAAAGCCATTTGTAATAATTAACCCACTCCACCCCTTGGCTTTTTTGGGTCATTGATCTTAATACTTGAAGTATTAACTTGTTGTAGGGACCCTCAACAAATTTGATGTTCTTACTTACAGGTTGTTGTTGTTAAGTGCTGTTGAGTCACAGGCAACTCATAGCGACCCTATGAAGGAGAGTCCTCGATGCTTGGGTGCCTTTCATCCTCTCTCCAGGTTCATAGGATTTCCGGAGGCAAGCTATTATGGAAGTGGATGCCACTCCTCATTCCAAAAGAAACAGATACAGTATATAAAAGATTTTACAGGTGGGAAAGAGCATCGTATTTATTCACGAGATGATGTGAGGAGTTCTAGGAACTGACCCAGATAGGAATAGGAACACATAGGATATTTGGGTGCTTGCACAGCTGGTCTCACAAGATACATCTCAATGTAGAGGCTTCTGGACTGAGACATCATTTACTATGGAATAGAGCACATGTACTGTGGACTAAGGCTCTTTTGGCTCAGGCCCTCTGGGCCACTCCTTGCTTGGGGAAGTCAGCTCTCAGACGCAAGAGGTATTTCTGCATACACTTCAAGAACTTATCCAAACCGGTGGGTTCATGCCAGCTTTTAAGGAAGTTTAATAAAAGCAGGGTATCTAACAATGAAGTTGGTTAGCAAAAAATAAGACTGAAGGCAATAAGAACTGCTAATGAAGTTAAAGATCATTAGGAAAGAACTCTTGGGATTTCCTACTTCAGCTGAATTCAGAGATGCTTATCTCAAAAAGTGTGTTCCTGGTATTGCAATAGATAACTCGCGGCTTGATCTAAATAGTAAGACCTGAGTTTTTAATATGGTATCTGGACTGGTCCGGCTCAAAATGCAGGGAAGGAGCAATGCAATTGCTGCTAATCATGTGCACCACATTCTAAATTTTAAATCAGAAGTTGGCCTGTCTTAAACTGCTCCCTCACAACCATCTCACTAATAACTACTTGTGAAACCAGTAAACCAACAACTTCATGCCTTTATCACCCCATGTTTTAGATAGCTAGTTTCTAATTTACCTGCTTCATTCAAACCAGTGTTGTGAGGACAGGAGTATGTTCCTTTCTCTAAAGAATTTCCTGTTGTTGGAACTTTCTGCATCTGCACCCCCTAGGCAAAGTCCTGTCCACAGTCAACCATCAGCCTGTAGATATTCATACTAGTTGATGAGGTTAATCATCTTCTTTTCATCCGGTCATTTAATTTCTAATCTTTTGAGGTTAGGGCTAATGGGCACCAACTGCAAATGTAGGGGTCCATACCACCTCCTGCATTTAAGGCTGGCTTGTCCCTTCACTCAGCCCGAGCTCTTCTCATGAGCTATACTCACAGGACTTACTACACAGCATGCCAACAACACTTTTCTACTCATCCTTACCATCTATATGTTCCAGCTAATGAAAGTCACAATAGATTAGCAAGGCTTCCTGATCTAAAGCTTAATTTTCATTCCTTGTGCAGCTCTGGGTAGACTAAAACACTTTTTTCAGCTGAGAACCGTCACATGATTAAGTGTACTGCTAGGTTGATGAGGAGTCCCTGAAGAGTTGGAAAGGTTAACGGGTATGGCTGTTAACTATAAACTTGCAGTTCAAGTCTATCCAGAGCCAGATCTACTTCAGAGGTCTCTGTAAAAAATATATGATAATCTACTTCAGGAAAAAAAATCTTTGAAAACCTTATGAAACACAATTTTATCCTGACACATATGGAGTCATGAGTTAGAGTTGACTTAACGACAACTTGCTTGAAAAGCCAGTGCAGGGATGTTGAATGTGGTTTAGTACTCAAAACCCTGTTATTTTAAGAACCAGGACTGTCATTCTTAAATACGTATGTCAGAGATGATGAGGATGGCATAGGATAAGATAGGATTGAGATTCATTGTTCATGAGTCATACTTGACTCAATGACACCTAATGATAATAACAACAACTATGAAACAGAAATTCTGGAGACAATCCCTTCACCAATGCTTGTAGCAGTGAAGCTGCTGGGAGAGATCTTTTCAAAGTCTGGTTCTCCCATCATCAACTAGACCAACACACTGGGGACATACACTCCAGGGCCAGCAAGGAGATTCAAATGGCTGACAGTGGCAGTGGAGAGGCACCATGGTCTTGATTTTTCTATGTTGTTGTTTTATACTACAGAGTCAGACACGACCCATAGCTGACCCTTTGGTGAGTTTTCAGAGGCAGTTAATCACACGGAAGATTGCCTATCCTACTCCTGCAAAGCAGCTGGGGGCCTTGAATTGCAGACCTTCTGGATTATGGCTTGAGCTTCTTGCCACTAGGCCACCAGTAGGACTCATTAAAACAATCTTTCCCATACTGAGCATGAATGAACACACAAGAATAATAGTAATTAGATTGTGGCAAATAGTGCCACATTGACTTTTGCTCTAAGTTCCTATGATAAAAGTGACTAAAATTACACCTAACACTGTCCAGGCCTTAATGACAAGGACCAGGAAGTGCTGGCAAAGAGAAGGAAGCGTGGCAGGTGCTTCTCAGGGAGAAGACTGGCTTTGCCAGCACGCTGAACTAAGAAGTGATTCATGGGGAGCAGATGTTGTTTTTGTTGTTTCACATTCCAAGTTGACCCTCGTCTGCTCCCGATTACTGTACTCAGTAGTTTTAGTTGGCATGGACATGAATAAATGTTTTTGTTTAAAAAAAAAGTGACTAAAATTTTAAATATTTTATTTTATTTTATTTGTGTGTGTGTGTGTGTGTGTACTGTGAAATCGAATCTGACTAGTACAGGAAGAGATTGCCCCTCTTTCTCCAGCAGAGTATCTGGTGGATTTGAAAGGTGTACGCCAGGGATGTGTCCTGTCTCCATACCTTTTCATCCTGTATGCAGAACAGATCATCCGGGAGGCTGGGCTCTATGAGGAGAAATGCGGCATCAGGATTGGTGGAAGATCTATGAACAATCTACTTTATGCAGATGACACAACCCTGCTTGCTGAAACTGAGTAGGACCTGATGCGCTTACTGCTGAGAGTCAGGGACTGCAGCCTTCAATATGGATTGAGGCTCAATGTCAAGAAGACAAAGATTCTCATCACTGGACCAATTGGCATCATCAGGATGGATGGTGAAGAGATTGAGATTGCTCACAGCTTTAGTTTGCTTGGCTCCACAACCAACACTCTTGGCACCAGGAAATTAAAAGATGTATTGCAATGGGAAAGTCTGCTATTAGGGACCTCTCTAAAGTACTGAAGAGCAACGGTGTATCTCTGGAAACTAAGGTACATCTGGTACAGGCCATGGTGTTTGTAATCACTTGCTATGTGTCAGAGAGCTGGACGATGAACATGGAGGATAGAAGGAGAATTGATGCTTCTGAGCTTTTGTGTTGGAGAAGAGTGCTGAGGGTACCATGGACTGCTAAGAAAACAAACATTCATCCTGGAGAGGGTTAAACTGGGCTGCTCCTTGGAGGCAAGGATTCTGAGACTTCGTCTGACATACTTTGGTCATTTTGTAAGGAGGGACCAGTCCTTGGAGAAGGACATCATACTTGGGTGGGTGGAGGGACAGCGCAGGAGGGGAAGGCCCTCTGGGAGGTGGATTGATTCGGTGACTGGGGCAATTGGAATGAGTGTGTCGGAGACAGTGAAATTGGCACAGGACAGAGCAGAGTTTAGGGCTGTTGTACATAGGGTCCCTATGAGTCGCAAGCGACTTGACGGCACATAACAACAACGACAACAACAACCTCTGAAATTGCAGTGCAGCTTCTAGTGCACTAGGCCACCAGTGCTCCCTTAAAATTTTAAATCTTAAATATTGTAAAACAATGGATGTACTTCTAAGTATAATGTCTTAATATAGTCTTGAAGCTGAAGCTACTCATGAAATTTTTCTTTATAGGAATAAGAATAAATAGTGCATATGCTTGTCATTGTGGAGAGTGGATTCAAGGACCTTAATGATCTGATTCTCAGAAGAGGAGCTGGAAGCTCCGTTTATGTAACACTTTCTGTTCCATTGAGAAAATGAAAGGAATGGGTGTGAAAGACGATGGTGGAGGACTGCAGGGAATGGTGGCACACTGGGGAAATGAGGCCCTCCCTCACGAGGCAAACTCAGTTCCAGCTGATTGCTGCCAGTTGGCAATGAGGAGAGTTGCCAGATTTCCGAGTTTTCAGAAGATGGAAATTTAGGTTTCTTAAAATGGGAAGTCTCCTATTTTTAAACCACTGTGTGGGCCAAACAAAACACGTCTGTGGTCTGATTCAGTCTGCATCCTACCATTTTGAGATCTTTGATTTATAGTCTTCACAAAACATGACATTTCTCTTTCAATTTGTAATCTTGAGACTTGTTACATCCAACCTCAGTTCATTTTCTGCATTTCACTTTCCCTCTTCACTCCTTTATTATTTATACACATGTTCTGTTTTTCCCATAAGCGTAAATGTTATTCTGATGGCAGAATTTGAATTTTATTTTTTAAAGTGCAGCAACCGGGAAGTGTTGGTTAAACAAATTTTGGATAAATATGCATTTTCAAACTTAGTCAAAAGAAATTTGAAGCTCTGCTTGGGCTTCACTGACAATTAATTTGCCAAAACCCACAGTTTTGAAAGCCATCTTGGGATTTTTACTTCCAGTAACACTCAACTATAATTCAGTTCAACTTTCAAACTGAATAAACTATAATATCTGGACAAAATATAGAAAGCATCTTATTAATAGCCTCAAACATAGTTATACATCAAGTTGTATGTTCCCAGAATATGTGCTGGATTACTTTCAGAAAAATATAGTCCTGCCTGGAAAGATTTTCTATGTAATGTTAGTTAGATTATTGAGCAAGATGAGTTCCAAATCTAAACACTTCTGATTTATAAAGATAGCATATCATGCAGAGATATACACACTTACAATGTAAGACAAGTGCAGTGTGAGAGAATCATTAAAAAATGAAGAAGCGCTAATGGCAAGGAAGGATGTGATTGAAAGTTTGTTTAGACTTCTAGCTTCTAGAACTGTGAGAATTTCTGATCTTTAAAGTTATCCGCTTCGTACTTGATTTTGTTGTTGTTATGTGCCATTGAGTCACCTGCGACTCAAGCTACCCTGTGCATAATAGCTCTGAACCTCGCCCTATCCTGAGCCAGTCTTCACTGAGTCCAACACAACTCTCCCCGTTACCCTAGTTCCTGTGACAATTCATCTTATGTGGGGGTCTTCATCTTCTGTGCTGTCCCTCTACCCTTCAGAGCACGAAGTCCTTCTCCAAAGACTGGTCCCTCCTGGCAACATGCCCAAAGTATGTGAGATGGAGCTTCAAAATCCTTGGCTCCAAGGAGAAAATTGGTTTCATCCTCTTCAAGACAGTTTCATTCTCTTGGCAGTCCATGGTTTGTTCAAGACTCTTTTCCAGCATCACAACTCAAAGGCATCAATTATCCTTCCATCATCCCTAGTCCAGCTTTCTGGTGGATAGCAAGTAATTGCAAAGACCATGGCCTGCATCAGGTGCACCTTAGCCCTGAGACTGACATCCTTGCTCTTCAGCACTCTAGAGAGGCCCCGACAGGAAATTTTCCTCATGTAATTAGTCTTTTTTTAAATTTTTAAATTTATTTATTTATTAATTTTCATTTCAATGAACATCTACAGAGATTTTGGAATGCCATTCATTCATTGTTGCAACCTTTCCCCCCTCCCCCATTTGCTCCTCTCCTTCAAAAGCAAAAGAAAAACTCTTTTTTTTTTTTTTAACATTCCTTCCCAGGGAAAATAGGTTTATTATGTCTTCCGCCTCTCTTATTCTTTTGTTGTATACTCTTTGGGGGGCGGGGGAGAGGGGACTCATGGCAATCATGCCAGTGCAGGGTCTATGCCTACTATCGATTGGGGAAGGAGCAAGGGAGGCTCAGTAGTTGCAGAAGGGTATTCCAAGGAACACTAGAGGTGACTCGTGCAGGGTGACAGAGGGGACTTGTGGAAGGACATTAGCCTCAGTCTCCCCAAACAATGGGTTCAAGGAGCTCATGAAGGGTTTCAGGTGGGAAAGGGCATCATGTTCCTTCACAGAATGGCAGGAATCTGGTGCACAAGCAAACAGCATTCTAGGTGAAGCCTGATAGAAAGGCTTCTGGGATGGGTTGGTTGGCATGATTTTTCGTGGGCTGGCAAGCCTGCCTGGCTCCTCATGGTCTGAGCGCTCGCCTTTGAGAGCACTGCTTTGTCTCTCTGCACCTACCTTCCTTCATGCAAGGTTGACAGCTTCAAGCCCGTGGTGCTGAAATACTGCTGGTGGGGAACCAGTTAAGTATGGTGTTGTCATTGTTATGTGCTGTCCAGTCGACCATGACTCCTAGTATCAATATGAACAAGGGCTCTGAACCATGCCCTATCCTGAGTTGACCTCACCCTCTCTGACACACCTGATTCCATTGTCACAGTCACTGTGCCAATCCATCTCATTCAGGGTCTTCCTGTCCTGTGCTGACCCTCCACCATTCCAAGCATGATGTCCTTTTTCAAGGACTGTTCTGTCCTGACATCAGGCTCAAAGTATGTGCCATGGAGTTTCAAAATTGTTGCCCCTGATTTCCCGGCAGTTCATGCACAATATGTTCAATACACTTCTCCAGCACCATAACTCAAAGCATCTATTCATTCTTCTTCTGTCATCCTTATTCGTTGTCCAGCTCTCAGATGCATAGCACACAATGGAGAAGACCAGGAACTGGATCGAGTGCACCTTAGTCTCTAGACAGAGCCCTCTGGAGAAGGCCCTGATGGCATATTTTCCCAATGCAATGCATATATCAGAGCTATACATGAGCCTGCACTATTCCTGATGAGAGGATTAAACCAGGCTGCTCCTTGGAGGCAAGGATTCTGGGGCTTCCTCTGACATACTTTGGACATGTTGTAAGGAGAGACAGGTCTTTAGAGAGGAACATCATGCTGGGTAGAGTAGAGGGACAGCGCAGGAGGGGAAGACCCTCTATGAGATGGATTGATTCAGTGACTGGGGTAATCGGGATGGGTGTGTCAGAGGCAATGAGATTGGCACAGGATAGAGCACGGTTTAGGACTGTTGTACATAGGGTCACTATGAGTCGCAAATGACTCGACAGCACATAATAACAACAACAACAACAAGCACTCGAACACACACTGATGTTGCATCCTTTGCTTTCAGTTCACTAAAAAGCAGACAAGCACGTTAGAGAGAATGAAGGGCTTCTGTGCATTTGGAGCCTTTCTGGATATGATGCTGTCTCCTTTTGATCACACTTAGGTGGCAGATCCGTCTTCTATGTGGTCCTGTTAAGATGGCGGTGTACTGTTTGGTGAGTCTTTAAATTCCCAAGGCTACTTTGTGTGTGTGCTTGCTTCTTGGGCAATATCTAATTTTCTTCAGTGTGCCTTACTGTATAAGTGTGGCATCTAGTCTTCAGAGATCCCCTGCGATTCTCCCACCATCCTCTCAATGTTTGCTGTGCTCAAGCCAAGCATGGCCCTTCCCTGAGTCAATTAATCTTGTTGAGTGCAATTCGTCTTTTGATTTCCTGACTGGTGGTGCCAGGAGTGCTCATGGTGTCACTGAGCAAGCTGAACTTGTTAAGAATCTTAATCTTTTCTTCACCTATCATGATGCTGCCAATTGGCTCAGTGGTGAGCTAAAAATCTTCATTTTCTTGATGTTGCATTTTAATTCATATTGCAAATGACAGTCTTTGATGCTCTGCAGCAAATGCTTCAGGCCTTCCTCAGTTTCAACAAATAAGATTGTGTTATCTTCATAATGCAGGTTGTGGATAAATTTTCCTCCAATCCTGAAATCACATTCCTCCTCATAAAGGAGACAAGACACATCCATGACTCACTCCTTTACTGATTTTGAATGATGCAATGTTTACTCGCTCTGTTCTCATGACTACTTCCTGGCCCAAGTATAGGTTTATCATGAGCACAATCAGATGTTCTGGGATTCCCATTCTTCTCAAGATTAGTCACAATTTGTAGTGATCCATACAGTCAAATGCCTTAGCATAGTCAATGAAGTACAGATACACATTCCTCTGGTACTCTCTGCTTTTGGTCAAGATACATTTGACATTGACAACGAAGTCCTAGTGCCACTGCTTCTTCTAAACCCAGCCTGTGTTTCTGGTAGTTCTCCGTCAATGTACTGTTCCAGTCACTTTTGAATAATCATCAGCAGAATTTTGTTTGTGTATGATACTAGTGATATCATTAGATAATTTCCACATTATTTTGGATTACCTTTTTTTGGAACTGGAATAAACATGGATCTTTTCTAGTCAGGTGTCCAGGTGGTTGTCCTCTGGAAAAACCTGCCATCAAGAAACTCTCCAAAGTTCTGAAGAGCAATGATGTTAGTTTAAAGACTAAGGTGCATCTGATTGGTCTTTTCAATTACTTACTACATAAGTAATAGTCTTTTCTTTGGTCTTTTCAGTTACTTACTACACAGAGGGTAACAAGAAGAATCGATGCCTTTGAGTTGTGATGTTGGAGAAGACTACTGAATAGCTTCCAGACTGGCAGGAGACTAAAGAAGTATGCTTTGGCGAGAGTGCAATTAGGGTGCTCCTTGAAAGCAAGGATGGTGGAGATCATCTCACATTCTTTGGACATGTTGTTAGGAGGAGTCAATTCTTGGAAAAGGATAGCATACTTGGAAATGTGGAGGGTCAGTGAAAGAGGATTATCTACAGTGAGATGGATTAATGCAGTGCCTGTAACTGGACTCAGTTATATCAGAGATCAGGAGGATTGAACAAAATAGAGCGAGGTTCAGATATGTTGTTCACAGGGTTTCTATGAATTGCAATCAACTCAACGGCACCTAAGAGCAAGAGAAACCAAAACAATTGATAGTGTCGTCAACAGAGATTTGTGTTGCAAACCCATAGGCTATGCCTTCTCAGTGGTTTGAATCTACTAGCGACTGTGAGCAATCTCCTCATGTGTGAGAATTACAACCTTGGAAAACAACACACAATCAATGGCAAAGATAATGTTTCCAAGTCTGGAAGCAGACCGCCACATCTAGTGATTTCAAACTACTAAGTGCTTCACCTCTACATCACCTGGGCTCTTTGGGAGTAGGTAGTTATTTTTGTTATATATCATTTAGTTGAGTCATACAGAGCCTATGAACAATAGATCTGAACCTTGGCTTATCCTGAGCCATCCTCACGACCTCCAGCATGTTTCAATCCAGTGACTAGAAAGTCACTGTAACAAAACATCTTGCTGGCAGTCTTCCTCTCTCTCTCTCTGATCTTCTACCTTTTCTACCATGATGTATTTTTCCAAGGACTATTCTTGACAATATTCCCAAAGTGCATTGAGATGAAGTTTTACTGTCCTTGACTCTAAGGAGTACTCTAGATGCACTTTCTCAAAGACACACTTTTTTATTCTTTTGATCATCCATGGGCTATTCCGTTTTCTTCATCAACAGTATAATTCAAAGGCATTAAGTCTTCTTTAGTCATCTTTATTCACTGTCCAAGTTTCAGATGTGTAGGAAGCAACTGAAAACACCATAGCTTGAGCTGGAATTAAGTAAGGTTTCCTGTTTTGGATTTGTTACTAAGATAACATGAGAATAGCCAACTCAGGATGATAAAATTGTACCTAACACTAGTCTTGTTATAAGATTTGGATTCTCATATCAGGGAAAATTCCTATTCAGGTGCCAGATGTGTAGTAGATGCCCATATAACTAATGTCTTAGAAACTCATTTAATGAGGTGATGAACTATGTAGCATGCATGGATCTTAGCCCACAGCCAGCCAGAGTACCTTGATGCCACCCACTTGAAAATATTTCTGCTCCGTGTTAACTGTTAGGAATTTACTGAATCACTGCCTTGAATTCAGACTACTTGATGACAAGAATAAGACCTTTACAGTAGTCATCTCCTATTTATTCATCTTACTCCTGTGGGTATTCCAATACCAACAAATCGTTTCGAATCTAGGATTTGTTTGTTTTAGCATCCCTTCATTTGCCTTCTCATCCCTAATGTCTTTATGTTCGTTACACTGTCTGCCACCAGTGAATCATTCCTCCCAGGAGTGAGGCCTTTGTGCAGTTTTCTTTCCTTGACATGGTGTTAGTCATAAGGCAAGGAGTATGGGAACAAAGAATTGAAAAAGACAGTAAGATTTAAGTCCACACGGTAATGAAGGTCATTTCAAGTCCCCGAATTAGAACCCTTGATCTGCGGAGCTCTCAAATACGTATCTTCAGCCCTGACCTAGCTAATCTTATGTATTCAGTTGCCAACACAATTCCATTTTGATGTTTCATGTTACTGTTACTTTTTGTTAGCTCAAACTGACAGGCATGTTTTGCACAACAGAACAAAACACTTCCCTGTTCAGCACCATCTTCACAATTTCTAATGTGGTTTTTCACTGGGGTTTCATCCTTTGTTGCAATCAATGTGTAAATCATCTGGTTGAAGGTCTTCTTCTCTATTCCTGACTACACTTTTCCAAGTGTGATATCTTTCTCTAGAGACTGGCCTACCATGACAATGAACCCAAACTATGAGAGATTAGGTCTCATGATCTTTAGCTTCTCAGGACCACTGTGGCTGCATTTTGTCCATGACAAATTTGTTCTTTTGGTAGTCGAAGGTATATTAGAAAATTTTCACCAACACCACAGTTCAAAGGCTCCAATTCTTCATTGGTCTTCTTTATTTCTTTTCTAATTTGCACCTCCCTATCAAGCAACTGTAGGGCTTGCATCAGATGCCCTTTAGTTTTTAGAATGACATTCTTGCTCTTTGGTAGTTTGAAGAGATTCTTGCCTGCAAATTTACCCGAAGCATCATTTAATTGAATTTATTTTTTTTTGAATTGTGATTTTTTAGTGAAAATTTACAGAAAGGATGGGTTTTCATTCCTTTCTTGATACACTTTCTTTTTCTCCCACTCCCTCCCCCGGTTCATTTTGTAATGCATGTCTTGTTGCATATTGTTGTCATACATATAATGTTTAACTATCCATTTTTTTAGATAGTCCTTCTTCTCTATTCCAGTGCAGTGTTCATTACGTATCACTCTTTTCCTGCTCTCCCCCATACTATATCCAACTTGATTTCCTAACAGTGGCCCTGTGAAGTATTGGTCCTTTTTGACTTAGATATTTCACTCAGAAAAATGTTTTCCCTGCTCAACCGTGTTGTGTAGTGTTTCATAAGTATGTTGTTTTTCCATGCTAAGGAAATATTCCATTGTGTGGATGTACTATAGTTTTTCTATTTGTTGACTGGCACTTGGGCTGCTTCCATGGGTGTGCATATATCTGTTTGCATCACAGTTCTCATTACTTTAGGGTATTTTCCCAGTGGTAGGAGAGCTGGATCAAATAATATTCCTATTTTTAACTTTTTGAGAAAAAACCAGACTACCCTTCATGGTGGTTGTCCCATTTTACATTCCCACCAGCAGTGGATGAGAATTCCTATCTCTCTACATATTTATCATTTGCTATTTGCTGCCTTGTTGAACTTTGCTAGTGTTGCTGGAATGAGGTATATCTCATTGTTGTTTTGATTTGCATTTCTCTGATAGCTAGGGATTTTGAACATTTATTCATTTGTTTCTTGGCAATGTGTTTGTTAAATTTTTTCTTTAGTCAAGTG
Organism: Elephantulus edwardii; assembly: GCF_000299155.1. Lineage (NCBI taxonomy): Eukaryota > Metazoa > Chordata > Mammalia > Macroscelidea > Macroscelididae > Elephantulus > Elephantulus edwardii. Next base: position 24,321,579 of record NW_006399762.1, read on the forward strand.
TCTTTTTATATCTTGTGCCCATTTTGTGACGGGTCACTTCCCTTTTTCTTGATAAGGTGATGGAGTATTTTATAAATTTTAGGTATGTATCCCTTATCATACATATCATTGCCAAGTGTCTTTCTCCCATTCAGTGAGCTACCTTTTCATCCTGCTGGAGATTTTTGATGTGTATAGGGATTTGATTTGAGAAGGTCCCATTCATCTATTTTATTCATGCTTGGTTTGGGGGTTTTTGTTATGCTTGGAAGTCTATACATGCTGTAGATTATGGCTTCTGGAGTTATTCCTAGTTTTTCTCTGATAAACTTTGTAGTCTTTGATTTTACTCCTAGGTCTCTGATCCACCTTGAGTTAGTTTTTGGTGTGCTGGGAGGTATAGGTCTTCAGTTTTCTGAAGATAGTTTTCCAATTTTGTCAGCACCATTTGTTAAACGAGGAGCTCTGGTGGCCTAGTGATAAGAAACTGTGCTGCAATACCAAACTCAAGTGGTTTGAATCTACTAACTGCTCCAATAGTGTTATAGGTGTTGTTAGGTGTTATTGATTCAAGTATGACTCATAGCAGCCCTATCAACTACAGATCTGAATGCTGTCCTATCCTGTGCCATCCTCACAATTTCTGCAAACTTGAGCCCATTATTGCAGCTGCTGTGTCACTGGATTAGGGTCTTCTCTTACTGTCCTTCTACCTTCCCAAGCATGAGGTCCTTATTTGTAAGTGAGATGAAGCTTAATCATCTTTGCTTCTAGGAAGCACTATGGCTGTGCCTTTTTCAAGACATACCTATTTTTTTCTTTTGAAAGTCCATGAGATATTCAGTACTCTTCTCCAACACCACAGTTCATAGAGGACAATTCTTCTATCATTCTTATTCACTGTCCGGCTCTCAGCAGCATAGCAAGTGATTGAAAAGACCATGGCCTGAATAAGGTGCACCTTAGTACTCAAACTAAGGTGTATATATAAATGAGATCAACTGTGAGATCTGAGCACTGATGACCATAGATAGATGATTTGATTTCTAGGTTCTCAGTTCTATTCCATTGAACTATGTGTCTGTCGCTGAACCAGTACCATGCTGTTTTGACTACTATGGCTATATAGTCAGATTTTATATCAGGGAGTATGATGACTCCTACCTTGTTTTTATTTTTTCAGTTGTTGTTGTTGTTAGGTACCAAGGGGTTAGGTATGACTCATAGTGACCCAATCAACAACAGATCCGAACCCTGGACTATCCTGTGCCATTCTCATCTCTGACTCACTTTAGCCCATTGTTGCTGCCACCATGTCGATACATCTCCTTGACATCTTGCTCTTCTTTGCTAACCTTCTACTCTCCCTAGCATGATGTCCCTTTACAAAGAATTGCCTCTCATAGCAATATACCCAAAGTGTGTGAGATGAAGATTCACCATCCTTGCCTCCAAGGAGCACTTTGGTTGCACGTATCTGTTTGCTCTTTTGGCCACCCATGGGCTATTCAGTGTTCTTCTCCAACACATCAAATCAAAGGCATCAATTCTTCTGTCATTTTTACTCATTGTCCAACTCTCAGATGCATAGCAAGTGATTGAAAACATCATGGTCTTCAAACTGACATCATTTTTCCACAGTAATTTGGAGAGTACTTTTCTGAAGTGCTTTGCTTATTTGGGGGTCACTTTACATTCCACATAAAATTGGAGATGGCCTTTTCCATCTTATTGAAGAATGTAATTGGTATCTATATTAGGATTGTATTGAACTTATAAATTGCTTTTGACAGAATAGTAATTTTCATGATATTGAGTCTTCCTACCTATGAATATTTCTATCCATAAACATCAGTTCACTTGGTTCCAGCAGTCAGGAGATCAGGAGATGTATTGTACTGGGAAAGTCTATAGTTGAGGGCCTCTCCAAATTACTGAGGAGTAATGATGTAAATTTCAGAACTAAGGTGCATCTGAGTCAGGTAATAGCCTTTTCAGTCACTTGCTATGCATCTGAGAGTAGGATACTGAATAAGGGTAATAGAAGAAGATTTGAGACCTTTGAAATGTGTTTGAGAATTGTGCTGAAAATGCCATGAATTTTTAAAAGAAAAAAACCCCATTATATCTTGGAGAAGGTACAGCAAGAGTGTTACCTGTAGACAAAGATGGGGAAGCTTCATCTGACATCATCTGGGCATATTGCTAGGAAAGGTTATTTCTTGAAGAGGGACATCATGCTTAGGAAGGTTCATGGGCAGTGAAAGATAGGAAAATCTTCTTCCAGGCGGTTTGACATGGTGACTGTGGCAATGGACTTCAGTGTGTTAGAGATTGTGAGAATGGCACAGAATAGGACAGAGTCCAAATCTGTTGTTGATAGGATCACTATGAGTCATACATAACTTGACAGGGCCCAGAAACAAAAACATCAATTGAACAAGTTATATTCTTCCATTTCTCTATGTCAGTTTTTGTTTCTTATAGTAGTGTTTTGTAATTTTTCTTATATAAATTTTTTTGTGTCTCTAGATAGATTTATCCCTAAGTATTTTATCTTGTGTTTAGTAATTATAATTAATTTGCTTTTATTTTTCCATTTTCTGTGTTCTCTTGTTATTGTAGGGAAATTAAATTGGATTTTCTATCTTGATCTTGTATCCTGCTATTTTGCTGAATTGCTTGGCAATATCCAACAATTTTCTCATTAACATTTTAGTCTTTTCTAAGTATACTATTATATCAACTTCATATAGAGATCATTTTACTTCTTTAAGAATTTGGATCCTTTTCTTTCCCTTCTCTTGAATTATTACTTTAATCAAGTCTTCCATTACAATATTAAATAGGAACAATTACAGTGGACATGTGCCTAGTTCCTGTTCTCAAGGGAAATGCCTTTAATCTATCCGTTAAGAACGATGTTGGCTCTTGGTTTTGTGTATATGCTTTTTCACTACTACTTTGAGGATATTCTCCTCTATTCCAATTTTGTTGAGTATTTTAACCAGGTTGGAAGGAGGAGTGGCATCCACTTCCATAATAGCTTGCCTCCGGAAACCCTATGAGCCTGGAGAGAGGATGAAAGGTGCCCAAGGGTCGAGGACTCTCCGTCATAGGGTCACTATGAGTCGCCTGTGACTCGACGGCACTTAACAACATTTTAACAAGGAAGAGTTGTAGGATTTTGTCAAAAGCCTTCTCTGCATAAATTGATAGGCTCATGTGATTCTTGTTCTTTGGGTCATAATATGGTGTAATCATTAATTACTTTAATGGCAGTTTGTGGATTTCCCCCCTTCTTATGTTGAACCATTTTGCATACATGTTAGGAATCCCACTTGTTCTTAATGAATTATTATTATTTTTTCATATTTAACATTGGATACTTTGGACATGTTGCAAGGAGGAACCAGTCCTTAGAGGGGGAAATCATGCTTGGAAGGGTTGAGGGACAGTGCAAGAGAGGAAGACCCTTGATGAGATGGATTGATTCAGTAACTGGGGTAATGGAGGTAGATGTGTTGGAGATAGTGAGATTGGTACAGGATAGAGCAGGGTTTAGGGATGTTGTACATAGGGTCACTATGAGTCGCAGGTGACTTGATGGCACATAACAACAATAACAACATTAGATCCTATTGGTCAGACTTTTTTTGAGGATGTTCACATCTAAGTCCATGAGAAATACTGGTACACAATTTTCTGTTTTGGTGATCTTTTCATCTGACTTTGTTGTCAGGGAATTGTTGAATGTTCTTGTTATTGTTGTATGTGCAATTGAGCTGCCTGTGCTTCATAGTGACCCTATGTACAATGGCTCTGAACCCTGACCTATCTTGAGTTAATTTAACTTCTCTGACACACCTACCCCTTTTACCCCAGTAACTGAGTTAATCCTTATTATCCAGGGTCTTCCTCTTTGCGCTGTCCTTCCACCCTTCCAAGCATGATGTCCTTCTCCAAGGACTGGTCCCTACTGGCAACATGCCCAAAATATTTGAGCTGGAGCTTCAAAATCCTTGACTTCAAGGAGCAACTCATCTTCATCTTCTGCAGGACATACTTGTTTATTTTCTTAGCAGTCCATGTATGTTCAATACTTTTCTTTAGCATTACAACACAAGGGCATTGATTCTTAGAATGAGTCTTAGATTATTCCTTCTTTTTTGATTTTGTGAAATACTTGATATAGAGTTGGTGATAATTCTCTGAATGATTTGTGAAAGTTGCTGGGAAAGCCCTCTAGTCCAGGTGTTTTGTTGTTGTTTTGTGTTGGGTTTTTTTTGTTGTTGTTGGAAGGTTTTTTTTATGACCTGTTCAATTTCTTTTTCTTCTTATTTTACATGGGTGTTAAAAGCAATTTTATTTGTTATAGTTAAAATTGGAAAATAACTGAAATGCCCATGAATGAATTATTTAACAATGTTTATCATATTGTCCAAAGGAATGTAATTCAGTTAATAAAAAGGGACAAAATATTGTGACACCCAACATGTTGTTGCTGTGTGCTGTCAAATTGACCACAATTCAGAGTGACTATGAACCAAAGTCTCTGATGCATCTGACCCCATTACCACAGTGTCAATTCAACACATCCAACACATTTCTCTCTTGTGCTGACCTTCTATCTTTCCAAGCATGATATCTTTCTCCAAGAACTGGGCCCTCCTGACAATAAGCCAAAAGTATGTGAAAAGGAGTTTCAAAATCCTTGCCTCCAGGGTGCAACCTGGTTTCATGCTCTCCAAGTCAGGCCTGTTTTTTCTTTTTTTGCAGTCCGTGTTATATGTTCACTACTCTTCTCTAGAACCACAACTCAAAAGCATTGATTCTTCTTCTGTAATTCTTAACTATTCTTCAGTTCTCAAATTCATAGCAAGCAATTGACAAAATCAATTGGAACAGGTACACCTTAGTTTTTATACAGACACCGTTGCTCTTTAACACTGTGCAGAGGTCTCTGACAGCAGATTTCCTCAACTCATCTTTTTAAAAATAAAATTTTTATTATATGCTGATTTACTCAAAGCTCATATACATTGTCCTTCACACTGGATCCTTCCCATTTCCCCCATCATCTCCTCCCTCCACCCATCAAATTGCAAAAGTCATGATTAACCATACCACCTTCGCCCTGTAGGACTGGGTTAGTTCACTCAGCCTCCAATTCCTCCCAAATTAGGTAGTAATATATAAAATCATTGTTCCTGGGTGCTGCATAGTATTTCACCATGCGAGTGTATCATAATTTCTCAATCCATTGATTGTGGTTGGACATTTGGGCTGTTTCTATGTTTTTGCTATGGTGAATAATGCTGCTATGAACATTGGTGTATAAGTCTCTGACTGTGCTTCAGTTCTTATTTTCTTGGGGTATAGTCCAAGCAGTGGAATAGCTGGATCACATGGAATGTCTATATTCAGCTTTTTGAGGAAATGCCAAACTGCCTTCCAGAATGGTTGTACCATTTTACAGTCCCACCCACACTGTATAAAAATTACGGTCTCTCTACATCTTCTCCATCATTTATTACTTGCTGATCTGTTAAACTTTGCCACTGCTACTTGAGTCAGATTGTATCTCATTGTGGTTTTGATTTGCATCTCTCTTATTGGCAGAGATTTTGAGTATTTCTTCGTGTGTCTGTTGACCATTTGAATATCTTCCTCTGTGAAAACTTTTTCCATGTTGTTTGCCCATTTTTTAAATTGTGCTCTTAGTCTTTTTCTTGTGGAGGCTCTATAGGATTCTGTAAATTTTGATATGAGACCCTTGTCTCAAATAGCATTGCCAAATGTTTTTTCCCCACTCAGTAGGTTTTCTTCTCACTCTGTTGGAAAATGACTTTTAAAAAAATTATTTTCTACTGATTTATTTACATAGTTTGAATACATTGTTTTCACAAAAGATCATTTCCATTTCCTCTACCCCCCCAACCCATAGAATTGTGCAACCTTATGATTAATATGCCACCACCCATCCTCGCTTCTCTGCTTCCACCTTCCCACACTCCTTCTACAATAATGGTCTTATACAGTATTTGTCCTTGTGGGGCTGAGTTATTTCACTCAGCATAATGCTCTTTTGTCTCTCCCAAGTTAGGTAGTAATTTACAAAATCATTTCTCCTGTGTGCTGCGTAGTATTCCATTGTGTGAATGTGTCACAATTTCTTAAACCATTCATTTGTGGTTGGACATTTAGGCTGTTTCCATGTTCTTGCAATGAATAATGTTGAATAATGTTGCTATGAGCATTGTTGCACAAATCTTCATTTTGGCCTCAGTTCTCATTTTCTTGAGGTATATTTCAAACCAAGGAGGATAGAAGGATCAGTCTTTGAGCTGTGGTGCTGGAGAAGAGTATTGAGAGTACCATGGACTGCTAGAAAAACAAACAGATTCATCCTGGAAAGGGTTAAACCGGCTGGCTCCTTGGAGGCAAGGATTCTGAGGCTCCGTCTAACATACTTTGGACATGTTGTGAGGAGAGACCGGCCTTTGGAGAAGGACATCATTCTTGGGAGGGTGGAGGGACAGTGCAGGAGAGGAAGGCCCTCTATGAGGTGGATTGATTCAGTGACTGGGATAATTGGGATGGGAGTCTCAGAGACAGTGCAATTGGCACAGGACAGAGCAGAGTTTAGGGTTGTTGTACATAGGGTCACTATGAGTTGCAAGCGACTCAATGGCACATAACAACAACAACAACAATGCTACTCCTGTTTTTTTTCCTAGTTGCTTATATTTCCACCCTTTGATTTTTAGTCTGTCTTTATTTTTGCTCTTCAAGTCTGTTTCTTTCAGACAGTATATTGGTAGATTTTGTTTTTACTCCAATCTGCTACTTTCTACTGGTACATTTAAACCATTCATGTTCAGTATAACTATTGAGAAGCTGTTTTATTGCTATAATTTTGTTGAATTCTTTTTTTGTGTTGCTGCTGGTTATTTGTCATCTGGCATCTCTGTGGGAAGGACTTCCTTTATTATTTATTACAACATTGGTTGTGTTTTCAGGAATTCCTTTAATTTCCACTTTTCTGAAAATGTCTTGATTTGTCAAATGTGATGGACAGTTTTGCTGGGTATAGTATTCTTAATTGAGAGTTGTATTCTTTGAGTGTTTAAAATGTCATTCTAGGGGCTGGGGCGGGCCTGGCCGGAGGGCTGCCTTTACCCCATTGCCAGCCGATCGACCTACACTTTGCTCAGGGCCGCCCTCTCCAGTGGACGATGGCACGCAGCGGCCACGATCGAAGCCTGGGGCTCGGCCTGGCGCTGCTGCTGGCATTGGCGCTGGCAACTGGGACCCTGCGAGGCCAAGCCCACAGTGCACAAGGAGCGCGTGGTGCGGCCCGACTTGGAGCTGGGCAAGCGGCCGCTGGAGGACAACCAGAGCTTCCAGTACGACCTCGAGGCCTTCCTGGGCAAGGAGGACTCCAAGACCTTCGATCAGCTCACACCGAGCGAAAGTCAGGAGAGGCTGGGGAAGATTGTGGATAGAATGGACAATGATGGGGATGGCTTTGTTACCACCGAGGAGCTGAGAACTTGGATTAAACGGGTGCAGAAGAGATACATCTACGATAGTGTTGCCAAAGTCTGGAAGGATTATGATCGAGACAAAGATGACAAAATATCCTGGGAAGCATACAAACAGGCCATGTATGGTTAGCCTTCCTGCACCCTGAGGAGTTTGAGCATATGAAGGAAATTGTGGTTCTGGAAACTCTGGAAGACACTGACAAGAACGAGGATGGCTTCGTGGATCAGGATGAGTACATTGCTGATATGTTTTCACATGAGGACAATGGCCCTGAGCCAGACTGGGTTTTGTCCGAAAGGGAGCAGTTTAATGAATTCCGAGATCTGAACAAGGATGGAAAGTTGGACAAAGATGAGATTCGCCACTGGATCCTCCCTCAAGATTATGACCACGGGCAGGCGGAGGCCAGGCACTTGGTGTATGAGTCCGACAAAAACAAGGACGAGAAGCTAACGAAAGAGGAAATCTTGGAGAACTGGAACATGTATGTTGGCAGCCAGGCTACTAATTATGGGGAAGATCTCACAAAAAATCATGATGAACTTTGACCCACACTTGTCTTACCTGTTCTCAGCTTTCTTGTCTTGAATGGTTGTTGCACTTATCTCGTTTACACAAATTGTGTCTCCAGAACAAAACAAAAAACAATTTCATTACCTCAAATCGGGGGTAAAAGTGTATTTTCCTCTCCATATTTACCAGAAATAGTCTTCGCTATTTCTGGCAGAATGCGTGGACACCTTGATAAACTACTTTCTATGGGGATGCATTTCTACATGATTTTTCGAGTTTTTCTCATTAAGTTGAAACTTAAAAAAACCTGAAACTTGAAAATGGCTTGTTCTTTAGAAGCTAGCTGGGTGGATAGGGTGTAGGAGAAGGCAGTACATGAATTTTTAATTGCCAGTGTTCTTTAAATGTTTGCCACTATTCAGTAGTTTGTAAGGGACTGTTCTCTGTTTTTGTAGGCAGGCTTATTTCTGAGCAAGTCTCATGTTTCCAATTCTTCCATTTTTGAAGTTGGCCTCTGAGCTGTTACTGTAAATGGTATAAAAACCTCTGCATTTTCCCCATACAGACCTGCTAATGTGCAGATGAGGCTGCATCTCTGAGTTTTGTTTTGTTTCGTTCTTTATTATTAGAAACAATCAAGAAAGATTAATGTGAAAAAGAAAATTCATTTTAGAGGTAAAAATGAGTGTCTAGCATTTGAAGAACCATAGGAAAATGGTATTCACTTTAAATGTACTTGAGAACATTTTCTTGACATGAGGGAGTGGGACAGCTGACCTTTGGTCACCGATTGGGATGAGCCTGGTGTTTCCCTGGGGAGCAGACACGTGGTGAAATGGGAAACACAGACCATCCCAAAACCTGTGCTCGTTACATCCTAGAGAAAGGACAAGGTGAATGCTCCAAGCTAAGGAGTGATGCAAAAAACACTTAACAGGTTAAAAAATGTCACTTTTTAAGTAGAAAGTAAATGAAATAAAGAATCCCACTGAGGGTTTTCTACTGTGAAAAAAAAATGTCATTCTATTATCTTTTTGCTTGCATAGTTTCTGCCACAAAATCACCATTTCATGCTATTGCTCTTCTTTATTGGTTAAGCTTCACTTTCTATAGTTGCTTTCAGAAGTCTCTTCTTGTTTTTCATTCTGGCAAATTTAACTATATCTTGGTGTTTTCTTTTGGGGTCTATTCTATTTGTGATTCACTGAGCTTCCTGGATATATAGTCTCACTTTTCATGATATCTGGAAAGTTTTTTTCTAGTAACTCTTTTTTTTTTTTAATTAAGATTTCTTTTTTTGTGGTATTTTTAAAAATTTTTTAAATTAATTTTAATGAAAGTTTACAGAGACTTAGGATTTCCTATGTCATTCATTACTGCACTTTTCTCCCTATCTTCTAGTAACTCTTATAATTTTTTCAGCATCTCTTTTTTTCTCCTCCTTCTTGTTCTGGAATTCTTATTACGTACATGTTTTTCCTCTTTTAGCATTTTCCTTAATTTTTTATTTTGCTTTTTGTTCTAGTATATCTAGTATATCAGTGCTGATCTTTTGTTTTGCATCTGTGTTGCATCTCTTCAATTGTAATCGTCTGTCCCCCCAATATATTGACAGCTGCTGAGACATTAGTCTTAGTATTATGGATTGTTGCTTCTTGCTTTTTCTAGGTTTTCTAATGCTTCATTGATTTTACCTGTTTTAGCATGTATTACTTTTTAAGTTTTTCTTGGGTTTTGCTTGTAGATTTCTCCAACCCTTTGACTTTTTCTTTCACCCACTGGAAATACTTGATCATTGTTGGGTTGGTTTTTTTTTTTTTTTTAAATTCTATGTCAGGAAGTTGAATCTGACTTTCTGCCTTCTGGAAATTAATTAATTCCATGTTTTGATCACTTTTTTGGGGGGATGATATCTTGCTTTAGTTTTGTGTGGGGTGACAGGTATTTGGCTTCTTTCATGTGATTGCTGTGATTGAGTTTTTCTTGCCTGAGATCTTCAAAGGTCCGGGTCTGGAGAACTTGGCTGGGAAGCTCACTGCTTCAGCAGAGGGGATGGTAACTTGTCCTGCCTAAAGACTTCTCAGTTCCCTGGGTTTATGGGAAGACTGGTCCCTATTTGGAAGTTCTCTGCTCCAGGGAAGGGAAAGGCAACTCGCCATGCCTGAAATACACTTTGGTCCCTTGGCTAATGGAAAAGCTGTTTTGGCTGGAGAGTTTACCTCTCAGGAAAGGGAACGGCACCTTGCCCTGCCTGATGTCCTCTCTGGTCAATAGCTGGTGGGAAACCTCATGAAAACTCACTTGGCTGGGAACCTCCCCTCTCCAGGTAAGGGGAGGGAAACTTGCCCTAACTGAACTCTTCTTTGTTCCTACTGCTGGCAGGAAAACTTGCACTGGCTGGGAAGCTTACTGGGAAGGCATCTCACTATGTCTGAAGTACTCTCTGTCTCATGGCTGGTGAGAATATTCACCTGGCTGTGGAGTTCACTTCTCTAGCATAGGGGAGGGCAATTCATCCCACCTGAAGTTCTCTCTGGTCCTATGGATGGTGGGAAAACACATCTTTGCTGGAGAGCTCACCAGGAGGGCAATTTACCCTGCCTGAAGTCCTCTCTGGTCCCTTTGCTGGTGGGAAAGCACATTTAGGTGGGGAGCTCACCTGTCCAGGAAGGAGAGGGCAATTTACTCTGCCTCAATATTATTTAATTTCTTGACTGTCGCTTCTATGGGTTTTGATTGTGGATCCAATAAAATGAAATTGTTGACAGCTTCAATTTTTGCTCCATTTACTATGATATTGCTTCTTGGTCCAGTTTTGAGGATTTTTGCTTTATTATTGTTGATACATTTCATGTTGTTGTTGTTAGATGCCAATGAGTCAAGTATGACTCACAGAAACCCTGTGAACAAAAGATCTAAATCCTGTTCTAGTTCATGCCATTCTCATCATCTCTGATATACTTGAGTCCATTGATTCAGACACTGTGTCAATCCACTTGAGCCCATTGATGCAGTGACTGTGTGTAAAAAGAGTAAGGGCCATGTGAACAGTATTATATCTGACCTTTACCAGCTACACAGGAGGAAACTATTCCACTCACAACAACAACACAAAACAAATTCCCATTCTCACACTCCATCCTTCTTTATACTCATCTCAATACCAATCTTATTGCTTGGCTGCATCCAAAATCTGATGCAATAGCTCACAGACCACACAGACCTATATTGAAGGAGTCAAAGGTTATAATTCAGATTAATAACCAAATATCACCAACACAGCTCCCAAAATGTGCACACAGGCACCTCAGCTTCAAGCCTTGTGATTCTAATTGTCCAATAAAGTTCTCAGTCTTGCCAACATTGGCTTCCCTTATCCCAAAGTCCCATCTCACATAAATTTCTCCAGTTCAGCCATCACTGCTACTGACATCCCAAAGCTTGTCACAAATTTTACTGGGTTGGAGGAGATCTCTCCTCTCTGGCTAGGTGAAGAATTCCTATTCTCTGAAGCTTGAGCTATTCAATTTATGATGAGACTAGCCAATCCTGTCATAGATTGTTGAAACTGGACCTCCTTGTGGAATAGTGGATAGCCACTCCCTTTGTAGGTAGGTCAACATGCCTCACTCACACGGTCCTGCCCTTCCACATAGTCAATTATCTACATGAGAAAAGCCATATTGAGAATCAAACTCTACACTGTGTCTTTCTTTCACTGACTCTCAACCTTTTTAAGCATAATGTCCCTTTCCCAGGGATAGCCACTCTTAACAACATGCCCAAAGTATGTGAGATGAAGCTTCATTACCTTGAAGAAACACTTTTTCTAAAACATATCTGCTTGTTGTTTTGGCAGTTCATAGGATATTCAGTATCAATGTGACTGAAATGAGCCACCATCACTATTCGATACAGAGTATCAATGGATGACTCTTAACCAGTAGTTTGAATTAGGGAGTTCTGGTGACCTACTTGTAAGGAACTGCAATGTCAACCAAAAGGCACAAAGTTCAAATTCACCAGCTATTCAGAGGCAGAAAACTGGGCATTCTTTTTCCATGTAATTTATTGCCTCTGAAAACCAGCTGGAGTGCTAGCTATTTGTTGGTTCTGACTTGAAGGCACATAACAATAAAAACATTTACAAATATCTCCTTGAATTATTTTATATTCCTGTCAAGAAATAGGCCTTACTTCTCTATCTTTGATTAAGAGGTGGAATTATTCTTTACTTTAATGAATACATAATAGTAGATAGGATAGTGCATGACTTATGTATTTCCTGTTTTCTATCTCCACCACCTTTGGCCACAATGCAAGATTACAGGGTTTACTACGAAGTAACAGGTTACAATTCAGGTTAGAAACCGAATACAAATTTTTCAGTTACAATAGCTTCTAGGCATGCTCTACAGCCCTCTGACCATCAGCCTCACTGTGCCTTGGCTCTCAGCTCTGGGTCAGTGTTACAATGCTCTTTAATTCTATCAGTTCTTGGGCCTTATCTCTCTCTACCCTCCCCTGGCTTATAAATCATGGAGCCCTTGGTTCTGGCTCATGGGCAGCAGTTCTAGTTCAGCTAGGTCTCATATTGGTCTCTGGTTTTCTATAAGCTTTTCTGATCCTGGTCTGGTCTGGGTCTCCATCTAGTGTAGGATCTTAAAAGGCATTGTGGTTTTCACTTTGTTCTCACTCTTGGATTGGCTGTTCTGTAGGAAAGTATGATGACATGTTTTAAGGGCATTTAAGCTGCAGTTTGGAAGACTTCGGTTCCATGCAGAAACAAACGTCTATCAAATACAGAGAGAAATTGAAGACTTTTACGAAGAGATTGTCATCATTGCCAGTATCTGATGGATCTTGGATTAAAGCAGAATGGTGCTTTTCAGAGGCAAGGATGATGACACTTCACCTTATATACTATGGGCATATTGCTAGGAGGGGCTGTTCCTTGGAAAGGGACATGATGCTTAGGAGGGGGTGAGGGAGAGAAAGACCCTTGACCAGGTGGTTTGATATGCTGGCTGCCTCAAATGGGCTTTAATGTGTAGGAATTGTGAAGATGTCACAGGACGTGACAGGGTTCAGATCTGTTGTTTACAGGGTCACTATGAGTTGTACTCAACTCAACAGCACATAACAACAACAATAATCATGACGTTGTCTATTGGTCCATTGATGAGAATTTTTGTTTTATTGACGTTGAGTTGTAATCAATACTGAACGATGTATTCTCTGAGGACCATTAGATATCTATGAATAGATTTTTCTAGAGCATCTTGGAGTTTGCATATGGTCAATTTTAAGGATATTTTTGTTAGATGATGTCGACTACAACTCTAGTGACCCTATGAACAACAGACCTGAACCCTGTCCTATCCAGTGCCATCCTCACCATCTGTGATATTATATAATTGTCCAAATTACTTATATAAATTTGCATTCCAATTAGCAATGAGTAAGAGTCATAAGTACTCTACATCCTCATTGACATTTGTTTCTGTTTTTTTTTTTTTTTTCATTTTAGGTACTCTGGTAGTGGAGTGTTGGTATTAGCTGGTGATTTCAGTTTGCATTTTCTTGATAATATAAAATTATCTACGGTTTGCAAATATTTTCCCCATTTTGTGCCTTATATTATTTTAAAAAATTGAATTAACTACAATTCTTGGTTTAATGCATTCTAATTCATCAATAATTTTTCTATGGATAAGTGTTACTTGATTAAGAAACTTTCCTTAATTCAAAGACTTTCTACTATAGTGTCTTCTAAACACTTTGAGTCATTATTTTTTATATCAGGTTTCTTAACTGCCTCTATTTAACTTTTGCTTAATCTATTAAAGAGTAGTTTAGAGTCATGTTTTTTTCTGTATGAGTATTCAATTTTTCTAGCATTACTGATTTAAAAGTCTATCTTTTTCTCCCTGTTCTGTTCTGCAGAGCTTTGCAGTGTCATTTCTATTCCATACTAAGTGTGTATAAAAGTAGGACTGTTTGTAAGCTTTTTATTCTGCTTCTTTACATTTTCTCCACACTGTTGATTAGAAAACCTTTATAATGTACTTCCATATCTGTGGTTAAAGAATTTAGCTTTGTTGTTGTTGTTATGTGCCATCGAGTCGTTTCCAACTCATAGCGACCCTATGCACAACAGCTCTAA
>NW_006399762.1:24337842-24386749 GCF_000299155.1 Elephantulus edwardii
GCCTAGTTTTCACAGCTGATATTGAGCTTCTCCAGTGGTATGCAGAGCAGATTATTAGCTTTAACCATGTAAAATGGCTTTAGTCTTTGCTTTCTGAGAAATCACCCTTGGAATAATTGATATGCCTTGCTTTGTGACTTCAGGCCACATCTGTGGACTTGTATTCAAGGCACGGCTGGCCATACTAGATTTGTCTGGGACAACAATAGAGCTCTGGTAACATTGGCTGTAGGGAGCTGTGCTGGTAACCCAAAGGCTGTGCTTCTTTAATGGTTCAAGTCCAACAGTGACAATAAGGAGAAAAGATAAGCAATATCTTCCACTGTGATTTGAAGATTCAAAAAGTCCATAGAGATCCAGCTCAAGTTGAATGATGAGGCTATGAGCTGAGTTGAGTTGAGTTTGGAAGGTGAATCTCAACAAGTCTAAGGAGATATGATTTAGCCCTCTTGCAGAACTACTTCGTAATAGCCTTGAGCCAGGAGCCTGAGAGTATTCTGGTCAGTGAATTAAGTGTACCTGACTTTGAGACATGGAAGCTTTGTGTTGGAGACTCTCCCAGACCTTACACATATACACTTCCCCCTTTTTAAAGGATAAATACACCTCTCTAAAGTACTCAAGAGCAACAGTGTCTCTCTGGAGACTAAGGTGCGCCTGATACAGGCCATGGGTTTTGCAATCACTTGTTATGCATCAGAGAGTTGGACAATGATTAGGGAGGATAGAAGGAGAATTGACGCCTTTGAGCTGTGGTGCTGGAGAAGAGTACTGAATGTACCATGGGCTGCCAAGAAAACAAATAGATTCATCCTAGAAAGGGTTAAACCAGGCTGCTCCTTGGAGGCAAGGATTCTGGGGCTTCGCCTGACATACTTTGGACATGTTGTAAGGAGAGACAGGTCTTTGGAGAGGGACATCATGCTTGGCAGAGTGGAGGGACAGCGCAGGAGGGGAAGACCCTCTATGAGGTGGATTGATTCAGTGACTGGGGTAATCGGGATGGATGTGTTGGGGGCAATGAAATGGCACAGGATAGAGCAGGGTTTAGGGCTGTTGTCCATAGGGTCGCTATGAGTCGCAAGCCACTCGACGGCACATAACAACAACAACAACATATCCTTTTGCTATAATAAATACATGGTTGTGAATATAATGCTGTCTGTGAGTTCTGTGAATCATGACAGCAAATTATCAAATCCAAAGGAGAGGAGGGGTTAGTATGTAAAAGTGAAGCTATTCTATGCATTATCAAACTTGGAGCTGATGTTTGCCTATTCAACAGAAAAAAAAAAGTTTTATCCTTTTAACCAGTGAGCTTCATCCTAACTCTTAGTCGCTAGGATGAGAAAGAAAGAGTGGGCAGCTGGTATCAGAAAGAACTAAGAAGTGGGAATTTAGGGGCTGGGTCAATTTCCATGTTTCAGAATTGAATTCATGGTGATTTTTACCCATGAAATTAGCTATGCGGTATCTGATAGAGTCAAGCTGTCCTATTTTGTTCTTAAAAAGTGTTGTCTGCTATCTCTAAGTGGAATGAAATTAGTTTTTAGGTCTTCTGAAATATATATTAAAAAACCCTCTAAAATTTGTACGCGGGTATGTATAGCAACAAACCCTGGAAACAATTCCTAATCAACAAATTACTGGATAAAGAAATGATGGTAATGCACACAATAACAAGGAGTTGGAAACAACATAAGTGCCCATCAACATACAAATGGATAGAGAAGCTGTGGTATATTCACACAATGGAATACTACGCTGCAGTGAAAAACAAGGAACTCATGCAATATTATTCGAAATGGGTGACCCTGGAAGACATTATGCTGAGTAAAATATCTCAGTCACAAAAGGACAAATACTGCATGGTGCCACTGTTGTAAAACAGGACTGACATGGGGGTTGGGGGGAGACTGAGAGAGATGGGATAAATAATGCATGCTGCATTGAAACAGATGAGGGAGAAAACTGTTTAAAAGGGATATGTGATTAAGTATTTTTGTCATGACAGGAGTCCAGAGTGAAGGCTGCACAGTGGAGTGGAGCTGGGCGAGGGTTTGTAAAACAATGAAAAAATTTTTATTTTACTTTTCTGAGAGGGTAGTGTACTAGGGGGTTTGGAGGAAAGAAAAGTGCAACAATGAATGAATGGAAACCCAAAGTCTCTGTAAATTAATAATAAATTTTAAAAAATAAAAAAAGAAATGATGGTCTGTTCATACAGTGAACAAAAAGGAGAAAACATTGATACATAAAACATTATGGATGAATTGCAAAGATAAGTTTAACAAAAGAAGTTGGACACAGAAAAATCCATAGCATATGCTTTCATTTATAAGAAGTTTTAGAAGAGGCAAAATGAATTTAAAATGAGACAGGACAGATTGAAAGGTGCCTAAAACAGAGAATTCTTCAAATCATCTGATAGCTTAAAGGTGCCCTGGTTGATGCTGTTCTATCCTGGTAAAGAGACTAAATAACGATGCGGCTACAGATAATTCATAGCAGTGGTTCCAGAGTTCTTGCCTTTCCATAGAAAAATAAACTGACATTTAAAAAATAATACTACTAAGGTCAATTATTAAACAAGACAGAAGAATTGATGCCTTTTTGGGTTGTGGTGCTGGAGAAGAGTCTTTTTTTTTTTCTTTTTCCTATAATTATATTTTATTAATTTTCATAAACATTTACAGAGATTTTGGGCTTCCACTCATTCATTGTTGCACTATTCTCTCTACCCTCCTCAGAGTTTGTTCTTGTCCAAATGCCACAGTGCTTGTCAAAGTCAGTTCTGATTAATCTTCTTTGTCAGTGTATCCTTTGCCGTTCCCTATCACTCCTCCCTGAGAGAGACTTCACCCTGAGTCATAAGGAAAAGGGGACGGCGTATTCTCTTAGCTACTTCCTGCTGAAAAGGGACGCTGTGGGTTTCAGGGTGAAGATCTTCTCTCACTACTCTAAAGGGCCCCTTTGGCAGTAGGAAACACATAGACTATTATGGAGATTGATTTTGGAATTCAGATGCACTCTTATTGATTGTGCTTGGCTGTACATGTACATATCCTTCAAGATGTATCATGGGGGTGTTGCAACCTAGAAGACACAAATTTGACTAACAAGTTATAAGTACATGAGTCTACAAATTATGGAAAAGTAAAAGAAAAGATTCTTTCATTGTTTTACAAACCCTCCCCCAGGTCCCCTCCACCATGCAGCCCTGGAGAAGAGTCTTGAACATACTATGGACGGCCAAGAAAACAAATAGGTCTGTCTTGGAGAGGGTGAAAACAAGTTTCTCCTTAGAGGCTAAGATTTTGAAGATCTGTTTCACATACTTTAGCCAGGTGGCAAGTCCTTGGAGAGGGACATCATGCTTGGATGGGTAGTGGGATGCCACAGGAGAGGAAGACCTCAGATGAGATGGATTGATACAGTATCTGGGGGAAAGCGGGTTGGTGTGTCAGAATTAGTGAGACTGGCTCAGGATAGGAAACGGTTCAAAGCTGCTGTATATAGGGTCATTGTGGGTTGCAGGCAACACAACGGCACATAACAATAACAACAACGACAGATACCAGTAAGAGCTAAAATTTATATTTTATTTAATATATGCCAAGCACTGTAAAGTATATACATATTGTCCTATTCATTCATAACAACCCTATGGTTAAATGGGCTAAATGCTATTTTTTTTTTATGTGAGATAATCGGTAACAAAAAAGGTAAGAGGTTTGATCAAAATCACATAACTAGAAACCAGCAAAGCTGGTCTATGAGCTCAGTAGTCTGGGTTTACATTTCATGCTCTTAAGTTTGCATAGAATTGACACTCTGTTTAGGTAACATTATGACAAATAATTGATAAGTACAATGAAAAGTCTCTTCTCTGAATTAACAGTTGACAATGTATGGGGGGAAACCCCGTTATTTGGAACTTTTAATTTAAGATTTACATGTGCCTTCTGCCTCCAAACAAACTAATAATGACCTGACTCTGCACTGAGAAATGAGATTTTGGAGGGCTTGTGTGCTACAGATTGTTGGAGTCATACCATTGTAAACCCCTTGCTTAACCAGGCTTGTGTAAATGGGATCAGTTTCTTGATCTGTCTGCAAGGGAATTTTTCAGTCTACCACCAAGAGCCAAATCCTCCTTTTCTGCTCTTCTGCTTCTAAAGATACTTATCATTTATTTATGATTTATTGAAATGTATCTGGCAGGAAGAGAAATGCATCTTTCATGTTTCAGTGCACTTAACTGCTCACTGCCTACTCCATTCCCTTTGGGGAACTTTATCTTTGTAAAGGGAATTTCTAGCAGAGCACAGCCCCATCTGAAACTTGCAAAATCTCATGCTCAGTACAGTACACAAGTTATTCTTCTTCTTTTTTAACGTTCTCAGTGGACACAGTGAGTGATGGTGGGTATAGAAAAGTGGCCCCAAACCTCTCATACTTTTGTTTCTATTTGATAACTTGGGTGGTGAACTTTGTTCAAAACCATGATTTTAGGAAACTGTTAATTTACTTACTCAGAGCTGTTCAGTTGGAACCTATTCATAGCTAACCCTGTAGCAGGTTTTCAGAGGCCGTCAATTGAATGGGGGGAGACTGCCCATTTTTCTCCCTCAGAGTTGCTAGTGGATTTGAACTCTGAGAGAAATGCTTCCTTTGAGTTAGCAGCGCAACTCCCATAGATTATGCCATCAGAGCTCCAAAAAATATTCATAAGCCTCAAACATTAATGGTGTAGGTAAATATTTAAAAATATGCATATCTTCCCAGATAAAAGAAAATGTGATTACCTGCTAATTCCTTACCTCTATGCTATCAGGGAACTCTGGCAACTTAGTTGTAAGGAGCTGCGCTGCCCACCCAACGACAGGTGGTTCAAATCCACCAGCTGCTCCACGGGAGAAGGGAGGGCAACCTGCTTCCATGTGATTTACAACCTCTGAAAACTCACTGGAGAGTCAACTACGAGTTGGTTCTGATTAGACGACATATAATTACAATAACATGTTATACATGCTGTTGAGGGATTGACACGGTGGCAGCATTTGACCGGTGTAAGCATGTAAACGAAACAGTGATTGTGAGGATGGCAAAGGGTAAGTATTGCTTCATAGGTCACTATGGACTAGAGCCACCTGGATGGCACCCGGCAACAATATGCTACACATTACTATCTATTAGCATACATGAACTGTTTCTGCTTTTTCTGGTGAATCCACCTAGCAAAGAGCATTGCTTCTATATTCTTAACTTTTTTCTCTATATATTGTCTTTCTTCCAGGCACTTTCTTTTTTCACTTTAACTTCCTGTCATATCTCTCTGTCAGAAGTCTTTCTTTCTTTTTTTCTGGTGGCCTGGTGTGGGCAACAGTAGGATTACTATAATGCTGAGTGCTAGGGTGGTGGCCTGACGAGGCTCTCTATAGTAATGAGGAGAGATGACTGTGCAGTGAGGTTGTTATTTTGTTTTTAAGTTACACCATTTGGGAGTTGCAACAAGGAGATAGGGCTTGTTTGGCTCAGTTTAACAGAATCCTTATTTTACATAACTTACTTTTCAAAATTACTTCTCTAGCAACATGACAATTAAATAGAAATACTAAGCATTCATGAGATGATAATTGTTTTTTGTTTTTAAACTACAAAGTCTAGTTGAGTTATAGGGAATTATGGTGGCTCTGAGAACACATATTGTAGAAGATAAAGAACAATTTATTTTAATTGTGATTGTATTAGCTTCCTGTTGTGGCTATTACAAAGTACCACAGATCAGAGGTTAAAAACCACAGAAATCTATTACCTTATAGCCCTAGAGGTCAAAAGTTATAAGACGGGGTGGAGTGGGATGGAGTGTAGGCATTGGCAGATATCTGGTTTCATTCTGGAGGTTCTAGCAGGAGAATCTGTTCCTCAACTTTCCAGCTCCTGGAGGCTGCTGCTCATATTCCTTGGCTTGTGGCCTTTTCCATATTCAAAACCAGCATTTGTATCACTCTGACCTCTGTTCCGTCATTACATCTCTTTCTCTGAGTCTAACATTCTACCTCCCTCTTAGAAGAAGGATGGGAGTTCCAGCAGACTCCAACAGATAAACCAAGTTAACTTCCCCACCTCAAGAATCCCAATTTAATCACAATCACAAAGTCCATTTTGTCATGTCAGTTAACACTCATAGGTTTTGGGGATTAGGAAGTGGGCAATTTGGAGGAGTTCCATAATCTTCTTACCACATACTTGCTTTACAACTAGCTGTTTGTTTACTACTTTTCTTCATTATTTGGTGCTACTACGGACAGAATGGAAGCAGGAGTGGCATCCACTTCCAAAATAGCTGGCCTCCAGAAATGCTATGAACTTGGAGAAACAATGAAAATTATAAAAATGTTCAAGTCTTTCATTCATAGGGTCTCTATGAGTCGTCTATGACTTGACAGCACTTAACAGCAACAATATCAACATAATATGGCCAGAATGTTGAATTTTTCAAGAAGTGTGAAAGAACTGACAAAGAAGAATTTCGTGAAATAAGATGTGATCAAGAGGCAATGGTAATGAAGGAGGAAGTTCAAGCTGCTCTGAAGGAATTGGCCAAAAAGAAGGCCCCAGGAATTGATGCAATATTAATTGATATATTTGAATATATAGATGCAGCTTTGGACATGCTTACCATGTTGTGCCCAGAAATCTGGAGGACAACTATCTGGCCAACTGAGGTCCATATTTATTCCAATTCCAAAAGAAGGGGATCCAACAGAATGGAGAAGTTACTGAACAATATCACTGGTATCACTCACAAACAAAATCTTCCTAAAGATCATAAAAAAAAAAAAAAATTAAAAATGTCCAGAACAGTACATCAACAGAGAACTGTCAGAAACACAAGTTGGGTTTAGTAGAGGCCTTGGCACTAGGGACATCATTGCCAATGTCAGATAAATCTTGGCTGAAAGCAGAAAGTACCAGAGGAATGTCTGTGTTTCATTGACTATGCAAAGGCATTTGCATGCATGAATCATAAATTGCAGCTAATGTTAAGAAAAATGGGAATCTCAGGACACTTGATTGTGCTCAGGTGAAACTTGTACTTGGACCAGGAAGCTGTTGGCAGAGTAAGGAAACTCTGTATGGTTCAAAATCAGGGAAGGAGTGGATCAAGGATGAGTCCTATCCCCATACCTTTTCAGTCTGTGTGTGTGGAACAGATTATTTGGGAGGCTTGAATTTATGAGGAGGAATGTGGTATCAGGATTGGAGGAAAACTCATCAACAACTTGCGTTATGCAGATGACACACCTTGCTGGCTGAACCAGAAGAAGACCTGAAGCATTTGCTGCAGAAGATCAAGAATTGCAGTCTCCAATATGAATTGAAGCTCAATATCTAGAAAACAAATTCTCACCACTAGGCCAATTGGTATCACCATGATAAATGGAGAAAATTAAGATTGTTAACAATTTTAGCTTTCTTGGTCCCACAGTCAATACTCTTGGCACCAGCAGTCAGCAAATTAAAAAATGTATCATGTTAGGAAAATCTATTGTCAGAAACCTCTCCAGAGTGCTTAAGAATAAAGATGTCAGTCTAGAGACTGACACTTACGGTGTGCCTGATCAAGGACATAGTCTTGACAATTACTTGTTATGCATCAGAGAGTTGGACAATGAATAAGGATGACAAAGGAAGAATCGATGCCTTTAAATTGAGGTCCTGGAGAAGGTTATTTCATATACCATGGGCTGCTAAGAGAACAAACACGTCTGTCCTGGAGAGGGTGAAACCAAGCTGTTTTATGGAGGCAAAGATTTTGAAGCTCTGTCTCACATACTTTGAACATGTTGCCAGGAGGGACCGGTTCTTGGAGAAGGACATCAGGCTTGAAAGGGTGGAGGAACAGTGCAGGAGAGGAAGCCCTGGATGAGTCTGATTGACACAGTGACTGGGGCAATGAGAACAGGTGTGTCAGAGACAGTGAGTTTGGCTCAGGATAGGCCAGGATTCAGAACTATTGCACATAGGGTTACTATGAGTCATAGAAGACTCGATGGCACATGACAACAGAAATACCACAAGTGGGTGGCTTTATCAAACATATTGATTTTCTTAAAGTTTGGAAGATTAAATGTCTCAATTTAGGGTGCTGGCTCTAGGGGAAACTTTCTATTACTTCTGGGAAAAGGTCTTGTCTCTGAGTTTCTGCTCTTGGACCATTTTCTTGTTGTTTGATTTGTATCTTCTTGCTGGTTAATGTCTTTTATTCTCAAAAAATATGGACTCAAAACACATCTTAGACACACCCTATATTAATCCTAGCTCATTAATATAACAAAGACAATCAATTATCAAATGGAATTACAACCACAAGTTTAAACTTAGAAACACATTGCTGCCAAGCCTATTCCAACACATGGCTCCGCTGGGCTCCCAGGCTGTGATTTTGTGTGGGTAGAGAAGACATTTTCTTTCTCCCTCACAAAGGATGGTGGATTTGAACTGTTAACTTTTTGGTTTGCGGCATGACATATAATGTACTGCATCACCAGTATAGAGGCTAGGATTCACAACACATATTTTCAGAGTGACACAAGCCATAACACTACTGTTGAAATCCGTTTTAGGTAAATTGAAAAGAGCTAGATTCCATTTTTAATGTTATTTTTACTTTCTTAGATCTTTCTTTACATAGGAACCAAAACAACAACTGTGCTCTGATGAATCTACACAACAGCATGAGTTTCAACCCCTAGACTCTTCTTGATCCACACATTCTCTGTGCTTGATGCAGAGAATCTACTGGGTTTTGAAATCTTAGTGCTAATAACTAGTAACATTTCTGAGTTATTGTGTCCATCAAAGAAATAAAGCAAACCTAATCCTCTGGATTAAAGGTCCCAAATCCACAACATTCCAACTCTATCCCTCTACTAAGATCTGATGGTACTGAGCGCTTGCAAGAGATATTAATGTACCATCTCACGGCCAATTTCCAGAAAGCATGCTATAAGAACATTGCATTCCCCAAACTAAATAGGTAATTTTCTGTTAAAATCCATCAGGACAGAAAATAGACTTTGTATTAAACTTTGAAGAGCATGGTGTCTTATTGGCAGGAGAAAAATGTCTTCATTCTCTATTGTCTCTACACTTTTATTAAAGAGTACAGAAGGTAACATGGTTAAGTATTCAGTTACTAAGTAAAGGCCGGTGGGTGACTCAAAGTCACCAGGCTCTGAAAAGGGTGGGGTGTGTGTGTGTGTGTGAACAATAAACCCTAACAATTTGCTCCTGTAAAGATATTAGCCTAAGAAACCATACTCTGCCATATAGAGTTACTATGAGGGGCAGTTTTGCATTATCATAGTGGACCAGAATAGGCTTCATAGCACACAAGAATGCCTCCACTTCCATGCTTTCATTAAATAATCTGACATAGAACATCTAGGGTGAAGAACAAGGAATGAGTCCAGTGAGATGGTAGATTCCAGGTAGTGGTGGATTCTGTAAGAAGTGAAAGATCTTGACCCTAGACTATGGGAAATAATGAAGGAATTTAAGTAGAGAGGGAAACAATGCTCATTCCTGCATATATTG
Organism: Elephantulus edwardii; assembly: GCF_000299155.1. Taxonomy (NCBI): domain Eukaryota; kingdom Metazoa; phylum Chordata; class Mammalia; order Macroscelidea; family Macroscelididae; genus Elephantulus; species Elephantulus edwardii. Next base: position 24,347,449 of record NW_006399762.1, read on the forward strand.
CCTTTGGAAGACTGGGTAAATGGTAGTTTCATTTGTTGAGACAGGAAGCAAAGAAAAGAGAGCAGAGTTTAAAGTGAAATGCCAGTTAAGTTGGAATTGCTTGTGAGACATTCAAATGGAGATGGGAAACAGGCAATTGACTATACGTGTGTGAGGTTCAGGGCGGAGGTCTGGGCTTGCAATATGGATTTATGACTCACAGATTTATCTGGGTGCTAATGCAAAGGTGAGGAGTTAGAATGCACGTGGTGCTCCTTGAGAGAAAGATGGAATCTCATCCTATAAAGATTTAAAATCTCAGCAACATAATGGAAGCTTGCTGTGAGAAGGGACTAACCTGAATGCAGTGGGCTTAGTTTTGCTTTTGTTTTGGTAGAGGGGCTGGTTATTCTCTTCTGAAATAACTGAACAGTGAAAAACCTATAAATAGTAGTGGAACATTGTCTGATAGCAGTGCTTCAAGATGAGCCCTTCAGGTTGGAAAACACTCAGAATACAACTAGGAAAGATCCATCTTCTCAATTAATGTCTACCTTAATGAAGTGCATGGAATAAAGCTTTCATGATATTTAATTAGCGATGATCCTTAGTTTGTAGATATGGAATGACTCAAAAGAGTCAGCTGCCAAATGTATTAATAACAAGAACTTGGAATTTATGAAGTAGAGATCTAGAAAAACCGTAGGTTGTTAAAAATAAGCGACCAGATAGAAATACACATATTAGGCATTATGATGTAGAGTCAGTTTAGCTCATAATGAGCCAGATACAACAGAAGAAACCCTATCCAATCCTTCTCCATCTTCCATAGTCTGTTGTGCTACTCATTTTATCAGTCAACAGATTGAACGTTTTTCTCTCCTTCATTCATCTTCTACTTTTCCAAGCATGACGTCTTTTTCAGAGACTGGCCCTTTATGATAATATAGTATGTAAGATGGAAGTCTCACCAACTTTGCTTCTAAGGAACACTCAGAATTAATTTCTTCTAAAACAGATTTGTTTGTTCTTTTGGCTGTCCAAAGCATATCCAGTACTCAGCTCCATTACCATAATTTAAAGTCATCGATTCTTCTTTAGCCTTCTTTACTCATTGTCCTACTTTCACAGGTATATGAAGCAACTGAAAATACCGTGGTTTTAGCCAGGTACGTCTTAGTCTTTAAAACGGTGTAATCCTTGCTCTTTAGTACTTTAGAGATGTCCTTGGTAGTAGATTTGTCCAATATGATACGCAATTTGACTTCTTGACTGCTCTTCCATGGACACTGATTGTGGACCCAAATACAATGAAAATAACTGACAACTTCATTTTTTCTTTATCATGACATTTTTATTGGTTGTGAAGATCCCCCCTGGCCCCATGATATCCTAGTATAATCCACTCTGAGGGCAATTGTCATTATTTTTAATCTTCAAGTTCTCTTCACTTCCAGCAAGCAAGATTGTGCCATCTCATAATGCCAGTAGTTTGGTTGTCTTTCAAACCTGGTGTTATGTTCTTCTTTATATAATCTATTTTCTCAGATTAATTGCTAAAATTGCTTAGCAATTACTGAACTAAAACAGATTGGTATTGACTAAATCATATGCTCTGCTCTGGGAGTAATAAATTGAAGAAGAATGGCATCAGATCTACCATAAAAAAGAACATTCTAAGAGAATTGATGCCTTTGAGCTGTGGTGCTGGAGTGTTGAATATACCATGGACTTCTAGGAGAACACACAGGTTCGTCCTGGAGAAGATAAAACCAGGCTACTCTTTGGAGGCAAGGATTCTGAAGCTTCGTCTGACATACTTTGGACATGTTGCAAGGAGGGACCAGTCATTGGAGAGGGATGTCATGCTTAGGAGGGTGGAGGGACAGCGCAGGAGAGGAAAACCTTGATAAGATGGATTGATTCAGTGACTTGGGTAATTGGGGTAAGTGTGTCAGAGACAATGAGATTGACATAGGATAGAGCAGGGTTTAGGGCTGTTGTACGTAGGGTTGCTATGAGTCTCAGGCAACTCAACGGCACATAACAACAACAACATGGCCTGCATAAGGTGTACTTAGACTGACATCTTTGCTCTTAAGCATTCTGAAGAGACGCCTGACAGCAGATTTTCCTAATGTGAATTGTATTTTGATTTCCTGACTGCTGGGGATAAGAGTATTGAATATAGACTTGAACAAGCTAAAATTATTAACAATCTCAATTTCTTCTCCATTTATCATGGTGCTGTCAATTGGCTCATGTGGTTAGAATCTTTGTCTTCTCTTTTTGTGTTTGTGTTTTATGCTACCTTTTATGTATGTTGTGTTTATACAGCCATTCATATATATTTGTGTTTTACATAATTAATTACTGTTGACCTATGCCTATTACAAGTTTCCATAATTGGCACCTAGTCTAGTTTTTGTTTTGCTTTGTTTTTAAAAATAATAACTTTAAAAAGTTCTTATACATTGTTTTTCATCCAGAGTGGTTGTACCATTTTTTGCAATCCTACCAACACTATATAATATTTCTTATCTCACTACATTCTCTCCAACATTTATTACTTGATGTCCTGTTAAACTTACGACTACTGGAGTGAGATGGTATCACATTGTGGTTTTGTCTTCTTAACGTTAAGCTTCAGTTCACATTGAAGAATACAGTCCTTGACCTTCTGCAGTAAATGTTTCAAGCTTTCCTCAGTTTCAGCAAGCAAGGTTGTGCCAGCTGCATAATGCAAGCTGCTGGTGAGTCTTCCTCCAACCGTGATGTCACATTCCTCCTCATAGAGTCCAGCCTCCCAAGTGATTTGTTCTGAATACAAATTGAAAAGGTACGGAGACAGGACCATCCCTGATACACTTCTTTCCTAATTTTGAACAATGCAGTGTACATACTCTGTTCTGATGACAGAGTATATGTTTTGCCTGAGCTCAGTTAAGTGTTTTGAGATTCCCATTCTTCTTAACATTAGCCAAAGTTTGCTGTAATCCACACAGTTTAATGCTCTTGCATAGCCAATGAAACACAGATAGACATTCTTCTGGTACTCTCTGCTTTTTTCCAAGATGACATTGGCAATGATATCCCTAGTGCCACAACTTCTTCTACCAAACCCTGAGTGTATTTCTGGTACTTCTCTGTTTCAGTCATTTTTGGATGATCATCAGTATGATTTTGCTTGTGTGTGATATTAGTCAGAACTGACTCATCGCTGATTCTTCAGCAGGTTTTCAGAGGCAGTTAAACACATGGGAGGAGATTGCCCATTCTTCTGTAGAGCAGCTGGTGGATATGAACCACATGCTTTCTGCATTGCAGCACTGCTTCTTGTTACCAGGACACCAAAACTTCCTTGCTTATATTACTGATATTGTTCAATAATTTCTTTACTCTGTCAGATCACTCTTTTTAGGAATGGGAAAATATGCATCTCTTCCAGTCAGTTGTCCAGGTGCTGTCCATCAGATTTCTTAGAATTACCTGATAAACACATCCAGTGCAACATCTATTTTTTGAAATATGTCAATTGGTATTCCATCAATTCCTGGGACCTTGTTTTTTGCTAATTCCTCAGAGCAGCTTGAATGAACTTCCTCCACCATAATCATTGCTTCTTGAATGAACATAAGTTATTTCATGAAATTCCTCTGTGTCAGCAATTCTTTTTCGCACAGCGACTCTGTGTACTCCTTATACCTTCTTTTTTGTTGTGTTGTGTGTGTATGTGTTTTTAAATAAAATTGTTGTTTTACACTGGTTTACTTAAAAAGTTTGAATATGTTGTTTTTCACACCTGATCTTTCCCATTTCCTCTATTCACCCCTCACTCCACCCATCAAGTTGTGAACTCTGAGAAGAGAGAGAATCCCAAAACACTTGACTATGCTTATGCGAAACCTATACTTGGAGCAGGAGTCAGTCATCAGAACATAGCAAGGAAACACTGCATGGTTTAATATCAGCAAAGGTGTATGTAAGTTATGTGTCCTATCTTTTTTTTTTCCTTTTATCTTTTCTTTTTTTAATCCTAGACATTTTTGATCTATAAGAGGAACAGATCATCTGGGAGGCAGGAGTCTACAAGGAGGAAGACTCATCAACAACCTGCATTACGCAGATGACACAACCTTGATTGCTGAAACCGAGAATCTGAAGCACTTGCTGCAGAAGATCAAGGACTGGAGCCTTCAATATAGATTGAAGTTAAACATCAAGAAAACAAAGATTCTCACCAATGGTCCAATTGGCAGCATCCTGATTAGACAGTGAAGAGATTGGTAAAACACTCTTGGTACCAGGAGGCAGGAAATAAAAAGGCTAATTGTCTTGGGAAAGTTGCTGCCAGGGACATCTTCAGAGTACTAAAGAGCAATGATATCAGTCTGGATATTAAGACTTGCCTGATCCGGGCTATAGTTTTTGCCATTACTTGTTATGTATCAGAAAGCTGGACAAAGAGTAGGAATGATAGAGAAGTGATGCCTTTGGGCTGTAATGCTGGAGAAGAGTATTGGATATACCATGGACTGCTAGGAGAACAAATAGTTCATCTTAGAGCTGTGAAAGCAGGCTGCTCCTTGGAGGTAAGAATTCTGAAGCTCCATCTGACATACTTTGGACGTGTTGCAAGAAGGGACCAGTCTTTGGAAAGGGACAACGTGCTTAAGAAGGTGGAGGGACAGCACAAGAAAGGAAGACCCTGGATGAGATGGATTGACTCAGTGACTGGGGTAATAGTGGTAGGTTTGTCAGAGACAATAACATTGGCACAAGATAGAGCAACGTTTAGGGCTATTGTACATAGGGGCACTACGAGTTGCAGGAGACTTCACGACACACAACAACAACATGATTAACCACCACCACCACTGCCCCAGTCCATCCTCATCCCTCTGTTCCTACCCTTTTCCTCTTGGATCCTCATGTACATTCTACAGTAATGGTCTATACAGTATTTGACCTTATGGGACAGAGTTAACTTAGCATAATGCTCTCCAGTCCCTCCTAGTTAGTGATTTAAAAAGTCATTGCTACTGCATGCTGCGTACCATTCCATCATGTGAAAGTACCATTTCTCAATTTCTCAATTCATTCGATTGTGGTTGGACATTTGGGCTCTTTCCTTATTCTTGTGATAGTGGATAATGCTGTTATGAATATTGGTATACATATCTCCATTTGTGCACAAGTTCTCATTTTCTCAAGCTATCTTCCAAGCAGTGGAATAACTGGGTCATATGAAATTTCTATATTCAGCTTTTTAAGGATATGCCAAACTGCCTTTCACCAACAATGTTTAAGAGTTCCTATCTCACCACATCCTCTCCAATATTTATTACTTACTGTTCTGTTAAACTTTGCCACTGCTACTGGAGTAAGATGTTATCTCATTGAGATTTTTATTTGCATTTCTTTTATTGCCAGCAATTGGCAAAAAAATCTGTTGGCTATCCAAATATCAAGTCTTTCCATGTTTTCCCCCCCATTTTGTAATTGGTTTATCAATCTTTCCTTGTGGAGGTCCTGTAGGAGTCTGTAAACATTTGATAGAAGACCCTTGTCTGAAATGGTATTGCCAAATGTTTTATTGCAGTCAATAGGTTTTCTTTTCCCTCCGGTGGAAAATGTTTTTGATGCACACAGGGATTTAATTTTTAGAAGGTCCCGTTCATCAATTTTATCCTCTCCAGATAGTGGATTTCTGGCTGTATTTTACAGTCTATATACCACAGACTAGGCCGTCTAAGCTTGATTCCAATTTGTCTCTGATGAACTTTGATCCCAGGTCTCTGATCCACCTTTAGTTGATTTTGTGTATAGTGTGAGATATGGATCCTGTTTCAACTTTCTGCAGGAAGCAGTCCAGTAGTTATACCAGCAGCCTTTGTTGAAGAGGTTGCCTTTCCTTTCCTTGCACCTCTTTTGATGTCTCTTGGGTCATTCAATATTCTGCCCAAGTCATCCTTAGGTATTGCAACTCAGGCTTGAATTTGTTATTCAGTTCCTTCAGTTTAAAAAGTGCCAATTGAGTTTGTTTCTTTTGCTTTTCTGACTCCAGCTCTTTGCATATTTCATTATAATACTTTGTTTTGTCCCTTTGAAATATTTTTTAGCTCCTTAAGATCCAGATTTCTTCCCTTTGTTTTAGCATCTTGGCACTCTAGTGAAATATTCAGAGTCTCTTCCAACATTCTTCTTGGTCTTCCTCCTTTGCCTTTGTAATGACTTATTACATTCTCCCTGGATGATAGTTTTGATATCCTATCACAGCTCATCTGACTTTTGCTTATTAGTGTTTAAGGTCTCAAATATGTTTCTGAAATGGTTTTTAAATTCAGGTGGAATATAGTCTCAAGGTCAAATTTTAGTTCCTGTGAATTTTATTTAATATTCTTTAGCTTTGGTTTGAACTTGCATATGAGTAGTTGATGGTGTGTTCCACAGTATGCACCTGGCCTAGTTTTCACATAGTTGATATTGAGTTTCTTCTATGATTCTTTCTACATATGTAATCAATCTCATTCCTATGCAAATTGCCAGTTGAGGTTCATGAGTATAATTGCCATTTATGTTTCTTATAAAAGGTATTTGCATCGACTAAATCACTCCAAAAGTTTATCTCCAATCACATTTCTGTCACCTGTTTTCCTACTATTCATCTATCTTCTCTATTCTTAAATTTTACATTCCAACCACCCATCATTATTAGTGCATCCTGGTTGCATGATTGATTGATTTCTGTCTGCAAAAGTTGGTAGAAATCTTTTTCCTCCTCTTTGGCTCTGGTTGTTGGTGCCTGTATTTAATGATGATAATAAGAAGTAATTGTTTCTTGAAGGTTTTATGTGTATGAATATTATTTTATCACTTGTTGTTAGGTGCCCTCGAGTTGAGTATGACTCATAGTGACCCTACGAACAAAAGATTTGAACCCAGTCCTGTCCTGAGCCATCCTCACACGTCCTGACACACAGAGCCCAGTGCAGCAGTCACTGTGTCAATCCACCTGATTGAGGGTCTTCTTCTCCTTTGCCGACCATCCACCCTTCCCAATATCATGTCCCTTTCCAAGGAATAGCACCTCCTGGCAATATGTCCAAAGTATGTGAGGTAAAGCCTCATCATTCTTGCCTCCAAAGAGCTCTCTGGCTGCACGCTCTCCAAGACATAAGTATTCATTCTCTTGGCCATCCATGGGATGTTCAGTACTCTTCTCCAACACTCAAAGGCATCAATTATTTTACTGTCACACTTATTAATTATCCAGGTGTCAGATGCATAATTAGTAATTGGAAAGACTATGGCCTGAATTAGATGCATCTTAGTCCTCAAACTGAGATCACTACTCCTCAACAAAGGCCCCTAACTACAGATATTCCCAGTGTAATGTGTCTCCTTATTTCTTGACTGTTGGCACCAAGGCACTGTTGGATCCAAGCAAGATGAAACTGTTGATAGTTTTAATCTTCTCTCAATCCATCATGACACTGCCTACTGGTTCATTGGTAAGAATCTTTGTTTTCTTGATATTGAGATGTAATCCGTCCTGAAGGTTGCATTCCTTGATTTTTTGCAACAAATGTTTTAAGTGCTACTCACTTTAAGCAAATAAGGTTGTTTCATCTGCATACCACAGATTATTGATGAGTCTCCCTCCAATCCTGATGCCACATTCCTCTTCATAGAGTCCAGCTTCTAGCATCAGTGTGGATGGTGAAGAGATTGAGATAGTTAACAGTTTTAGTTTGCTTGGTTCCACAGTTAACACTCTTGGTAACAGCAGCCAGGAAATCGAGAAGAATTGCATTGGGAAAGTCAGCTGTGAGGGACCTCTCGAGGTACTGAAGAGCAACGACATCAGGCTGGAGACTAAGGTGCGCCTGATCCAGGCTATGGTCTTTGCAATTACGTGGTATGCATCGAAGAGTTGGGCAGCAAATAGGGATGATAGAAAGAGAATTGATGCCTTTGAGCTGTGGTGCTGGAGAAGAGTGTTGAATATGTCATGGACTGCTAGGAAAACAGACAGATCTGTCCTGGAGAGGGTGAAGCCAGAATGCTCCTTGAAGTCAAGGATTCTGAAGCTTCGTCTGACATACTTTGGGCATGTTGCAAGGAGGGACTGTTCCTTGGAGAGGGACATCATGTTTGGCAGAGTGGAGGGACTTTGCGGGAGAGGAAGACCCTCGATGAGATGGATCGATTCTGTGACTGGAGTGGAAGAAATGAGTATGTTTGAGACAGCGAGGTTGACACAGGATAGAACGGCGTTTAGGGCTCTTGTACATAGGATTGCTATGAGTTGCAGGCTATTCGATGGCACATAACAACAACAACAACAACAACATATATATTGAACAGGTATGGAGATAGAATACATCCCTGACGTACTCCTTTCCCCTGCTCTGTTCCTCTCATGAGCACAGTCATTATAACATTATCTTTCAAGATGGAACTGAATGTGGTCTTTTAAACTACAAATTCAACCCCGTTTTCCCTCACCTTTTCATTACCTGCGTTGTAGATCATATGATAGTCTGATTCAATATCCATCTTATTTCGCTAATGCCTGTCGTTGTTATTGTTGTTAGGTGCCGTCGAGTCGTAGACGACTCCTAGCGACACTATGAAAGAAACGCCTGAGCACTGTTCATACATAGAGTTTCTGTAGGCAAGCTATTTCGGAGGTGGATGCCGCTCCTGCTTCCAGGCTTTCGCTAATGCCTAGTATGTCAATATTTATGTGTTCCATTTCCTTCTTAAAAATATCCAGTTGTCCTACATTCATACTTCTCACATTCTACATTCAAATCATTAGTACCTCCTTCCAACTGTTCCTTTTTACAAACTGCTTTCAGAAGAGGTTATGAAGGATATATCATTGTTGACCTCAGGTGAATCATGACTGAAATAAGAAAAAAATAGCAGAGATCCTTCCCATTTTCTTCACCTCATCCACCCATCGAATTGTGCAACCCTAGGATTTTTTTTTTTTAAAACAATGTATTCAAACTTTAGAAATAAATCAGTATAAAATTAAAAATAAGAATCACTGCAAAATTCAAAGAATGTAATTAATATCACTCAATTATATGCATAGAAACTTGAATTGTTGCATATTTTGCTATATGTATGCCAGTAATGACAAAAATAAAAATTTAAGGGGAAAAAATAGCAGAAAGAAATGTTTACCAGAGAATGTTTAATTACATTTTGTTGACTATGCAAAGCCATTTGACTGTGTCAATCATAATAAATTATAGATCACATTGCTGAATTCTAGTAGTTCTTCAAATAAAACAAGGGGACACTTTGTAGCTCAGAGATTAGGAGAGATGTCAGTCAGATTGTGTCCTTTTACCATTCACTTATTCAATTTTACGCCAAACAAACAAAAATTTGAGAAACTATATAAAAAAGAATGTGACACAGGATTGGAGAAGGATTTATGAAACAACTGATATATGCAGATGGCATAATACTGTTGTAGTTGTTATGGACTGTTGAATCGCGTGTGACTCATAGAGACACAACACTAGGAGTTGAAAATATTGAAAACTTGACATACTTACTGATATTTAAAGACTATAGGCTTCAATATGGATTATACTTCAACTTAAATAAAATAAATGGAGCTCTGGTTATCTAGTCCATCAGAATTCCTAGCCTTAAGTCATAATAAGAGAAGATTGCTCATCTTTTCCCAAGGAAACATTGATAGATATGTGGACCACTGGAAGAATGTGACCTTTGGGTTAGCAACTTTATAGAAACTAAATCATAAGAGCCATATATAAAGCAAGGTCAATAATTCCTGCAGTACTATGAAGCCCAAATGGGGGGAAAAAAAACAAACAAAAAAAACCCAACAAACAAACCACCACCACAAAAAAAAAAAACAAAACCCATCACAAAACAATCATCTAGCAGACTTGTTAAAGCAGAATGCTAGGCTCTATATAGTCAGTAGATCTGATTTGGGTGCCAAAGGTGTCCTGATGGCACAGTGGCTGAGGGTTGCTAACTGAAAGATCAGAAGTTCAAATCACCAGCAGTTCTACGGAGAAAGAGGCAGTCTGTTCTAGAAATATTTCAGCAGTGGAAGCTCTGAGGGGCAGTTATTCTGTTACATCGGGTGACTTTGAATCAGAATCCATTCAAAGTCTCTAAGGAGATTTTCAAAAGCTGGTGAAAAGTGACATTTTATATCAGATTGATTCCCTTCTACCTTCCCTTCAAAAATTCACATGTGTTCACATCTATCGACAAAGGATATATGGGGCTCCAGCAGTCAGGAAATCAAAGGGTTAATTGTATTAGGTAAACCTGCTGTCAGTGACCTTTCCAAAGTACTGAGAAGCAACGATATCAATTTAGAGACTAAGGTGAGCCTGACCCAGTCCCTGGTCTTTGCGATTACTTGCTATGCATCAAAGATCTGGGTAATAGCTAAGAATTGATGCCTTTGAGTTGTGGTGCTGGAGAAGAATCTTGAACATATCATGGACCTCCAAGAAAACAAATAGGTCTGTCTTGGAGAGGGTGAAATAAAATTTCTCCTTAGAGGCCAATACTTTGAAACTCCATCTCACATACTTTGGCCATGTGGCCAGAAGGGACTGATCCTTGAAGAAGGACATACTGCTCGGGATGGTGGAGGGACAGTGCCGGAGTAGGAGAAGAAAACCTGGACAAGATAGATTGATACAATGACTAGGGGCAATGGAGGTAGGTGTATCAGAGTCAAAGAGAATGGCTCAGGACAAGGCAGGCTTCAGAGCTATTATTGTATATATAGTTGCTATGTGACTTGATGGCACACAACAACAACTTTGAGTTTTGTGTAAATGCTCAGGTGAGGTTGATATTTCTAGTTTGGGCTACTCCTTAAGAATCACTGTGTATCACAAATGTAAGGAATTAAGCTTTTAATTTTATAACAACATTCACCTAATTTTCTTCCTGATATGTATTTTTCCCTTCATTCCTTTGGTTTCTTTTTTGTTATTCCTCCTTACTGCTGTAACTTTTTTTATGTGCTTCATATCCAGCAATAGTCATTGAAGTAAGTGAAAGATCAGTAAAATGTATCATTTGTTGTTAAGCATGAACAAGGACTTGTGTTTAGTTGTATTATATCACAGCAAACAAGTGGTATATTTTTTTGGGAGGTGAGAGATAAGGGTAGATATCTCTGACTTGAGGATTTTGGATTTTAATTTTTTTTCTTGGGGGGGGGAGTAAATTAGACGTAGAATGTTACTTGTTACCAGCTTTCAAAAATCCCATTAGAGACCTTGTAATTTGATCTAGAGGGAACAACGTGAGTCAGGTAAGAGGAAAAATTGACCTCATTCTTTAGTCCTTTTCTAAATCCTGAGAAATGTGTGCACCTCAATGCTCCTCTTTTCAATCCCACAAAACAGGGAATCAGGAAAACGCATTAGCACCCCAGAGTACAGCCCAGGAGCACAGTGCGGGGAGGAGACTGAGCATCGCCAAGAAAGGAGGAAACTGGGGGAAGGGAGAGAAACTTGCAATGGTTGGAGAATCTGCCGCTCGGCCGTGGGAGAGGAGGGAAGTATACCTCACAAGTCAGCCAGACACTTTGCCTCTGGACATGTGGGAAAGTGAGGGAGGAAGGAAAATCGCTGTACCAGAGAGAAACACACAGAGAGACGGAGTCAACGCTCCTGCTTCTGACTTGAGATCTAGAGAGTTAAAACGTTTTGCTCTACTTCTTTCTTTCTGCAGGCCATTTCTTCATGTTTAGGCAAGCTCGAGGGACGGGGCCGCTGGGCTAAGTCGATAAAAAAATCAAAGTTACCGCCATCCGCACAGGCCACCCGGCTGAGGCCCCAGACCCAGGGTGGGAGAGGGAGCCTTAGGGGGCGCAGAACTTACCCTGTGGAAGGGGCGGGGCCACCAGGCGCCTCCCCAATCACCGTGGCCGCCCCAGCGATTTGCATACAGTATGCTAATACAGACCTCCCGCTCAGCTCCCAGCCGCGCTCCCGCCCCCTCGGGGGTCTAGCGGGCCGCCCGCGGCCTGGGCGAAGGTGAATACATTATGCTAATGAGGCGGGCTTCTGCGTCGGCTCTGGGAAGGGGGCGCCCTGCAGCCAGAGCGGCGGGACGCCGGGCGCCGGGAGGGGGTCGGGGGAGGGACGTCGCTCTCGGGGCGCGCGCGCACACACTCACACACACACACGAGCATCCCGAAGGGTATTTAAGGCTCACACACGCGGGGCTGCCGAGACACTTCGGGAAGCCTCGCGACTCGCATTTGCTTCTTGTTTTATTTCCTTTCCTCTCTCCTTCCCCCTTGGCTGCCCCTTTTGCCCTGCGCTCTGGAGGTCTCGCTCAGCCTTTTTTTTTTTTTTTTACTTTTTAAATGAATCAAGGTGGGAAATAGGTCGTCGTGCGGAAAACACCTAATAGCTAGAAATAAGGACTATTATCAGAGGCGCAACAAGTCCGGTGGTCCGTGGCGAGGGGGAGCCAGCGGCGGCCCCTCTCTGCGCCTCGCCCGGAGCCCCTCGTCCCAGCGCAGCCGCTCTTGGAAGAGGTGTCTGTCCTCTGGGGGAGCAGGAGGGCCGATTGGGTGGGTTGCATTTCGCTTTTCACCCCATTGCCACCTAGTGCCCGACGGAGGGTGCTTTCCACTCGCAACTGGGAGGAGGGAAGAAAGCAAAGGATGGTCTACGCCTGATTGTCTCAGCGCTGAGGAAAGCAGAGGTCCATCCCCGCGCCGGAGCACTGACTCGCCAACTAGTGCAGCTCCAGGGACTGAACTTTGGAGAAACAGTCCTCCTTTCTTTTAACATTACTGGAGGTGGTCGAAGGCAGGAGGCGAAGCCTAGGCAGCCAACCCTGCCACGATGCTAGTGAAGAAGCATGCAGCGAAAGGAGGGGGCCGTGAGCCCAGCTCCCAGGACACAAACACCGCTCCCCTACGCTGTGCCTGGCCCTGGCCCCCATGCGCTACCTTGGCGGCTCTCCTGTCAGTGGTGGCCTTGATGTCCTGTCTGTACCTGGGGGTGAAAACCAAGGATCTCCAGGCGAGGATCGCTGCTCTTGAATCTGCCAAAGGAGACCCTTCCTTTCATCTGCTGCCTGATTCATTGGATCAACTTAAGGCAATGGTGCAAGAGAAAGTGGAGGGACTTCTGGCTCAGGTGTGAAAGGCTGGGCATTTTGCTGGTGCATAACGTCTTGCAAAGGCGTGATTCCGATTCTGTGGTCAGCCTCATACTGTGCCTTACTTGGTGTGGGAGTTGGGGTGTGTATGTGTTGGGTGACATTCTACGCTCATTGTCAGATATATGCGTATAGGTACATCTGATGTTATCACTATCATCTTCCTTCATGTTTGCATGGTAAACATTTGGAGATCTAAAAGGGTGGTCTGAATGACGGGCTGGCGTGTTGTAAATGTAAGTTTGCTGGAGCCCCGTGATTTTTTTTCTAGTGGTACCTACAGAATGTTCTTGAGAGAGATAATGTGTATCTTCTTCACACCATGTAATACCTAGGAGCGTAGTCAAGGTTAATCACTCTTTATAGAAAAATACCTCTACATAGGATTTAAATCTACTGTTTTCACACACTAAATGTTTTCATACTAAATGTCTGAAAAGAAAAAAAAAGTTTGCCCAGGAATATCATGCCAGGTATTTATGAATGTAGAACCATTGGTATTGGAAGTATTTATCAAAACCAGGAATACTTTAGAGTTAAGAGTTTCTTTAGAACTTACTTTTTCAACAGAATAGCTGCTTGGCAGTAATTACAGCACATCATGATACAAGTTGCTCTTCTTCTAGAAAATATTGATTGTTAAAAAGCCTTACCTCGAAAAAGCTCACACAGACTGCAACAGGTTTTTGCAGTTAGCTTGAGTTGTGGGGAGAGTAATCGGAGCTGGAGACTGAAGAAAGATGTTACACAAGTCCTGCAGTGTTGGTACCTTGTTAATGGTCATTTTCTTTTTTTAGGGTTTCTTGGATACTGTTACATTTTGACTAAAGTCCAAGAACATATGTAAAGATTAGTTATGCAGGCCAAGGATTGTAGGTAAATCAGAATATGACTGAGATCCTCCCGAGAGTGCATTTCTCTACAGTGCTACTGATGATTATCAATGTCTCTTCTTTTCCTGCAGAAATCCTATGAGCACATGGCTAAAATAAGAATCGCAAGAGAGGCACCCTCCGAGTGCAACTGCCCAGCAGGTAAAAGAGAGCTATTTAACAAGGTTTCCTCTGTAGCAGAACATTTTAGAACAAAGGTCCTGTGTCTGTCAAATCTACCTGTAATAATAGTAAAGAAAGAATGCAGACCTGCATTACTTTAATAAAACCAGCATGTCTCTGTCAAAAGAATGGCACATAAAGCCCCAGATATTATTTTAAGCAGCATACCAAGGTCATATGGGAAAGCAAAGGAGACAGAGATAATAATCAAGGAAAATACGGGCAAGATGATGTAGAGATGATGTTCTTAGATTCACAGATTAAAAAAATATTTTCCAATTTTATTATAGTATTTTAATGTCTGTGGTGAAAAGGACTGGAGAACATGTTAGATTTGGAATTCTCTGGTGGCTAATGTACTAGAACAGATATACATACCCTTCCCATTGGCATATGATCACGCTGGTGGGCCATCTTTACTTCCTCCTCTGCTGTTTTGTTTCTGTTTCCTTTCAAAAGGTGCACTCTGCTATTCTATAGCTAATGATAAAGAGTTCAAAATTTGTTATTTATCTTGGTCTTCACATTTTACTATAAACTATTGTGTTCTCAGTAACTTCTCAGAAAATCTTTTATCTATGTCTATCTATGAAAGTATATACATTCAGATATATTTACATATACAGAGAACTTTAGAAAACTACATTACTGACAGCTTGTTAGAAGGATGGAGAGGAAACATCAATGTATAAAAACCTAATCACTTGGAAGCATTCAGTCTTCATTCACAGACCTCTGAAGATCTGTAGTATTCTGTAGACTTCCTAACAATTTAGAAAGCTTTGGAATATTGATCTCACAAGATATCTAGTAGATTTGACTTAATGAAAAAGGCGTCTCCTTTAATACTCAGAAACTATCTAAAATTACGTACTTAGACATAGGTCTCTATAGATAAAAAGATTAATTTCTTTAATTTTTCTTATTCTGAGTTTCCCCCCTCCATCTGATGATAATTTGTTTTCGCATAGCTAAACCAGACGCCATATTTAGAAATCTTTAATATTAACTTCAGACTGTATGTCATGAAAATATTTACTGTTTATGTTCTACTCCTTTGTTAAGAAAAATACAACTATATATTTAAAATGAAGCCATTTGAGAAGAAATGTATAGGTCTATATAGGTAATAGGCACATATAGAGTTAATATTTGATTTTTTTTTTAGATTTCCTTCTTAGTTTATTTAAATTTGAGAAAACCTCAGAAGACTGAAACTCAAGGAAGGTAATTTTCTAACATAGGAATTAACTCTCAATAGCCACCTTGGCCTGGTGGGATTATCCAGAACCTCAGGATAGTCCAGGTAGAACTCCACTGATCACTTAATTAACAGCCTAGCATTTTCTGTACACACAAGTTTTGTTATCTGTTTGAGAAATAACTTGTATTTAATTAGTGGAAGGCTTAGTGGATTTAGTGAAGAGTAAAAAGGTGACTATGACAGCACTGAGCTCCGTTTTATATAGTGTTAATGCTTCATGATACTTAACGATACGATAGTTGTTGAAGTCTATTTGTGATCTAAAAACAAATAAAAAAGGAAAGTTATTAAGTTTAGAATTTATCTTAGAAAGTCCATTTAAAACCCATTTTATCTTACATGCCAACTAAGTGGGGATTTCCTTGTCTTTTTTGTGGACTCTTACCAAAGGTTGCTTTACACCCTTGCTACCACTAGAGCTCCACATTACATCATTTTTCCCCCCCAAGGTTACTTGAAAGGTGCACATTTGAAGGTGCACATATATATTCTAGCACATAGAATCAAACTGATTTCTTGCTAAAAACCCCCACAATCACTGTTTTATAAATATCCCCTACTGCTTGTGGAATAAATCATCATCAAATTAATGGCATTAGGTTGAAAGTAGTATCCCCAGGAAAATCAACTCATTTGAATTTTATCCAGTGAGGTATTTTTGGTTTGTTGTTTTTCCCCCCCCCTTTTCTGGAATGAATGAGCTGGCTAAGGGGATTATAAAGGAGATACAGAGCTTCCCACCTGGTTTGCCTCTGACTCCAGTTTGCAGTGACTAAGAGTTGTCACCCAGACATCTGTTTGTAGAGCAGAGTAAGTTAAGCCTGTGACCTCAGCTCAGTTCCTGTGGACAGATGCCCACCCCTTGAAGTTGACACTCTTGTTGACAGTCTCAACCACAGAGCCAAAGCCTGACAGAAAAGGAGAGATGTTGTATTGTTTGTGTTCTCTTTACATGTGTGGTGAAACTCAGCTCCAGAGATGTTGATCCAGATAGGCTACAACTGTATCATTTATACATTTTAAACAATATACAGGAATGACCTTTTGTAGAAAAGAGATGAAAAAATGCAATTGTAAGAGATGGCATAAGGGGAAAGGAGTTCAAATCCACCAGCTACTCCAAAGTAGAAAGATGAGTAATTTCCTCTTGTGTGATTTACAATCTCAGAAAATGTGATGCATGATCAGTTATGAGTTAGTTCAGATGGGGAGGGCAGGTGAGAGAGAGAGAAAGAAGGGAGGATTGTAAGGGATGGTGCTACCTCTTTCATTTAATACCTATAACAACTGTGAATATTCATTCTCTCCTTTAATATTCAAAACAATTAATGGGGGGGGGAGTGTTGTAAGGTACTGTTGACCACACCTCACAGTGACTCTGTAAATGACAAATCTAAAACTTGTTGTATCCTGTATCAGCCCCACCATCTTTGATGTACTTGAATCCATGTGGGTGATGTAGGATATCAGAGAAAGGGAGGATGGCGCACTCTAGGACAAGATATAGATTTATTGTTCACAGGAACACTACGAATTGTAGTCGACCTAACAGCACATAACAGCACTTTTCATGATTGTCGTGAAGAAGGAGAGAAACTTGTCAATCCATTTTTTTCTGTGCCAGGCTATCTTGTTGAGTATCTTCCTCTCTTGCTCTAACCCTCTGTCTTTCCAGGCATGCCTATTTCCAAGCTTTGAGTAAGCCCAAGGTCAGAACTCTTGTCCCCTGTGACAGAATTAGACATCCAATGTCTAGTGAAGACTAGCAAATGAGTATATGGTTTTGATTTTGGATTAGACAGTCCTGGATTGAAATTTTGGTTTGTTGCTAACTAACTGCGTGAACTTTGGTTAAACTAGTGAACTTTATGCTTCAGTTTTCTCATTTATTAAAAATTGTCTAACAGTACTTTCCTTGCAGAGTGATAATAACAGCTATATAGTGAATTAGTAGTTGTTCATTCAATTACTATTCCTTTTACTATACTGTGTGCTATTCATGTTGAATCTGGCCCATGGAGATGCGATATAGGTGGGATGAGGTAATGAAGATGTGGAGATGATACATAACTGTGGCTTGTTAATGGCAGACTTTGAAGGAGACTATTATGGTTAATTAAGCAAATTTATCTGTAGATAATTTATGCAGATAAACTAGTCAGTATCTCTTGGTATTACATTCTTCTCTAGATATTTATATTGTTGTTGTTGTTGTTATGTGTTGTTGAGTTGCTTTCAACTCATAGTGACTCTATGTACAACAGCCCTAAACCCTGCTCTATTCTGTCCAATCTTATTGTTCCTGACATACCTATCCCCATTATACCCAGTCACTGAATCAATCCATCTCATCAAGGATCTTCCTCTCTTGTGCTGTCCCTCCACCCGCCCAAGTAAAATGTCCCTCTCCAAGGACTGGTCCCTCCTTGCAACATACCCAAAGTATGTCAGACGAAGCTTCAGAATCCTTGTCTCCAAGGAGCAGCCTGATTTCACCCTCTCTAGGATGAAATCTGTTTGTTTTCTTAACAGTCCATGTTACATTCAGTACTTTTCTCCAGCACCACAGCTCAAATGCATCAATTCTCCTTCTATGATACCTAGTCTTTGTTTGGCTTTCTCATTTATATTGGTGTCCTAAATAATTTTTATTCTTTTAAATACTTCTCTTTTTCATTTCAGAATAAAGAAAACCCTCCACCTTTACATCTTTTAGGTAAATCATGACTGACTTGGGTTTATAGGAGTATACAGCTACTAGCAGTATCTTTATAGTTTCCATAAAAGATGTTTAAAAAATTATCTATTTGTCTTTCACATTTATTTTTAACAAGTTTTAGTGACACACAGTTTACACATTTCACTTATTTTAAGCGTACAGTTCAATGATTTTTTTTTTCGGGGAACCAATTTCTAGAGTTGAACAATCATCACTGCTATCTAGCTTTAGACCATCTTCATCACCCACATAGACACGTTGACTTGTTTGATACAGTCAGGGGAAACTTTATTTATTTATTTTTTGTTTAAATGAATTAATATTTGCACTAAAGTAACCCACGATAAAATAACAGCAACGATCAATTGAGCCTCTACTTGCCAAATGTGTGATGTAGCAGTACTTTGTGGTGTTACGTAACACTGAGTTGGAACTGACTCACAGCTGACTCTCCAGTGGGTTTTCAGAGGCAGTGAATCACGTGAGAGGAGATTGCTCCACTTTCTCCCACAATGCAGTTAGTGGATTCAAACCATGTGCCTTTGCACTGGCAGTGCAATTCCTTACTACTAAGCCATGGAAACTGACTGACATCTGTATTTTAATCTCTGTAAAACATGGACACCATATTGCTGATGTTAGGTGCCTTCATGTCAATTCTGATTTGTAAAAATTATGTGCGCTAACTCTGTCCTCATCATCTTCACTGTACATAAACCACTGCTACATTGTCAATTTTTCTTCTTCAGGGCCATCCTTTTCCAAAGCCTGGAAAAGTATGTGAGAGGAAATTTCACAATCTTTGCTTTAAGGAGTGTTCTTATTGTTCTTTTCCTAAGACAGATTTGTTTATTTTTTTTTCTTTTTGTCAGTCCATATTAATTAGTATTCTTCACCAATACCACAGTTCAGAAGCATCTATCCGTCTATATTCTTTGGCTTTTTGGTATGGCTATGAGATAGTGTTTTTGGGTTCTAGTTTTGGAGAATGATATACAGTCTAGATAAAGCAGTGATGTTTATGAGAGAGCTTCCATCAGCCAACTGATAAAACACACTTGGAACCAGAGAGACAACCAAAAGGCAGATCCCAAGTATGTATGTACTTTATTCGTCTGCAGTGTATTTGGTATTGGAATTGCTGTGGTGTGGTGGCCAGATAAACAATTTATGTGTTCTGGGACAAACTAATCCTGAGAATGATGCACGTACTCTATTTTAGTATCCCCCAAAATACTAATATTGGACTAGAATGATTTTGAAGAGTGATTGTGAGTTCTTTAAATGTGAACAAAGGGTTTCTGTATGTTCAATACTGTGATGTTGTTGTGTATCATAGAGTTGGAACCGACCCATAGCTGACCTTCTGGTGAGTTTTCAGAGGCAGTTAATTGCATGGGAGGAGATTGTCCATCCCTCTCCTGAGGAGTAGCTGGTGGCCTCGAACTGCGTGCCTTTGGGATCTCAGGCCAACTTCTTGCCACCAGACCACCAGAGCTCCTAAAACAGATTTGGTAGCTGTCTTATGGAGCTTACCTTTCAATGGAATGACACACAGTGATTTAAAAATGACATTCCTTTGTAAGAGTGATACATGTTTTGGAACATGTATATGACTAATTTCTCCCATGCTGTAAATATTGAGCTATGTTTTCCTTTTCTCTAGAAAAATACAAATATAACAGTGCAAGAGAGGAAGATCCCCTGATGCAATGGATTGACATGGTAACTGGGCAGTAGGGTCAGAGTCAGTGACACTGGCTTGGGATAGGACAGGCTTCAGAGCTATTGTATATAGGGTCGCTGTGAATTGTGGGAGACTTGATGGCACATAACAAAAAAATCTTTTAGAAACTCACAATAGGAGAAAAATAACCTTTTGATTAAAAAGAAAAGCAACAGCAATGTATAAAAACAAATCTGTGCAGCTTCATCTAACTTTTGGAGTTTTTAAGAATTTGTGTCAAGATACATGTTGATGCCTGCTACTTTGATACTTCAATTTGAAACAATCTATAAAGGGATGTTGTATATGGGATAGCAATGATTTACTATTCTGTTTTTCTCCTGAAAATAGCAAATTTGGAATGATAAGAACTTCCTGTCTGGTAGTACTGGACAGTACTGCTGGACTTAGGTACGGTGTACTCACTCATTTAAACAGAGAAGTACCAATCATCTGCTTAGAGAGCTAGCTTGAGATGAAAAAGATGTGCTAGATAACTTCTAAGATCCCCTTGCACTCTTCAGATTTTTGAAAATTATTATATGTAAAATAAGAATAATTATAGTCATATAAAAAGTGCCTCTGATACATGTTAGTGATACAGCTTCTGGTGACTATCTGTATTAGAACTTCACATTTTGGGTAGAACTAAATGCTCGTTATTGTTTTAAAGTTCTTCTTTCCCATGAAATAGAAAAAAACCCCTTTAAATTACCTTGTATAATATAAATTTTACTTTATTGTATAAAATTTGTATGTCCTACTAACATAGTTTTTTACTCAATGGCATACTTCCTCTCCCCCCACAACCAGCCACACAGTGAATGGAAAGAATGCTTTCAGTGAGAGAAGAATAATGTGTAGATGGTGTAGATGCTCAGTTATGTACAATGAAGAATAGTTGCCAACAGTTTGCAGAAAGGAAACAAATGAAAAATGCTATAAATGTTATTTAAATGTGAATAGGAGGCATTCCTTCCCCTCCTCTTGTAAGGCTAGACAGTAAAATGTGACATGTGAGTGCCTAAAAGCATTCATGTGAAATTTTTTCAGTCCTAACGAACATTGGGTGTAACAATTTAGTGGGTCTAATAGTGACATTTAGCAAAATGCCCTGTCATCCAAGGATCAAGGAACAAATTGCCTCTTGGCGTAGCATTTATGTATTTTAACATCTCTTTTGTTTAAGTTTTTAGAAAGTCAATTCTTCAAGTACTCTTTCTTTCCCTACTGATTCTGTTCCTGCCTCCCAAGATCTAGACACTATATAAGAGAATGACGTAAGTTCTCCATAGGGCTTAATTCTTGCTAGCTCATCTGAAGATTGTGTCATCTCTCAGGGCTGTAATTAAACTCCTGTGCTTCTGATGGGTTTGTAATTGTGCAAAATAAAATATATGGCATTTAGTAAAAAAAAATTGAAAAAAATTTGAATGTGAAAATTAGGTCAAGGAATGAAGGGGGCATACATTCATGTACTGGATTTGGTAAATGGAGAGCTGGTGGGAATCATGCCAAACTCAGGAATGTTTTGGAGCCCACAGTGTATTCCCTGCTACAGTGGCAAGTTCACTAAACACTTATCAAAAGGACATCAAGTCATGTTATCTTGAGTGGAAACCACCCAAAAGCAAACATTAAAAAGGCCTTTGAGAAGAGCGAACTGTGGGGGAGGGGTAGGTAGGGACAAAAGTGCAATAATGAATGAATGGAAATCCAAAGGGGGGGAAAAAGGGGAGGGGCTTTGCATCCATCCTCCCACTTTGTAAATATTAGATGTTGGTTTGATAGAAGCAGAGAATGTGAAAACAATGAGTCAGTCTGGCTGCAGACCATGTGACCGCTCAACCTGACGGTGCTCCATCCACATAGAAGTAATGTTACACACAGTGGTGAAAGTACCATATTTGATACCTTTTTAACCCTTGCGTTGATTAAAAATGTTCTTAGACATGGATAGGTACTGTTGTGCTTGGAATTCATTCAGTAGGCTTGCAGTTTAAAAGCTATTATTTTTAAAAAGTTAACTTTTAAAAGCATGGAATTCAAAAGAATAAGATACAGAAGTAGAAATCATGGACACATTAAAATGGAGCCCTTTTCATTGGTGTTGTATATTCCTTCAAAGGACTGATGTTTTCTGTAAGATTTTCTGAGGAGATGCCATCAAACGGCAGGCATTTTCCCTTTGTGTCCACAAGGAGGAGGAACAGAGCTGAATCGTAGCACTCTTCTCCCAACTCTTTCCCAATTAAAAACCTTTAAGACTTTTCTCTTCTGACATATGTTTGCAATGGAAAAGGCATGTGGAGGAAACAAAGTTTCTTCTACCTATGTTTAAAAAAGAGTGCATTCCATTAGTTTTAATAGATTTCAAAGAACCTAGTAAATGTCCCATTTTTATTAGTTACAATGTTTAGTAGATAGTAGATAAATTTACAGATATGAATTGAGGCTATGTGAGTTTCAGGTTATATGAACAGAATGGAATTTACAAGTTGAGAATTTGGTATTACATGCTCCTGTTTCTCAGACTCACTTGGAATCATTTTGCCATCATTTCATCTTTGTCAAAGATTTCATATGTAGGGAGAGTAGAAGTGGCATGAAGAGTTGCTCATATCCTCTAATCTCTTTACCATTATACTTACAAAGCCTGGTATTGTCATTCTTGTTACATGCACCTGAATTGGAACTGACTCATAGCCAACCCTCTGTAAATTGCATGTAGAAGATGGAGGCAGCCCATGGAGCACTGGTGGATTTGAACCACATGCTTTTGGGTTTTCAGTGCAACTCCTTACCAATTCTTACCAAAGAGTTCCCGTTATAACCTAATTCTGGGCATCAGTTAAGGAACAAGGAGAAATCTCCATTAAACTATCCATAGACATCCTCCTTCAGTCTTGTAATAGTTAAAGGGACAGAAAAAAAATCTTACAGGAGATTCTCCTTCAAGTCATTATAAGGCCAAGTTTATTTTTTGATCCTTTATAGTCAACATAGGAGAAGAACTCACACATATCTTAACATTCGTATATCTTAGGGCCTTTTTGGGAGCTATTAAAAAGAAATTGGTTCTATTATCTTTTTATTATTAAACTCCTATTTGTAGTCTTGGATTTAGAATATGGTTGGTCATTTTTCAGATACATATAATATGATTGTAAAATAAACTGACTTCCACAAATCATACGCAAAATCCAACTCTTTCGCTTTATTTTGCCAGAAATGCTGTTGTTCTAGAGCTCCTAAGTGAACTCTGGAGTATTCAAGATCATTTTTCCTTGACAGAATTAAGGCACAGAGTCGGCACTTATTAAGTTTGAGTGGAAGCAGGCTTCTTAACTAACTTCCTTCTTGAGAATTGTTATCAACCTAGTTGAGATCAAGTGGGTTAAGTGAGTCAAGGGTCAAATGACCCTTCTAGGCAGATCCTGGGAGATGCCAGCTTGTAAATAATTTTAGAAGACATTTCTATTTAATTTTCTGAGAGTGTATGCTGTGAGTTCAGTTCTTCCAGTGTCAATTATGAACTTCTTCTTAAGGAGTTAATAGTTTATATCTGCATAGGGCTTTCCATAGAATTCTCTGTAGAAGTTTTGCTATCAACTTCATATTATAATGAAGATATATCAATTTGACTTGGTTGAAGAACTTTCATCGTGAATTATTAGGAAGCCTCGTGGGTGAGGAGTTACATTGCCAACCCAAAAGCAGGCAGTTTGAATCTACCAGGTGCTCCAAGACAGAAAGATAGCCAATCCCCTCCCATGTGATGTCTAGCCTTGGAAAACATGCAGGAGGATAGCTGTGAGTTGATTACTAATGGCAATGAGTTGAGTTTGAGTTATCTCATACATTTGAAGCATCTTCGTTTTGTGAGTCATGTTGTTGTTAGTTGCCACTGTGACTCATAGTGTCCTAATGAGTGACTGATTGCAACTTTGCACTGCCCTGCATTGCCCTCATGACCTCTGCTGTGTTCAAGCTCATAGTGTTAGTCATAGAGTAGTAAATCTAAACCACAAACCAAGCCCAGTGCTGTTGAGTCCATTCTGATGCACGAAGATCCTCCATTAGGCTTCTGAAGCTGTGAATCTTTATGGGAGAAGACTACAACTTCATCTTTCTCCTGAGGACTATGTTCATGGTTTTGAACTGCTTGGTCCTTTTCAGAACTAAACACATAAAACACTTTAACACCAGAGCTCCTTGTTAGATAGTAAAACTAATACAAATTCTGGAGATCAATTATTTCAAGAGTTTTCCAATACTTTTTTTTTTTTCGTTTTTCTTCCCCCCCTATACTTCTTAAGGAAGCGAAATATTCTTTTTAAAATGAATTCTTATAAAAAAACTGGTATATGCTATCAGACACAATTTTTACCACTCTGACCTCGGCCAATCAGCCAAGGGGAAGAGATGAAAGCCAATGTCCTCTGTCCTCCTTCTTTCTGGTATACCCTTCCCTAAAGATAGCCCCCAGTCATCTTCACGGAACATTAGGGCTCTATAGGATCTTGTTAGATAATCATTAGAAGTCGAGTCTCCAGTGTGATCCAAGGTTTCGTGTCTTTAAGTATCACATACTTAGAAAAGCAGAGCATATCTCTGCAATTCTTTAACTAGAAGCATTTAAAAATGATGGAAAGATAATGATCATTAAAATAAATAGATTTCAGAAATGACTTCAAAATAATATTGTCTCTTTAATGTGTTACAATATCGCATCAAAGAATGAGATGGAATACCAGTACTAGTTCAGGAAAACTGGGTAAGTGCACTGTGTAACTGATCTTAGTGTTTTCATCGAAAAATTAACATCTCATCTTATTCATTTTCTTAAAGTCACTTATTTTTTAACTTTCAAGTTACAGCCTTCATCTTGTTTTATATGACAAATACCCCCAGCCCTAAACTTACTTCCCCTGTATTTTTGCTTGTGCTTTAATTCCAGGTATTGATTTGTGGATTTATCACCAATTATACAGCAATAGTTGCTTTAGAAAAAATGTCTGAAGTAGTAATTTTTTGATTACTTGCTAATACTGTTTTGAGTAGTATATGAAAAAAATGTCTCCTTAACTTATATTACTTATAGAAAGTCTATCTTGCAAGAAATTGTTATTCAAGATGCAGTAAAATCTTTGGGACTTTCTTCTTGAATAGATTCTTGGCTGTATATAAAACTGATGGTGTTTTTTTATGTCTTGAACTGTTCAGTGAGAATATATGAATCAATAGTTCAATGAGAGCGTATAAATTGTGCATAAATGTTTAATAAGAGGAAGAAATCTCCAGAAATGATATTTTAGTTAGTAAAGTTATACACGTGTTCAAGTCTTTTGTTCATAGGGTCACTATGAGTCGTCTATGACTCGACAGCACTTAATAACAACAACAACACAGAGAGATCTCAGTTGACCTAGTGGACAGAAAGTGATGCTACCAAGTCAAAGTTGGGCGATTTTAATCTGCCACCCTTAGGCTTGGTTTTAATTGTTTTTGGTCAAACATTCTTCTAAGTGGTATAGCACTGGTCTGTCCATTTGCTGTACAGAGGTAACTCGTGGTTGCTGTGATGCTGAACACTCTGACACTGATGTGTCAAATGCGTTAGTGGTTACCCATGGTAGACAGAGTTTAGCAGCACTTCCGGATTAAAACAAGCTCGGAAGCAGGAGTGGCCTCCACTTCTGAAATAGCTTTCCTCCAGAAATCCTATGAACTTGGAGAAAGGATGAAAGTCACACAAGTGTTCAGGTCTTTTGTTTATAGGGTCACTTTGAGTCAGCTACGACTCAACAACACATAACAACAACAATGGATTTACACAGAGAAGGTGTAAATCTAGGTACAATTATACTGTTACAAGAAGTGCAAAAGGAAATGTGAATCTACCATTGAAATTGAATGTCTAATGCCATCACCAATTCTATTAAATATTCAACTGGCTAGTTGTGAATAGTAGCTTGATTAACTTCAGCAACTTCAGTTATTTTTTTGGTGGTGATGTTAGGTGTTGTGAGTTGGTTATGACTTACTGAGATCATACGTAACAAGAAAGCACCACACTGCCTGGTCTTCTTAATAACGATTGCTGCGTTTCATCCCATTACCATTGTTGCAATCACTGGCAGTCCATTTCATTGAAACTCTCTCTCTTTTTTACTGAATGACAAAGCATCTGTGTGTGTTTTTGAATTTTGGTGAGCAGTTCATTTTTTCTTTAATACTCAGTCTCAAACTATGGACCTCCAGAAAATCTTGAAAAGAAAGCCACCTTTCTCTTTTAAACTACTACTTATGCAAAGATAAGAAGGACAACCAAATAGTAAAGACTGGAAAAATAACATATACTAACTATATGGAGTCATGCTTGACTCGACAGTAATCAACAACAGCAACATATTCCAACCACAGCTTTTATTAACTATGGAAAAGACATTAAACCAAATTAACTAAATCCCCTAAGTTTGCTCCCCAAGCCCTCCAGATGTATCTGCAGCTTTCCAGAGTTGATGCCATAAGCCCAACCATGTAGCTTAGAACTACTAAACATGTTATGGTATCTGGAAATTTTTAATAAAAGACAAACTCTAGTATTGAGAAATTACATCTGTTAAGAAACCAGGACTTTTAAGCTCTTGTATATAGCTTCCTTCCATGCAAAGTTATTTAAAGCTCTAAATGTCAGCTACTTCTAAGGAATAACCCTCCTGAATATTGGTTTGTTTCTGCAATCAATGTCTGTAAGGAATGTTATATGGTGGTGACGAAATTTAAGTTACTGTTTTTCAAATATTGAAAAAGATTGTTTTTATGGTAAAACGTGCCCTTGACTTGAGAGTTCTGGGGCATACTTTCACTTTCTAAGTGTAAGCCCATGATACGTGAGATTCTTTTAAATCTTCATCTGTTTGCATAGAGAATGCTTGTTTCCATCATCAGTCCTCAAGGAGAAATCCCCCGACAGAGGGATTTTCTAATGAGTCAAGTTTGTCCCCTGCACATGTGTATCATCCACACTTTTTTTTGCCCCACTTACAATTTTTTCACAACTCTTTACTTTTGTCTCCTGTGCCATGTCTCACTATTATTTTGAACATCACCACAGTTTTCACAGTTGTAGGATGTGTTGGGATTAGAAATGCTCATGAAAAGAACTCAGGAAAAACAAGAGAAATACAGCAAACAGAGCTAACTCACTGACAGGTCAAAGATGTTCTTTTAGGCTCTCAACTGAGCAAACGCTGTCCTAATCCAGTCTGTTGTTGGTGACCACAGTGGACAAGGTTGTCTTGGAAATGCAGCCTTGTGTCCAGGTAGTTGCAAAAGCAGAATCTCCTATACGCCTGGAAAGCAGCTGCATTCTGGTCAGACCGCTCTCCTTTTCCTCTGCTCCCCACCCCCCTTCTCTGTTGTCATTAATTGCTATCAATTCAATGGAGTGAAACTCTGCCTTGGTCTTTCATCATTCCTGTGACCAGGTGTAGATCAGGGACCATTGCGATCCATAGAGTTTTCATTGGCTGATTTTCAAGTAGATCCCCAAGCCTTTCCTTCTAGTTTATCTTAGTCTGGAAGCTCTGCTAAAAGTTGTTTGGCAGCTTTGCAATGCATATGCCTCCCTTGACATGTATGAGGCATACTTTCCTTGAACCCTGGTGTCCAGCATTGCTGTTATTGTTGTGTACCATCAATCTGGAACTGACCCATTGCTGACTTTCCAGCAGGTTTTTTTAGAAGAAGCTAATCACATGGGAAGAGATCCCCAAACTTTTTCCCATGGAGCAGCTTGTAGATTTGAACCATAGGCCTTCAGGATTGTAACAAAGTTCCTTATCACAAGGCCACCAGAGCTCCCCAGTCTCCAGCATGGAAGGCAAGGATTCTATCATGGAACCCCTTGTTTAGCATACACATAAATTCTATTTTGCCTCCATTTCTTTGATCATCTGAGTTACTGCTGGCTTCTAATTTGTTCATCTGGTATTGCATTATCTCCAGCTTCTAAAGCTTGTAGGCCTATTCTGAATGGTAGCTATCCTCATGAGTATTTCAGATTACTGTTAAAATGTAATGTGCAAAAACAGTAAGATCGTAGCTTTCATGCAGATACAAAAGGAACATTTGTTAAGGATTTTATTGAACTTATTCAGGAAGAAATTGTTAAAATGTGATTGTTATTTCAGGGGACAGTTCAAAGACAGAGTTATAGTTTAGGAATATTCAAATTGCTGTATGCTGTGTGCTGCAGAGATTGCTGTGGGGGTAAAACTGGCCTTTGTCCCAGTGATGAAGGGAGGTTAGTTGTACTCCATGGGATAGAATTTGCATGACTACACATAAGAGTCATCAAAGAGCCCTAGTGGTGCAGTGTGTAGGCTTGACTGCTAACAAACAGGACAGTGGTTCAGTCTTGAGAGGAAGAGGAAGTCGTTTGCTTCTATAAAGATTTATAGCCTTGGAAGCCATATCAGGCATTTCCAGTTTGTCTTGTAAGGTCCAGGAGAAGGCAGTGGTTTTGGTTTTGTTGGTATCAGTCACCTACAATTCACAGACCTTGAAATAACTCCCTAAAGACTCAGAATCAGATCATTGAAAAGAATGTTTTAGGTAAACCATAGTTTTTCATTGCAGCAAACATTTCCCCCTACATTCCTAAAGCAACTATGCAAGAAAAAAAAATTCTTTAAGTATTGTTGTTAGGTGCTGTTGAGTCACGCAACTCACAGCGACCCTATGTACAACAGCCCTAAACCCTGCTCTATCCTGTGCCAGTCTCACTGTCTCCGACACACCCATCCCGATTACCCCAGTCGCTGAATCAATCCATCTCATCGAGGGTCTTCCCCTCCTGCACTGTCCCTCCATCCTCCCAAGCATGACTTCCCTCTCCAAGGACTGGTCCCTCTTTGCAACATGTCCAAATTATGTCACACAAAGCTTCAGAATCCTTGCCT
Organism: Elephantulus edwardii; assembly: GCF_000299155.1. Classification (NCBI taxonomy): domain Eukaryota; kingdom Metazoa; phylum Chordata; class Mammalia; order Macroscelidea; family Macroscelididae; genus Elephantulus; species Elephantulus edwardii. Next base: position 24,376,370 of record NW_006399762.1, read on the forward strand.
TCAAGAAGCAGCCTGGTCTTACCATCTCTAGGACGAACCTGTTTGTTCTAGCAGTTCATGGTATATTCAATACTCTTCTCCAGCACCACAGCTCAAAGGCATCAATTCTCCTTCTATCATCCCTAGTCATTGCCCAGCTTTCTAATGCATAGCAAGTAATTGCAAAGTATGAAATAAAAAGAAAAACCTACAACAATTATTGTGATAGTAATGATTGTTTATTGCTTGACCTTCTTTGTTCACATTTTAGTGGTAATTTTGTTGAAATTAGTCATTGAAGACATAGTTCCTTTTAGTTCTGGCTTTGTACACTTGAGGTACTTGACATAGGAGGATAGTGCTGATTGCTCTGTCTGCACTGCTAACATGATTTCCATAAGTGGCCTTTCAGTTGTAAAGTTTGTTTTCTAGTTTGAAAGACTCAGTTTCTTGTGTTGCCAGTGAGCATAGTTGCATTAAAGTTACAGAAAGCGCTCCTGATCCTGCCCTTTGGTTTGGGGAAATTATTCCCAGGCAATTATTGTCTTCTCTCCATTTTGTACTTCCAGGGAACAATCCTGTCTAATAATAGTAGTCTTTGTGATTTTCTATTTTAAAATAACTAGAAAAATAAGATGTAATTAAGTTAACCCACTCACTACTGTCGAGCAAATTTCCCATAAAATTTCCGAGACTGTGAGTCTTTATGGGATGAGGCTACCCATCTTTCTCCTATGGGAGAGCTGGTGGTTTTGGTCAGCAGAAGAACATATAACCCATGCTGCCAAAATGCCTCAAAATAAGTAAAGATTGTCTTTTAATCGTAACAGATTTTGAAAAGGACCACATTGTGATGTGAAAATCAATCTTTGTTAATAAATTAATTCCATCCTCATGCTTTTAATTTTTCTATGTATATTTAGTAACAGAACAAAACACTGTGTTTATGCCAACTCTATTAATATATTTAAAAGTTTGAACCATAATTGAAATGGTGTTTGTTCTATAATTTACACAAATATCTGATATCTTCTCTTTGCAAGGGTATATAGACTGTTTTCCTCAGGTGCAGAAAACCCTTCATTTCATGGGCTGCTGGTTACTGGAGTCTAAGGGACCTTTTCCTTAGGGCACCTTCATCCTGGTATGAGTGTGTGGTTGCCTCTTGAATTGGTGCTGCCATGAGCCTCTGGATGGTGCAACTAAAGGTTGAAAGTTGTAGTTCACTGCAGTTGTGGTAGGTATTGTTGTTTGGTGTTGATTACGACTCAGAGAGACCATTATGGACAATAGATCTGAACCTTGCCCTACCCTGAGCCATTCTCATGACATTCTAGTCCATTCAGTCACTGTGTCAACCCATCTCCTCTCTTTTGCTGGCATTCTCTACCTTTCCAAGCATGGTATCATTTTCCAAGGACTAAACCTTCTCCCCAACAACCTGCCCATAGTGTGTGTGTGTGTGTGTGTGTGTGTGTGTGTGTGGTGATGATGATGATGATGTTTCACCATCCTTACCTTTAAAGGAACACTTTGATTGCATTTCCTCCAAATCAGACTTGTTCTTTTCACAGGCCATAGGATATTCATAGTCTTTTCCAACACCACAGTTCAAAAGCATCAAGCTTTTTCTGTTATGCCATTGTTCCGACCTTCAGATGTATACAAACATTCAGATGCATATGACACTAGAGGCAGCTTGAAAGAAAGACTTGGTCATCTACTTAAAAAAAAAGTTAGCAATTGACAATTGTTTGGAACACAGTTATTTTCTGGCACGTATGGGATCTCCATGATTCAGAGCTGATTGGAAGACTCTTGGCTTTGGGTTTCACTTAAGAGAACTCATCAGCTAGTTTGGCTTTTCAGTGGACTCTTCCATACAATTGTGTCCCATGCAGAATGAGGTGGAGGTAATAAAATATTTAGCGATGTGTTGAAGCTACATGGGACTGGTTAGTTTTTGTAAGGAAATATTTACCATCATTCAGAAGCAGCCTGGGTTTTGGCTGTCTCATATTACTAGAGAAAAGAGATAATCTACTTGAAATATGAAATGTTTTTATATTACTACTACAGACTACCAAAAGAACAAATAAATGTAACTTGGAAGAAGTGTATCCATAATGCTACTTAGAAGTAAGGACGGTGAGACTCACATGCTTTGGACGTTATTATCAGAAGGGGTCAGTTCTGTAGAAAAATAACATATTTGGTATTGTTTGATGTTGTTGTTGTTATGTGCTGTTGAATCGCTTGTGACTCATAGTAACTTTATGTACAACCCTAAACTCTGCTCTGTCCTGTGCCAATTGCACTGTCTCTGACACTCCCATGCTGATTACCCCAGTCACTGAATCAATCCACCTCATAGAGGGCCTTCCCCTCCTGCTCTGTCCCTCCACCCTACCAAGCGTGATGTCCTTCTCTAAGGACTGGTCTCTCCTTCCAACATGTCCAAAGTATGTTAGACGGAGCCTCAGAATGCTTGCCTGCAAGGAGCCACCTGGTTTAACCCTTTCCAGGATGAATCTGTTTGTTTTCCTAGCAGTCCATGGTACTCTCAATACTCTTCTCCAGCACCACAGTTCAAAGGCATCTATTCTCCTTCTATCCTTCTTGGTCACTGTCCAACTCTCTGATCCATAACAAGTGATAGCAAAGACCATGGCCTGTATCAGATGCACCTTAGTCTCCAGAGAGACACCATTGCTCTTCAGTACTTTGGAGAGGCCCCTAACAGCAGACTTTCCCGTGGCAATGCACTTTTTAATTTCCTGGCTACTGGTGCCGAGAGTGTTGACTGTGGAGCCAAGCAAACTAAAGCTTTGAACAATCTCAATCTCTTCACCATCCATCCTGATGCTGCCAATTGGTCCAGTGGTGAGAATCTTTGTCTTCTTGACATTGAGCCTCAATCTATATTGTGGGCTGCAGTCCTTGACCGTCTGTAGCAAGCGCTTCAGGTCCTCCTCAGTGTCAGCAAGCAGGGTTGTGTCATCTGCATAACACAGATTGTTGATAGATCTTCCACCAATCCTGACCCCACATTTCTCCTCATAGAGCCCAGCCTCCCGGATAATCTGTTCTGCATACAGGTTGAAAAGGTATAGAGACAGGACGCATCCCTGGCGTACGCCCTTCCCAATTTTGAACCATGCAATGTTTCCTTGCTCTGTTCTGATGACTGCATCCTGGTCCAAGTATAGGTTTCGCATTAGTATAGGGTCAGCAAAAAAAAGAATGTCCTCAAGGTAAGATAGTAAGAATCTAGCAGTGTTTCGGTATGATATATAGAGAGACTCAATGTGAGTAGGAGTTAACTTGAGGGAACCTAATAACAGCAGTGAGGAGTCAGAATCAACACCCTTCATAAGAGCAGTCAGGAAATCAAGAAATGTGTTGCATTGAGGAAATCTGTTGTCAAGGAACTTTCCAGAGTGCTAAAGAGCAGAGATGTCTGTTTAAAGGCCAAAGTATACCTGGTCAAAGCCAAGGTCTTTTCAGTTACTTTCTATGCATCTGAAATTTGGACTGTAAATAAACATGACAGAAGAAGAATCAATGCATTGGGTAGTGATGTTGGAGAAGAATACTTAATATCCCGTAGACTGCCAAAAGAAGAACGAATGAATTTGTCTTTGAAGAAATTCAACCAGGGTGCTCCTTAGCAGCAAGGATGATGAAACTTCATCTCACATCCTTTGAGCCTGAGTTCAGGTGGGGCCGGACCTGGGACAAGGCCAGTCAGCTGGGATGGATGGAGGAGCTGAGAAAAAGAGGCTGACCCTTGGCAAGATGTACTGACATAGGTTGCTGTGAGCTCGAGCATGCAAGAGATCATGAAGATGGTGCGGCATAGGGCAAGGCTCACAGGGTTGCTATGAGATGTAATCGACTAGAGGCATCTAACAACAATAACTGTTTTTTCTGTTATCCCTAAGGTTTAAAAGAAAACTCATTTACTAATTTCCAGTAAGTCAGAACTGACAAATAACTGATGACCGTCCATCAGATTTCCCACTTTGTAAATGCAGATGCATTTCTGGTGGATTTGATCCCCTAGAGAGGTTCAACCTTTGAGTTGTTAGTGTGACTCTATGGACTAACCCACCAGAGCTCCTGCTAATCTGGCATGTTGTTGTTGTTGTTATCTACCATTGAGTCAACTGTGATTTCTAATGACCCTATGAACAATAGCTCTGAACTCTGTACTAAACTGAGCTAATCTCACTGTCTCTGACATACCTGACCTCCTTGCAACAGTCACTGAGTCAATCCATCTTATCCATGGTCTTCCTCTCTTGTGCTATCTCTCTACCCTTCCAAGCATGATGCCCTTCCTTCTCCAAGGACTGCTCCTTCCGACAAATGCCTACATTATATGAGATAAAGTTTCACAATCTTTGTCTTCAAGGAGCAACTTTGTTTTCCCCTTTCCAGGACAGATTTATTTATTCTCTTGACAGTTCACAATATATTCAGTACCTTTATCAAGCACCACAACTGAAAGGCATCAGTTCTTTTGTCATCCTTATTCATTATTCAGCTCTTAGATGCATAACAAGTAATTGCAAATATTGTGGCCTGGATCAGGAACACCTTAGTCTCTAGACTGATACCATTGCTCTTTAACACTCTTGAGACATCCTTTACAGCTGACTTTCCTAAAGCAACTCATCTGTTAATTTCCTGAATGCTGGTGCTAAGAGTGTTGATTGTGGATCCTAGAGATAAAGATAAATTGTTAACAACCTCCAGTATATTGCATAATATATAGAGCTGCCAACTGAAAGGCAGGCAGTTGGGCTCCACTAGGTACTTTAAAGGAGAAAAGTGGATGATTTCCTCTCACAAAGCCTTGAGAACTTGATGGATTATCAAAATGACTTAGACTCTGCTAAACAACAATGGATGGGTTATAAAATGTGAGACCCTGTGCCTTGTGGATGGAATTTAAAGAAATAAGGAGGCACCGGAGCTTTTATGCAAGAATAATGCTGAGATTTAAAAGTTACAGAAGTATGGTCTGTAGTCAGCTCTATTCAACTTTAATGAGTTTAAAATTACAATGATAATTGGTATTTGAACTCATAATTCCGGTTCATTTACTTTTCACGATTTTAAAAATAGCAATATGTTATTAGAGAAGTTGATATTTGAATTGGTTTTTTTTTCCTAAAAAACTTGCAAAATTATCAAATGGGTTTTCTGGTGGTTTGCAGAAACTTGTGACACATCAGATATTTTTTCTCAGGGTAAATTATCACTGTCAGTCATTAGGTCAATTGCAATATTTATTTTTAAATAATTTTTAAAGATTTCTATGGCAGTTATTTTTACGGAGCTTTGCAAGATCTCTTATATCTAGGTTGGGACTCTATAGGCATATTTTCTAGTGAAAAAAAGACCCTCAGGATCATGGTTAGGCTCTCTCGGGTTACAGAGAACAGAGACCAAGTCAGGTGGTCTGAACAGTATTGTCACTGTTGACATTTTGAGACTGTGTGATTCTTAGTTTTGTTGAATTGTCTTGACCATGGAGGGATGTTAGCCTTTACTAGATGCTACTTACACCTCTCAGTTGTGACAACACAAAATATCTCTAGACACTGCTCTTTGTTCCTTGGGGCCTGATCTCCTCTCACTGAACCTTTCTTGAAAGGATATTGGTGTTCTTAGTTGCTGTGGAATTAGCCTCTGACTCATGGCAATCCCACACACAACTGGATGAAATACTGCACGATCCTTTACCATCTCCACACCTGCTTGTGGGTGGAACTCTGATGGATGGTCACCACCTGACCGATTTTCTAAAGCAGGTCACCAGGCCTTTCTTCTGAGTCCACCTTAATCTGGACGTTCTACTGAAACCTGTTCAGTTTTGTAAAAGAGAACACATGACAGTGCTTAATTTGTAGGTGAACTCATTAGCTTTATTTTCTGGTACATGTGGGAAATATTTGGTTTGGATTCTTATCTAATGATAAGAATACAAAGGTGGGAAAAATCACTGGAGAAGCTCAATATCAGCTGTGAAAACTAAGCCAGGTGCTGATTGTGGAACAGACCACCAACTACTCATATGCAAGTTCATGCTAAAGTTAAAGAAGGCTAAATCAAATCCACAGGAACTAAAATTTGACCTTGAGTCTATCCTACCTGAATTTCAAAATGTCTTAAAAAAATTGATTTCTCACCCTCGTCAAACATTCTGGTCTGTGCATTGCTGTACAGAGGTAACTCGTGGTAACTGTGATGCTAAACACTGTGACACTGATGTGCCAAATGTGATAATGGTTACTCATGGTGGACAGTGTTTGCTGGAGCTTCCCGATTAAAACAAGCTTGGAAACAGGAGTGGCATCCACTTCTGAAATGGCTTTGCCTCCGGAAACTCTATAAACCGTGCTCAGGCCTTTGGTTTATAGGGTCACTGTAAGTCATCTATGACTTGACAACACTGAACAACAGCAACAACAACAACAACATCTGAACTAAGTAATATTTTGATGACTACCATCTTTATTGTCACTTAACTTGTTTCCTATCCATTAAGAAACCTTTCACTTCTGTTCCACTTTTGATTTTTGGGTTCTGTTTTTATGCTAAATAGCAGAATAGGTTGTAGTTGCCTTGTGATGGTGGCGTTGTGTACCACTGAGTCAGAACTGATCCATAGCTGACCCTCCAGTGGATTTTCAGAGCAGTTAATTGAACAGAAGGAGAATGCACATCCTTCTCCTTTGGAGCAGCTGGTGGATTCAAACCGTGTGCCCTTTGGATTGTAGTGCAAGATTTTACCAAGTTGCTTTAGTAAAAAAAAAAATTTAAAAAAATTATAATATTGTTCTTTAAGTTTTGTCCCGAAGACTTTTTAGACACTTTGGTCTCTATTGTATTATTCTTTGGGACCTAGATTTATGATCCAGTTTCAGATCCATCAGCATTATTCTATGTATTGTAGAGTAGCTAAAAAATTGCGTGGTATGGACTTTAGTCTCATATAAAAAATTATTTCATTGAGAGATGAACTAGTTGTAAAAACATTCCTGAAGCAAAAATATAATTTATTGTGTGTGAATCATTAGTTTCCTCATTAAGTTGGGTTTCTGCTGCCTCTGGGCTGGCATATTGACATACCCCATAGGCTTAGCTAGGAGAATTTATGGTTATATTAACAACAGTGCGTTTGACAGTAATTTAGAATAGTCACTGTTCTAAAGCAAAAAAATGCTTTAAAGGAAGAAAGTTAAGTGTCTAGCAGAAGTGTTTCAACCCCTATAAAGCTATAATCTTAAAAACAACAGTTGTAACAATAACCTCAGTTCCTCTTTGCTTTTGTGTTATTCTTTAACAATTATGTGATATAATTTATATTTTTCAAAGAACCTTAGTGATACAGTGGTTAAGTGTTCAACTGCTTAAAGGACAGCAGTTCAAAGTCACTAGCTGCTTCATGGAAGAAAGATGTGACAATCTGGTACCTTAAAGATGACAACATTAGAAAATCTATGGGGCAGTTCTACTCTGTCCAATAGGGTACTTACTTATAGGTCAGAATTGACTTAATGGCACATTACAATAATAGCCATATCATAAAGGTCTTTTCCTGGAAGCAAATTAAGAACAAAAGCCTGTCAGGCTCACATTTGCCAAGTTACTTTTAACTCACGGTGACCCTCCCTAGGGCTTCTGAGACTGTAAAAATGAGGAGGACTGCCCATTAGTCTCTGGAGGATTTGAACCTTGGGAGATATGAGGGCTTTGGATTTGCAACTCACTGCAGACTAAACACCACCAGAGTTCCCTATAATGACATAGTTGTTTTTGTTAAGTGCCATTGTGTTGACTGTGACTTATAATGACCCTGGGAACAGCTTATCTGAATTTTGCCTATCCAGAGCCATTCTTTGGATTTCTATTCTGTTCCAGGCCATTGTTGGAATCACTGCATCTTGCTGACTGTGGCACTCCACCTTGCTGAGGTCTTCCTCTTTTGCTGACCCTGTACCATCCCAAGTTTTTTTCCCCCAAGGACAAATCTCTCCTGACAATATGCCCAAAGTATATGAGACAGACTCATTTGTTCTTTGGGCAGTCCATGGGCTCCTCCATAGCATTACACTTACAAGGCATTAGTTATTTTTCTGCAACTCTTATATATTGTCCAACTTTCAGATGTGTAGGAAGTAACTGGCAAGACCATGGCAGCTAAATCAGTAATCAGGAAGCAACCATTTAAGAGCATGGGAATGGGTTTTCCTGCCCTTGAGTGCTCCTGAGCCCCCTACATTCAAATAAGTTGGCGAGTAGATTATTTGGTGGTTGACAACCGTTCAGTTGTCCATTTAGCACACAGCCAGTTCATGTCCAGATGCCTTTGGGAGAAGACCATCTGGCCATCAAACCATTCTAAAATAGCAATTTGAGGGGTGAAAAGTTAGTTCTTCCTTGCAAAATTAGAATTTCTGCTCTATTGAAACAGAACCTTCAAAGTAAAAGTAACTGTTATTCTTGAATGTTCTACCCATCCCTCCTTTAAAACAGCACAACATTCATTTACTTGAAATCTAACTTTACTTTTTTTAAAGAGAGAAGATTTTATAAAATATAGAGAACCATTTTGTTGAAGAAAAAAAATTTTCAGAACATGTATAAGTCAGTTCATGGCAACCTCCTATACTTTCTAATTGCTTGATTGCATTTTGAATAAGAAAAGGAAAATAATGTCCTGAAGAAAAATTTAGTTTTAATTAGAATTTTATTTTTTGAAAATGAGTGAACACAGTTAGTATATATTAATTTATTGTTAGTGTATTTATTTAGTTAAGCCCTTTTGTACCCCATTGTGGATCATAATGTAGTGGGATTTTGTTTTCTTTTTCCCCATGAACTCTGATCTGAAGTCTTCTGTGAGAATGTGCTCCTTCTGAAACTAGGTGTGCAAACTGCCTCATAGAAGATCTTTTGAAACCTCGTTTCCTAAGACAATGTAAACTGATCCTTGACCCAGCCTTATCTGTGAGGACACTTAATTTTATTAGATTGGAACTTCTTTGTAAGAACAGATGTTCACATTTGTACCCATAGTTGTAGGATTTCCAGAACTGGTTTGGTCTGCAGAGAACAAATTAAAGTAAGAAAAGTGCCGCTGTGAGGAGAGATAGACATGTAGACTAAAAGCAAAGAACAAACGTTCAAACAGTTATTATAGGCACAGTTTATCAACAAATTTAATATCTGATAAAAAGCTGCCACTGTGTGTGTGTGTGTGTATAGATCTATATTAGTTTATTTGCTTTTATAATATTTTACTTTTCAAAAGCATAATTTACTTTTGGACGTATATTATAGAATTCCTTTCTTAATAATTGAACATTAAACATACTGTCTTCCTTGGTGCTTGACTCTGGAACTCTTACCAAAGAAACAGAATATTGAACCAGTCTTAACAAATGGAGGATTAGTTTACTTTCGTTAATACAAAGCACCAAAAAAACCACTTGTCAAGAGAAAATTGTTCAAGGAAATGAATGGCATTTCCAAAGCACCAACTTCTTCATAAACAGGACTAAAACAAGGTGTCTAATAAAGACAATATTCTGGACAATAGTTGCTCCTAATTAGCTAGACACAAGTAGTGAATGTAGCATATTATAAATTTTCATAAGAAATACATTTATTATCTACTTGGTAGTATATTTATTTCTTCAGACTACTGTGGGAACTTTTAAATGGTCCTTTAGCTCCATAAATATCCTTTTCATAGAAAAAAGCATATAAAACATTTCCCAAGAAATTATAGAACTAAATTCAATAAAAAGTAATAGGTTATGGCATCCAGTCTTATTTTTTGATGGCATGCCATATATTTGTTATATTAATAGACTATTTTAACATGTAAGAACTCTAAATGCTAGACAGGGAATATAATCACTCCTTGCACACTTGTAAAGTTACATAGTTACATACTGTCTGGCTAGTAGATTATAGTGCATTTGAAATTATATAGATTAGCTCCTGTTACTGTGTTTCAGAGTAGTGACCTGAATTGATATGCTGATTTGGCTCAAACTCATTAAAATAATGACACATATTACAGATAAAGACATGAGATAATATCCAGGTGCAAGTCATGTAATCATCATCATCATCATCATCATCATCAGGATGGATGGCGAAGAGATTGAGATTGTTCACAGCTTCAGTTTGCTCAGCTCCACGGTCAACACTCTTGGCACCAGCAGGCAGGAAATAAAAAAAATGTATTGCAATGGGAAAGTCTGCTGTTAGGGACCTCTCTAAAGTACTCAAGAGCAATGGTGTCTCTCTGGAGACTAAGGGCTGCCTGATACAGGCCATGGTTTTTGCAATCACTTGTTATGCATCAGAGAGTTG
>NW_006399762.1:24388413-24395335 GCF_000299155.1 Elephantulus edwardii
ATAATCAATGAAACACAGATAGACATTCTTCTGGTATTCTCTGCTTTCAGCTAAGATCCATCTAACATCAGCTACAATATCCCTAGTACCACGACACCTTCTAAACCCAGCCTGGACTTCTGACAGTTCTCTGCTGATGTACTGTTCCAGTCGTTTTTGGATAATTCCTGAAATTAGCATGCTATTATTTAAAAAAATACTGGTGCTGGTGGTGTAATCCATAGTTAATTGCACTGCCAACCTAAAAGTGACAAATCCCTGGTGATTTGAATCCACCAACAATTCTGCAAGTGTAAGATGGGGAATCAATCTCCTCCTATGTGATTTACAACCTCTTAAAACCAAGTGAGATGTATTTTATTTTTTCAGTGATTTAAAATATATAGATATAAATAGATAGATATAGATAGATGTATACATATCTATATATCTATAATGTATGAACACACCATATCTCTTGGGACATTGTCCTGATACTCACATGCAGGACAAACTGAAATTCCTGTTTCAAAAATGAAACTGAAGAAATCAATTCCATATTTCCTGACTCCTCACCTGCCTTCTGCTTTTCAAACCAACTAATTACTTGAGGAAATTGCATATATGATTGAATTTTTTAAAATTAATCTACTTTTTTTTACCTGATGAGGAATTTTATAGCAGGAGTGGTTTATCTGTGTCATCGAGTACAATAGTTATTGATAAAAACATAAGAGCTAATATCATTAAAGGGAACACTGGTGGCCTAGTGTGTCGAAAGTTGTATTGCCAACCAAAAGGCATGTGATTCAAATCCACGAGCAGGCTAAAGAAAAACACAATGTTGCATCCATCACGATATTGTGCCTGAAACAAAGTAGGTAGTAGTTTACTGTGTGATGCAAAATTTGAACCATAGAGATAGTATTGTTTAGTTGTTTTGAAAGAACTCTAAGCAAACTAGTCAAGTTCTAGAGGCAAGCAATAAGGATTAAAAGCGTGTAAAATCTAGCTTATCACAGAAGAAAATAGGAGCTGTTAGCTTCAACAATACAAGCATGATGTCAGAGAAAGCAGGAAAATAACCTTCAAATACTGGATGCTTGCCACCAGAGGGCAGAACTCAGATCATGGGGTAAAATTTAACAGGGAATACATTTTTTGTGATAATAAGGATAACAGAGAGAGAGCTATGTTGGCCTAGTGCAAAGAAAGTTATGCTACCAAGCCAAAGGTGGGTGATTTTAATCTGTGGCCCTCAGGCCGGGTTCAAATTGTTTTCCTGTCAAACATTCTTCTAGGTGGTATAGCGCTGCTCTGTGCATTGCTGTACAGAGGTAACTCGTGGTTGCTGTGATGCTGAACACTGGGACACTGATGTGCCAATCGTGGTAATGGGTACCCATGGGGGACAGTGTTGGCTGGAGCTTCCCGACTAAAACAAGCCTAGAAGCAGGAGAGGCATCCACTTCCAAAATGGCTTGCCTCCGGAAACTCTATGTATGAACAGTGCTCAGGGTTTTTGTTCATAGGGTAGCTATGAGTCGTCTATGACTCCACCTAATATCAACAATAACAACAACAAGAAGGAAGGATTGCTATATTGAATAAAAGTCCCTCGCTTTTTTTTAAAAAAAAATTATATTTGTTTATTTACAAAATTCAAATATATTGTTTTCAAGAACAGACTCTTTCAATTTCCCTCATCCCCCCACCCAACAAATTGTATAACCTCATGATTAATCCCCCCTCCCCCTGCACATCCTCTTCCCTCTGCTTCCAACCTCTCCCACCCCTCCTGGATCCTCATACTCATTCTACAATAATGGTTGTATACAATGTTTATCTTTGTGAAACTGAGTTAGTTCACTCAGTTTAATGCTTTCCAGTCCCTCCCAAATTAGGTAATAATTTACAAAATTATTGTACCTGTGTGCTGCGTGGTATTCCATCGTGTGAATGTACCATAATTTCCCAATCCATTCGTTTATGGTTGGACATTTGGGTTGTTTCCATGTTCTTTTGATGGTGAATAATGCTTCTGTGAACACTGGTGTACAAATCTCCTTTTGTGCCTCAGTTCTCATATTCTCAGGGTATACTCCAAGTAGTGGAGTAACTTTTGATGTGGTGAGCTCCCTGCATTTGGAAGAGTTCAAGAATTGTAGTGGTCCCTTGTGGGGCTTGCAATCAATGACATGAACCAAAATGTACATATAAATTACTGACTGAACAACCAATTTGCTCTGTAACTATTCACCCATAATGTGTATGAATTGTTAAATGGAAAAAAGATCTGCTTTGTAAAACTTCACTCAATTCACATATAGAGCTTATACAGACAAATAAAAATTCTTCTCAGACATGAACTGAAGTGGCAACAAGAACAACAGATACATTAATTATTAAGTTCTTTCTTTGTATCAAGTAAGGAACCTGGTGGTACAGTGGTGAAGCACTTACCTGCCAACCAAAACCTCTGTACTCTGAACCTTCTAGAACCTTGGGAGAAAAATGTGGCAATTTGTTTCCATAAAGAATGTGTTCATTGCCTTCAAGTCAGAATTGAGAGACTATACATCACCCAGGTGGACATTGCCCATCTTTTTCCTGCAAAGCAGCTGGTGGACTTGAACCATGTGCTTTGGGTTGGCAATGCAATTCTTTACCACAAGGCCACCAGAGCTCCCTTTCACAAAGAATACTGCCTTTGAAATCCATGTGGTACAGTTATTTTGTCTCAAATGGTTACTATGAGCCATAATTGATTCAATGACAGCAGAGTGGTTCTTATGCACATGTCAAGCAGTGAGATGGGTGTACACAAAAAGGCATCATGTTTACTCTTGAGAGCTTATGATTCATTGAGATATGAAGCACGTATAGTAAAAGTAACAATTGTTATCGGCTCTACAAGAGCAGTATATATAGAGAAGAGTTAAGTTAGGGAAAGCTAGGGATGAGATTTGTTTAACTTTGAATGGTGTGTGCTTTCCTAGTGGATTGCATGTGGGTATGGGAGATGGGCTGAAAGAAAGCAAAGAAGTCATATGACTTCCTGTTAGACCCTAAGAGAGGCTCTCACACTTTATCGGGGTGGTGGAAAGATAACTTCTAGGATCCTGTATAACTCTCCAGCTTTACTGAGGGATTGTCTTAGAAAAACATTTTAAAGAGAGAAGCCTAACATTGGACTCTTATTCTTAATTTTGTCTGGGCCTGAATAAAAATTGTCATTTCTAATACTATGTCATGTATAAATAATGATGCAGATAGGATCATCAAAACTTGTTGGGAAAAGTCCTATTGGCTTTAAAGAGCATTTGTTTCCAAGGGGAGACAGATTCCCACTCCAGCCCCCTTTTCTCTTCCCTGGGGCGCCTCTGCATACTCTACAGTTGACTACATTCACTGTTCTCTATTCGGTGTGGCAAGATGTTACAAAGAGGGTTACTCACATCTCTGTCTTGCTTTGTGCACAGACACACTAATCTTTTTGTTAGGCCATGGTTGGCCACCTCAGACTAAGCCCTGTGCAACCTCTGAGGAAAAGTGACTTGAAATGAACTTTTTGTGACAGACAGCCATCAGTTCAAAGCCTGCTTAGTGTCAGGGTTGAAGGAAACTATAGTGGTCCATGAGAAGAGGCTCAGAGGGGGTCCTCTTTCAGGGCAAAAGGGCAGACGGTTTTCTTCACTTGAGATCATACACAATATACAATAGATCAGTACTCCCCAACCAGGCAGTGTGCACTCCTTCTCCATGATGGGAACACGCTTTTATAGACCCAGCGGGGGACATTTATATGTTGCTACTGTTCTTTTCAGCTGTTTTGTTGGGAGGTTATGACTGCCCTTTTGTGGAGGGACAAAAGGGGTTTTAGTTAAACATTAGCTTCATAAAGAGGGCCATTGTGTACACATGTACCTTCTGTGTAAAAACTAATTTTATGTTTTAAACACAATCAAAGAAAAGTTCAACAACCAATAACTTTGGGTCTCAATTATTTATGGTAAGATATAATCAATGGCTTTTACTATGCTAACACACACTGAAGATTTTTAGAGAGGCAGTCTATCGTGTGTGTTTTATTAGCAGATACATAATGCATACTATTCTTCGATAATTGTTAAGTATCATAACCATATGTTCTGCACTGTTACTTAAATATTCATTGTACCATTTTAATGTGCTCAATTTAGTAGTTATTTTCCAGTTATGTAGGAAGTATGATGTTTTTGTTAATACTTTTAAGTATTTAGCATTAACTTTATTTTTTTGTTTATTTAATTTTTGTACTGATCAGCCCTTTGTGGTATATTGTTGATGTTAGCCAGTTACCCCACATGCTGGGCACATAAACTAGTTTTAACTTTAAAAGGAAAGTGATACTTCTGTAAAATATAATAAGTCTTTGCTTAAACAAAAATTAATGAGAAGATTGTTTTTCAAAGTTTTGAGTAAATTTTCTCCTCTAGTATATTTTTAACATAGTCGCATTTTTAACAAAATTAATATAAAATATTACATGTAAGCATTTGCTATTTATTGATTTTGTAGAAGGAAGTACTCTGATTTCCATAGCTGTCTGTTACTCTGTAGAAATGATTTAGTACTTTGCAAATGACATTCAGCTAAAAACAATGGCTTCAATTTATTAGAATCTGATTAAATGCAATATTTTTCTTTTTGTGTTATATCATGGAAACTTGGGGTAAAAGTAACCTGAACACAGGAAATTAGGATATTTTTAATTAGAGGCTCAGAAAAATGGACTTTTAATTGAGTTTGGATTTTAAACATTCTTTTAAGATGAAGGAAGCAGAATATTTAATTGATGTTATTGTAGTTATGTGCTGTTGAGCTATCTGTGACTCAAAGCTTTGAAGAATTTTAGATATTTTATACATGTACAAAGAAGCATCATGTTTGAGTTCAAAGTGTATGATATGTACATGCTGTGAATTCAGAGATAAGAGGAAGTTCAAATTCGCATATCTGATAATACTGTTTTTCACTATGTAGAGAACTGCTTTTTACAGATTGCTTATGCTTATTGGTTAATTAGTGGAGTGATTCTCCTGACTTTAGTTTGCTTTTAAAAAACTGGTAAAAATATGCATAGAACATTTGCCAATTCAGTGATTTTTGCATGGATAATTCAGTGACATGGCTTATTTTTATCATTTTGCTCAAACATTATTATTACTCTCCTTTATGTAAATACCATAATTAAAAGAAACTGTGTCTCATAACACTTATGTTTAATTTTATAGTTTATTATAGTTTAGAATTGATCATACATTAATTAGCTCATTTGTTTCCTTTTATACCCTGAGCAGCAGATAAAACTGGCATTACTATCCCAGTGTGCATGTGTGAAGACTCAGAGGCAACGGCACTTGCCCAAGATGAAAGAGTCACCCTTTTATTTTCTAAGTATGATGATGGGATTCCTATTGGTGCACATGATGATGATTATCCTTCAAATAAAATTGCTGATAAGTTGACAAAGGTGCCCTTCAGTTCTTTTGATAATATTGAAAACGATTGCATCAAGCTTAATTGCTTGGAACCAACTGATCATGACTGTTCAGGTACAATTGTCAAATGAAAATATATTATTCTGATGACTTGGCATTTCATTTCATTATTGCCTTGCAATCAAGAATTATAAAGGCTGTGTTTATTTTCTGTATTAATAATTATTCACTAGCCCAATTTGCTAATATAGTTCAGTGCCAATTTGATCCTTTCCATTGAACTCTGTACAAAGTCTTTGAGATACTTGGTTAATTTGAGCCAAATGATTAGTTTAACAAAACACTGAGGCTATTTCTTACAGAATTAATTAATTTTTGGTGAAAAATGTCTTATTTTTCATTGAAGGACATCTTAGTAATTCATACAGTTACTGTGATTTTCGTCTGTATGAATTAAGAATCTGGTAAGCATAAAGAATTTATTGCACCTTGTGGATTATAGAAGGCCCAAGAATAAGAGGTCTGCGGTCATAGACATAATTTAGTGAGTTTAAGGAGGCTTGTAGGAGCTCCAGTGGCAGTGTGCCTAAAGCATTTGGTTGCTAATAAAAAACGTTAGGGAGCTCTGGTTGCCTAATGGGTAATGAGTTGCACTGCTAACTCAAAGACAGGTGGTTCGAACCTACCAGCTGCTCTTCAGGAAAAAAGATGGATAGTTTTTGTCCATGTGATTTAAAGCCTTGGAAAACCTGCTGGAGGGTCAACTGTGAGTCAGTTTTGACTCAACAGAAATGAGTTGAGTTGATTGAGATGGTTGAAACCAGCCAGCTATTCTAGGTATACTTTTGTAAGGAGTTGGAGCTTTTAACAGATATGGGCAGGTGAAAGAACCTAAACTTATGACCAAAGATAGTTTGGCAGATGATATTTCTATGTTCATGTTCATATATGCATGCAAATGTATACATGTATAACAGAGCTGGTAGGGGACCAAGTTGTTTCTCAAGTTTAACCAAAGACCCGGAGGGAATGAGCTGCTGAGCTTCAGGTCTGTGAGGGCAGTTGTGTCAGAGACAGTGAGATCAGCCCAAGATTAGGCAGAGTTCAGAGCTATTGTTTATAGGGTTGCAATGAGTTGTAGTCAACTTGATGACAAATTAACAACAACAACATAGTTCAGAGAGATAATGCTGTATTTCATGCTTTGGTGTATAGAAACTGGTATTTTAAAAGCTTGCTCATGGCCATCTCCAGTGAAATATTCCTTTCTTTCTGTTGAGAATGAAGAGGGAAGAGAAGTGAAGACACAGAAACAATTAGTCCAAAGGCTTAATGGACCATGTGAACTTCAACTTCTATGATCCTGACACTTGAAGAACTTAGTGCTGCCTGGTTGCCCCTGCTGAGGGCTCTGAAAAGGTTCATAGTAGAAGGTCTTTGACAGAGTGGGTAAAAAATGT
>NW_006399762.1:24395537-24402591 GCF_000299155.1 Elephantulus edwardii
AGAGACTGGTGGAACCCCTTAGTCACTCTTTAAGTCTAGAGCAAAACTCATCCTTGTGATTTAATGATCAGCCAAACAACAGACAAGTCTATGAAGTGAAAGGTATTATAATAGATGGAAGAAAGATGAAATTTTCAATGATTGAATTTAACTTGTATTCACAATCAATGCACACTGAAGAAGCAGTCAAGAAATCAAGCAATGTATTGTATTGGTTAAATATGCTGCCAGAGGCCTCTTTGAAATCGTAAAGAACAAGGATGTCACCTTAAACACTAAGGTGTGTCTTTCCAAATCATGTTACTTTCACTCATATGCATGTGGAAGTTGGAAGTAGGATAATTCATTAGGAAGATCGAAGCAGAATTGATGCCATTGAATTATGCTGTTGTTGAAGAATATTGAATATATATACCAAAAGCATTAATGAATTTGTCTTAAAAGAAGTGCAACCAGAGTGCTTTCTGGGGTTGAGGATAGTGAAACCTCATCTCACATACCTTGGATATGTTGTAGGGAGAATTAAGTCTCAGGAGAAGTGCATCATGCTTGGAAAATAGAGAGCAAAATAAAAAAAAAGATGAAACCCTCAAAGAAATGAATTGCCACAGTGATCTGAAACAAGAGGTTTAACCACAGAGGAGATTATAAAGATGACATTGAACTGAACAGGGGTTTTGCTGAGCTTCATGGTTGACTGGATGGGACCTAACAATAACAACAACAGAATAAGGTGAACCCTAATAAGAGGGAGATGCTTCCTATAACACTCAGTTATACAGGATCAAAAGGGCAGCATTTGCCAAAGGTTAAGTTTCAAAAGGTAGAAAGGGACAGGACAGAGGATTATTAGAGTAAGAATCACAGAGAAGAAGGAAAAAGAGTGTAGTTACATTGTGGGTTTTGTAATTAATGGCATAAAATAAAATATGAATATATATGAATGGTGAGCTGAAAACCAATTTCATATGGAAACTTTCATACAAATAGTACTCACACACGTGTGTGCACACATGAGTGCAGAGAGAGATGACAGCATTGGAAACTTTATAGAGCAGGTCTACTCTTCCCTGTAGGGTCACCATGGATCAGAATTCACTTGGCTGCAATGGAATGGAATGTTTTTTTTAGGGGAATTGGTGGCTAGTGTCATTGTGTACTGTTGAGTTAGAATTCATAACTGACTTGTTGATGGGTTTTCAGAGCTTGTAAATTGCATGGGAAAAGATTACTTATCTATCTCCCTCAGAGAAGCTAGTGGATTCAAACTGTGTGCCTTTCGGTTGGCAGTAAAACTTCTTACCACTAAGCCACCAGAACTGTTAATAAAAGGTTACAAAGAATGTCACACCTCAGATGACCTGTCTCTATCTCCTTTGTCATGGACTGAGTTAAGATACCCTCCCTTTTCTTTAGCTCCTTCCCTAGTTTATTATTCACAGAGCATGTATCTTAGACATTTAGAAAATACAGTTCCTATGTTTAGTACCTGATTATAGGAAGCATTCACTTCTTCAAGGGAACTCTGGTCGCTGTGAGTTGTACTGATAACCCAAGTGCTCTGTGCCTCAGGCGATTCAAATCCACCAGTGGCTTCTTGGGAGAAAGTTAGGCAGTCTCCTCCATTCGTGGGAACCCGAAGGAGTGTTGCTATGGCTCAGGGTCGGTGAATTTGCTTTCTACTACCTCAATTCCTGCTTTGTATCTTTGCCAGGCCTCCCAGTCCTGCATGTTCCTCATTCTCCTTATTTGCCAGGTAAATTCCTGCCCGTTTCCCACTTACTCAGATGTCAATTCAGTAATATAAACCTCCTCTTGAATCTTCTGGGCTGAGTTAACAGACATTTCTAGTATTTCATCTATCTATCCAAACAGATCTCAAAGTAACATCACTTCGTGCCTCATTTACTTCCAGGATTTCTGGTCTGACACAGTGCCTCACCTACATTATGTACTCAATATCCATTTAGTGGGCTACTCTCCTTTCAAGGAGTTTTATGAATAAATTGAAAAGAAAGAAAAATATAATTAAATACATATTACAAAATAGACTATGTGGTGAATCCTAGATAATTAATTCATCATTACCTTTGTTTCTACACGAGCTAAACAATAGAGTTGGATTAGATAATTCCCCAAGTTGATTTTTGCTTTAATATTTAGTGAAGTAAGGGCAGTAACAATTTGGCATGTTTTTTATAATGGTAAGTGGTAATTAGTCCACATGTTATTGCATATATTAATAAAAAAATTATCCTTCATTATTTTATTGCAGTACATTTCAAAATAGCTTCTAGACTTAAATTTTTTGGATAATTTCCTGAAACCAGCATTAACAAATAAAATAGTAAAATTTTGACGGAATTTTCCATCCTCTCAATTTTAAAAAGTTAATAATAAAAGTTTAATAATATACACACTGTAAAATTATTTTCCAGTTCTCAACTCCCATCTTAAGAACTGAAGTAAGATGGAAACCATCATTATGAAAAATAACTATGCTTTCTGGGGTTGAAGGGTTTTATATGAAGAACTCCCTGGAAAGATGCTGGTCAAATTTCTCTTCTGTGTAGTGGATAGCATATAACTGGCACTCAATAATACTTAATATAATGAATTACAGAGGCTGAGAAAAATGTAGGCCTCTGAAGAACAAATCCAAGATGGTAGATGGGATTTTCACATTACTGTGAAGACAAGGTAGAAGTTGACATAGTTGGTCTCCTGAGGGTGCTTCATCACCTCACTGAAAGAGCTACATTCACCTAATTTATTTTAGCAAGGGAAAGGCTATTCACTCTAATAGCCACTTTTTTAAGATTGAGGAGAAAAGAAGACCAAAGGAAGGAGTCCAATGTACAGTTAGTGAAAACATAACTTACTACATGATATTTTTACATTTTCCTTTCTAACTTTTATAGTGCTGATATTATTTACCTTCACTAAATTTATGTTTTCACTTTTACCATTTTGGGAATTTTACACTTAAGTGTTTTTGAGTAAAACAATGATTGAAATAATGAAAATTGTACTGTATTTTAAATTTCTTAGAAAAGAATATTGGCAATTTTCTACTGAGGCAGCAGTGTTGAGAAATGCTATCCTTTGGAACTGAAGAGAACTAGTTCTAGTTTTGGTTCAGCGACTTACCTACTGTTTAGGCTTGGGAAACTCACTTAAATCCTTCCAGCTTCAATTTTTTTCCTGCATGAAATGGCAATTTTAATATAAAATTGGATCCCTTGTTTTAAGGATTAGAAATAATATGTAGTAGGCATCTAGCACAATGCTGTCATGTTGTTAAGTGCACAAGGCATAGGATGGAGTAAGTATATGGACTAAGTGGATGTGAGTTTTGGTGGCCTAGTGGTAAAGAGTTGCACTGCCAACCTGAAGGCAGGTGGTTCTAACTCACCAACTGCACAGGAGCAAAAATAGTCATTAATCCACAAACTCTGTATTAGGAAAAAAGCCTTCTTTTTGATTTATAGCTTTGAAATACATTGGGAGGTCATCTATAAATTGGTGCTGCTGACGATGGCACAAAGCAACAATAACAAAAACAGGCATTATATAATTATAACCTTTATGATCTAATTTTACTGGAATCTCAGAACACTTAATTGTGCTAATGTGAGATCTGTACCCAGGACAAGAAGCTGTTGTGTGAATGGAGGAAGGGAACACTGCATGGTTTAAAATTAGGAAGAGTGTGATCAGGGTTGTACATTTTCTCCATACATATTCAGTCTGTATCCTGAGAAAATAATTTATGAAGCTGGACTTTATGAAGAAGAATGTGACATCAGGATTGGGGATAGATTTATCAACAACCTGCATTATGCAGATGACATAGCTTTGCTTGCTGAAAGAGAATAAGATATGAAATGCTTGTTACAGAGGATGAAGGATTACAGCCTTTGGTAGAAATTATATCTCAGCATCAAGAAAACAAAGATCTTCACCACAGGACCGTAGGACTTCACCACAATCACCATTATGAGAGATGGCGAAAGGATTGAAGCTGTCAATGATTTCATCTTGCTTCCATCATCAATCAGCACTCTTGGTATCAGCAGTTAGGGAATCAGAAGTATTGGGCAAGTCCACTGTTAGGGACTTCTAGAGAATGCAGAGCCACAACAATGTCAGTATGAAGACTAAGGCATGCCTGATTGAGGCCATGGTCTTAATCACCAGCTACTCTCAGAGAGCTGGACGAAAGTGAGGCTGACAGAAGAAGAATTGATGCTTTAAGTTGTGATGATGGAGAAGATCACTGATGCCTTGGAGTTGTTGGGGAAGACTACTGAATATGTCATGGACTGCCAAAGAAACAAACAGGCATGTCTTGGAAAGAGGGCAGTCAGAGGGCTTCTCAGAGGCAGAGATGGCAAAGCTTTGTCTGTCATACTTTGGACGTACGGTTAGGTGAGACTATTTCTTGGAAAGGGATATGATGTTTGGAAAGATGGAGGATCAATGAAGGAGAGGAAGACTCCCAACAAGATGGATTGGCACAGTGACCGTGTGTCATGCATGGTGAGGATGGCATAGGATAAGACAGAGTTCAGGTTTGCTGTTCATAGGGTTGCTAGCAGTTGTACTCAAATCAGTGGCAGATAATAACAACATACTGTGAATTTTCCAGTTTTTAACATTAAGAGTTGACACGGAGGATACTCTCACCACCGCCACCACTACCATCACTGCCACCACCCAATGAACTAGTGTATAGTGTAATATTATCTAGAGCACATATATCTTTAGTGCCATGTGGTATAAGTATGGAATAGTGATAATGGAATAGCGACTTAAAATTTTGGAAATGACAATGCACACCAAATTTCTCAAGCTTCTATGGCCCTTAGGGAACAGTGCTGGACTGCATCCCCACTGTGGAAGGCTCCAGAAGAGGTACCTGCCTCTGAACTCTATGCATGTAGAGTAGACTTTAATGGTGCAGCAAAAGAGTCAACAATAAGGGAACTAAGGGAATTCTTCTGGTTGAGGAATGGCCCTGTAAAAAGGAAAAAGATTAATAAAAGGAACCACGGAAGTTCAACACTTGAATTGCTTCTCCTCTCGCTGAGACTCCTTGCGCTGTGACTCTAGGTCATTGCTGAGTGAGAAGAAATGTGGATTTGCTGGCCCATCCCACCCCAGTAGAGTCGTCAGTCAGTCCTCTTTAGTACTCTATATGTTTCATGCTCATTTGAGCATCTTGATTGACTTGCCATTTCTTTTTAAGATGCTGTTTTGTACTCAACTGGACAGCACATAAAAACATGTTGTTATTAGTCCATACATTTATTCGCATACATTTTCTAGAGAAGCAAAACCAGTGAGAGACGAGAGAGAGAGAGAGAGAGAGAGAGAGAGAAGGAGAGAGAGAGAAGGGGAGAGAGAGAGAGAGGGAGAAATAGAGGGGAAGGGGGAAAGGTGGAGAAGGGGAGAAAGGGAGGGGAGAGAGAGAGAGAGAGAGAATGAAAACAGGGGTGGAAGTTGAGGGGGGAGGAGAAAGAGATTGCCATCGTTATGTATCATAGAGTTGGAACTGACCCATAGCTGACAGTTGTACAGGAGATTACCCATTCTTCTCCTATGGAACAGCTCGTGGCCTTGAACTGTGTGCCTTCGGGATTGCAGTGCATCTTCTTGCCAAAAGAGTGTCAGAGCTCCCTTTCAAGAGATTAGTTCATTGGATTGTGTGACTGGCAGGTTCAAAATCCTAGGTCAGGCAGCAAGTCAGAGACTTCTGCAGACTTATCTTCTTAAAAAAAATCTATGGTCAGGCAATGAGAAGAGCAAGAGCCACAAAAATGGGAGAAGCAGAAAGAGAGAAGAGAGTGAAGAAAAATATCAAGCAAGTGAGCTAACTCTGCCAGCATATCCATTTATGTTCTGGAAGCAGGCTATATCCCTATGGAGACTCAGCTGTTTAGTTGATCACACCATTGAAGGTCATTACATTACATTACATTACATTATGTTTAGAAATGTCTACCAGTGCATTATTTAATCAAATAATTTTTATTGTAAGCTCAACATTAAGAAAACAAAGATTCTCACCACTGGGCCAATTGGTAGGCTCATGATAGATGAAGAAGAGATTGAGATTGTTAACAACTTCAGTTTGCTCAGCTCCACAATTAACACTTTTGGCACCAGCAGTCAGGAAATCAAAAGACAGATTACATTGGGAGAGTCTGCTGTTAAGGACTTCTCAAAAGTGTTGAAGAGCAACAATGTCAGTGTAGAGACTAAGGTGCTCCTGATACAGGCCATGATCTTTGCAATTACTTGCTATGCATCAGAGAGCTGGGTAATGACTAAGGATGATAGAAGAAGAATCGATGTCTTTGAGTTGTGGTCCCAGAGATGAGTTCAGAATATTTCATGTACTGCTAAGAGACAAAGAGATTCATCCTAGAGAGAGTGAAACCCAGCTGCTCCCTGGAGGCAAGGATTTTCAAGCTTTGTCTCACATACTTTGAGTACTTGGCCAGGAGGCATCAGATCGTGGAGAATAACATAATGCTTGAAAGGGCCAGGGAGGAAGATTCCTGTTGAGATGGACTGACTCAGTAACTGGACAAATGGGATTAGGTCTGTGGAGATGATGAGACTGGCTGAGGAAAGGACAGAGTTCAGCACTGTTGTTCATAGGGTTGCTATGAGTTGCAGGTGACTCAATGGCATGTAACAACAAAAACAACAACATTGCAGTAATGTTTTTCTTTGGCATGTAATGAAATTTTTTTTGTTAATTATGAATAGATTGCAAAAGCTCATTGTACCAGATAAAGGCATAGAGATCAAAGTCTTTCTTCCAACTCAACCCTTAGCCCAACTGCTTACCTTCCCAGAAGAAACCTCAATTGTATTTCTTCCAGAAGTGAACTAGGCATTCCATACTTTGTAAACCTGGATGATGATCATCACTTTCTAAATTTGGAACAGTAAATTGTTGTTATTTTTAAGTGCCATTGAGTCATGTATAACTCAAATAACAGAGAATTTCCACCAACTATATATATATACACACACACAC
>NW_006399762.1:24402691-24473945 GCF_000299155.1 Elephantulus edwardii
GTGAGTAAATAGATGTAACTACTTTCCTACTTGTAATGGTCTTCTGAAAGGAACACAAGTCAAAGAAAAAGGAAATCGTCAAATTATTGTGACTTCTTTTAGTTAATAACTTCCCTTAATGCATATATCTATGGTGAACTTAATCATCCTACTTTTTAAAATAATGTTCTCTCAGTAGTGTATTTCAGACATTGACACTTTTCTTTAAAAAAATAGCCAAATATGAGTTTTTAATCAGTGTGAATCTTTCCTTGGAGTCCAGATTATATGTTAAGTTAGGTTCAACATTTCAAAAAAATGAGTTTTGATCTTTATTGCAAATAATTTTTCACACAACAAACAATTATTTACTAATATAATTATCTCTGTGAATTGATATAATAAGAAAAGAAAATATGGATTAAATCTAAAATGCAGATGAAGTCAGCCCTTTTCATAAGAAAGACATATGACGGCTTACTGACTTAAGAAATAAAAATGCAGAATTAAAATTTCTTGTTAGATTGTTAAGCTCCAAAGTTACTGTGATGTTTCATTGGAGACACTAAAAATTCTCTTTAGTGAGGTAATTTTCTAGCTGCTTTGATTTTTTAACTCCAATTTTAGAATCTTAAATCTTTATAAATACAATAGAATAGGAAAGACCTGGACATGTTTTGAAGGTATTTTTAAAAATGAGCTTTAAATATTTTTATAAATAAAAATAAGGCCAATATGGAATTTAACCTCATTTATTTGGAGCGTTTTACATTGCCAATTAAAGGAATAAAATGTATTTTTCACCAGTAGTCTTAGGTAAATGGAAGTTTCTTTTCCATTTAAAGTGACTGAATTGACAATTTTCAAAAACCTTTAAAAATCCATGTAGACTTTTCCTGTCTGCCTTTAAGAACTGTAACTCAACATTTGAATTCATTAGCTACTCCTTTGTATTACTTGGAGCATCTCATCAGATTCAAGTGATACAGTTAACTTAGGATCTAAAACAGAATAAAGAAGGAGTGCAACAGGGAGGCTTCTCAGATGCTCATGGCACAAAACTTAAGAACATGCTTAGAACTATAACTGCTACTTGTTTATCACTTAATAGGAAATTTGTAATCCAATTGTATGGAAAATGAGTTCTATGCACAGGCCTAACTTAATTATTGTCTATGTTGTTACCATGTGCCGCCAATTCAGAACTGACTCATACCTGACTGACTGTCCAGTGGATTTTCGGAGGCAGTAAATTGCACTGATGATTTGCCCATTCTGCAAAGCAGCTGGTGAATTTGAACCTTGTGCCTTTGCAATTGCAGTGCAGCTTCTTACCACTGGGCCATAGATGTGAATAATCTTTATCGTAGTGTCCTAGAACAAATACTTGTTTAGGTGGTCGTAATAAAAATTCTTACCACTGGATTTATAAGCAGTGTTTTTATGGATAGAAAGGAGATTGAAACTGTCAACAGCTTCCTTGTGCTTGGTTCCACAATTAATAACCTTTGTACCAGCAGTCAGGAAATAAGGAGAAGCATTGCACTGGGAAAAGCCGCAGTTAAGGACCTCTCCAGATTATTGAGGAGTAACGATGTCAGTTAGAGAACTAAGGTGAGTCTGATTCAGTCCATAGTATTTCTTATTACCTACGCAACTGAGAGCTGGATGATAATAAAGATGACAGAAAGATAATTGAAGCCTTTGAGCTATGATGTTGGAGAAGAACACTGAACATCCTATAAATGACCAAGAGAACAAACAGATATGTTTTGGAGAGAGTGCAGCCTGAGTGCTCTTTAGAGGCAAGAATGATGGGCCTTCACCTCATACTTTGGGGTTATTGGAGGTGCTATTTCTTGGAGAGGGACATGATGCTGAGAAGGGTGGAGGGTTAACGGCTCTCACCCAGGCAGGTTAATATGGTGACTGCTGCTATGTGCTCTTGTGTGTCAGGACATGGGAGGAAGGCACAGGATAGAACAGGGTTCAGATTTTTTTTTTTAGGGTTCAGATTTTTTGTTCATAGTGTTGCTGTGAGTCATACTCAACTCGACAGCACTTGACAACAACAAGTGATGACCCTTCACCTCTCCTAGCATGATGTTCTTTCCTAAGAAACAGGGTCTTTTTCATAGAGACAAGCTCCTCAAGTGATTTGTTCAGCATATAGATCTAATTGGTATGGAAAAAAGATGCAATTCTGACACACACCTCTCTGATTTTAAACTATGCATGTTCCCTTTTCCAGTCAGATGACAGCTTCTTGGTTTAGGTTTTGTATAAGGACAATTAAGTGTTCTAGGAATCCCATTTTTTTCCTCAATGTTAGCCAAATTCTTTTGCATAGTCAACAAAACTCTAAGAGATATTGTTCTGGTAATCTCTGCTTTCAGTCAGGATCTGTTTGACATAAAATGATAAACCTGGTACCATGACCTCTTCTAAATAGAAATTGAACTTGTGGAAGTTCTCTGTCCATGTACTTTTGTAGCCATTCTTTATTTTTTTTTAAATAATTGTAGCAATGTTTTGCTTGCTTGTAATATTAGTGATATTTTTCAATAATTTCCACATTCTGTTGGATCACTCTTCTCAGGAGTGGGAACAAATACGAATCTTTTAGTTGTTATTAGGTGCTGTCAAATTGAGTATGATGTATAGAGATCCTCTGAACACAGATCTGCTCCCTGTCCTATCCTGTGCCATCCTCACCATCTCTGATATACTTGAGCCCATTGTTGCAGTCACTGTGTCAGTCCACCTGATTGAGGATCTTCTCTCTTTCGCCATTCCTCCACTTTCCAAGCGTGATGTTCCTCTCCAAGGAATAACTTCACCTAGCAACATCACCAAAGTATGTGAGATGATGCTTGCCCCCAAGGGGCACCCTCTGCACTTTCTCCATGATATATCTGTTCATTCTTTCTGTAGTCCATGGGATATTAAATACTATTCTCCAGGACCACAGATTGAAGGCATTAATTCTTCTGTCATCCTTATTCATTGTTCAGTTCTCAGATGTGGAGTGCAACTCCTTTGTGTCCTTTTAGATACCCTCCACTGAAAAGAAAATTCCTAATATTTGTTCTTGGGTCAATGCTGACTCATGGTGACTGGAGGACAAAGTCAAACAGTTCCATAGGATTCCCAAGACTGCTAATCTTTAAAGAAATTAATTTCCATGTCTTTCTCAAGTGAAGAGTGGAAGCTTGGACTGCCTGTTTTTCCGTTAGCAGGTGAGTATGTTAGCCTGTGTCTTCAGGACTACCTCCTACAGAGAAAAGTATAGTAACGAAATTGACAAAGGAAATGATTGGAGGTAGGAAATTATTGGTTAGGGAATAGAGAAGTACCTGAGAGGATAGAACCAAGCCAAAGCCCACCTGTCCTTAAGTGGATACTGACTCATAACAACCTTACAGGACAGGGTAGAACTTCCCCTAGGGAATTCTAAGGCTGCAAATCTTTATGAAAGTGTGAAGCCTCATTTTTCTCATGTGGAGAAGCTGGATTTGAACTTCAGGCCATTATGTTAACAGCTAAGTTCTATAGTATTATGCAAACAGGGCTACTTAAGAGGAGAGAAGGGCTGTGGAAAGACATTAGAATAATATGAAAGAAACCCAGTGAGAGGATTGTACTGACTGATGGGACATAGTATGGTATCTGGTGTTTTGTAAAATATACCAGTTATGGTGTAACATTCCATTTTGAGGATTCACTTTCTGAATACTTCCCCCCCCTTTGAAAGCTATTTAGAATGTTTTTGACAATATTGCCTCAAGTTCATGTCTGTTACTGACTTGAATGCTTTGGTACATAAGAGGGTTTTATTCCTCTTTTTTTTTTTTGTTCATTTGCTTACAAAGTTCATATACATTGTATTTTACATTATTCTTCATTCACATTGTGATTCATACATAGTCATTCTCATGCATTATGTTTTATAAACTGAATCACCACTGGACCTTGTGAATACATACTTATCTTAAATGTTACCTGTTGAAAGCAACCATTTAGGAGGTAGGCGATAAAGAAGACCAACTAGTCTGAAAATAAAATGTTGTCTGGTGACAGAAACATAGCTCATGCCTATGCAATTGCTGCTCTGGAGAAATGTTCTGGTATTGTTATCTCAGTTTCTTTGTTATTGTTCAAATTACATAAAAGCACAAAGACTTCCTGTTCTTCCTTAGTATATGTTGTGTTAATAAATCAAGAAATATATGCAGGAGTAAGTGTATTTGCTGACTTAATTTTAATGAAAAATGTGTAAGCAAAACTTCGCTATTAGTAGAAAACAAATATTTCAAAGCAAATATTAAAGGAGCATGCCTGTTAAGATAAAGGAGGACTGTTTAGACTGCCGTGTAGCCTTCAGCCCTGAGTATTTATTGCACGTATGATTGCTAGCCTCAATCTTCAGCCCTGGGTAAATGCGGTGCAGTGTTTCAGATTTCTAACTTTAATAGATAGTTCAGTTGATTAGATCTGGGGAGTTGAGCCAATATAGCTCATGATTTGCCTGAAAACTTGAGGATTTTCTAATTAAATGCTGGTGATCAGTGAGCTTTGCTGAGCTTACTAAATCACGACTTTTTCCATCTTGGTGACATGGTTAAAATTGGAAATGTCAAAAATGTCTGAACAGAGCTTGATTCATGGACTTCGATCTGAATTTAATTTCAATTTTCTTTATTAAAAAGGACATTATAAATAGATTAACTATAAATTAAGATATATACCTATTAGCTAGTCTTTTAACAGGGTTCTTTTTCTGAGTTGTAAAACATTTACTTTCTTCAGCAAATGTGATGTTGATCTCTATGAAATGATAAAAAAAATTACTTATCCATCATCAGTAAGTGCACCAGAGGCAGAAATATGTGTGTCTGAATGACAGAAACCAGAAATTATTAGTGAGAATGACTGGGGCTGCTCAAGATGCTTGCTATCCTGTTGGAACCAGTGATCCCACTTGTTAGATTTCATTTGACATTTTAGAGGGATTTGATCAGTAGATCTGATGTCTGATTCAACCTCAATTTCAAAATGTGTTTGATTGAATTTAACATGTCCCTTTTATCACCTTAGTTCCCAGCCCCCCCATCTTCCTTTGTTCCCTATAATTTTTTTTTTTATTCTCCAGGTCTTGTGTGTTCTCCTAATTATCTAAAATTTCCCCACTCTTCTTTACTTCTCTCTGCTGCTTGTTTTTATGTACTGTTGAGTAGGAACTAACTCATAGTTGACCCTCCAGTAGAAATCACATGAGAGGAGATTGCCTGTCTTCTCCCCATAGAGCAGCTTGTGGATTTGAACTGTGTGCCTCTGGCTTGGCAGCACAACTCTTAAAATTTAGCCACCAGAGCTTTTCTGCTATTACTCTACTATTATCCTTTAGTCTACAGGTATGAATGAATCCTTTTTTTTTTTTTAAGGCGGTGCCACTCCTCTTTTGTTAATTTTGTTCCCTACTCACCACCCACCCCCTTTGCTGGTATTTTAAACATTCCAGGCCCAGATTCTTACAACATAGGATGTGATATAGGGCAGTAAGGCAGAAGATATGGCTAGGGCTTTGTGCAGGGAGAGAGGCAGTGCTGGTGGAGGTGTAGGGTAACTGTGGGTCCCAGGCTACTTCTGCTGCCCAGTCAGGCTAATCAGTGCACAAGACTGGGCATCTCCACTCTCTCAAGATGTATATCCTTTACCTCTTCCCCACATCTGCTGTCCTAGTCCTAATCACTGTTGGTGCCCTTGTTCTTCTGGTCTCTGCCAGCAGCTTTAGCTGCAACAGCGGTGCCAACAATGAGGACTCCTGCGAGCTGACTCCAGTGTCAGTGCTTTTAAAATGATGTTTCCACAATGCTCAAATAACACAACATCCCATTTCACAGAATGCATAGTGATTGTTAAGCAATGAATACCTATATTTCCTTGAGTGATTTTTAACAATCAACATCCTTGGTACCAGCAGTCAGGAAATCAAAAGACGTGTCCCATTGGGAAAAATTTACTGTCCAACGTACTAAAGAACAATAATGTCAGCTTAAAGAGGAAGGTGTGCTTGGTCTAAGACATAGTGTTTTCAAGTTACTTGTTATGTATCTGAAAATTGGATAATGAGCAAGGATGACAAAAGAAGAATCAGTGGCTTTGAGTTGTGATGATGGAGAAGAATCCTCCATGAGCCATGGACTGTTAAAAGAACAAACAAGTTTGTCCTGGAGAAAGCCTGACCAGGGTGCTTCTGGAGGCAAGGATGGCAACACTTTGTCTCCCATTATGTTATTATGTTGTTAGGAGGGGCCTGTCCTTGGAGGACATCACACTTGGAAATGTGGCAGGTCAGCTTTGAAGAGGAAGAACTTCAATGAAATGAATTGGCAGGGTGTCTTTAAACCATAGGCTTAAGTACATCAGAGATGGTGAGGACGGCACAGGATAGGGCAGAGTCCAGGTTCGTTGTTCATAGGGTTGCTGTGAGTTGGAGTCAATTCAATGGTGCAGAAAAAGAAGAATAACTGACTAGTTAGTTACCTCTACTTCATCATTACTTCCCTGCAGTTTTCTTGCCACACTGTAATCAGGTGCAGATCTGTTAAATAATGAATAAAACTCACACTTCTGAACCATATTTTTCTCCCATAGCTTAAGTTTTTACTTTCTCTCTTTTGTATAAACATTATTTTCTAAACTTGTAATTACTTTAATTTGTGATATCTTAGCCTTTTGGAATCTGATATCCTTTTAGTCATAAACCAGGATAATGAAAACCTAATTAGTACTGAGTGGTGTGGGAAGGCTTGTTGTCCTGTGCTTTCCACCTCGTAGGAACCCTGTGAAAGAGTAGAACTGCCCCACAGGGTTCTGAGTTGTTGTTGTTGATTACTGTCAAGTCGAGCACGACTCATAGTGACCCTATGAATAAAAGGCCTTTTTATAACTATTGTCGTTTCCCCAGGTTTGTAGAGTTTCTAAGAGGCATGTGCTTTAGGAAGTGAGTGCCACTCCTGCTTCCAAACTTGTCTTAAACTGGGAGCTCCACCAAACACTGTCCACTGTGAGCAGCTGTCATGGAATTTGACCCCAATGGCACAAGGTTCAGCATCACAGTAAACCCAGATTACCTCAGTACAGCAAATTGACAGAAGTAAGATGCATTTTTCCTGGTGTGGATCATCAGGTCTTTTCTCTTGAAGAATAGCAGAGGTTTGAACTGTTGACCTTTTGGTGAGCAACCAACCACTTAACCATTGCACCACAAAGGATCATTGTGAAAGGATTACTAATTTATAATAATAAAAAACTCTCAACCCATCCCAAACTTATAAGACTCTTTATTGTTTTTTTTTTTAAATCTGTTTTCTTCTAGTCATTATTGTACTATTTGAAAGGATTTCATAATTTGTTATCAAAGTTTATTACCCTTAATCTACATGATTTTGATGAACCAGTTGACATAAAAAGAATTTCTGCTAAGACAATGTTATTCTATGTAAAGAACTTGAAAACTCCCTATGTGATTCACGGGGATGTTAATATATACCTATTTCAATGTTAATATATACCTATTTCATTAAGATACCCTTTTGTTGAAAGAGCCCTAAATGAAGTTAGTGACTTGATGAGAAACTGAGAAGCATGGCTCCATCAAGTTTAAGATAATTGCAAAGATATCCTAGGATGATGAGTCTAATATTTAAACAAATTATACTTAACGGTGATTATGACTAAGATAAGAGAATTTTAGAATTTAATCAATAAATTTAGGAATACATTAAGTAAATAATATATATTATTATATTATTGTTATTGTTGATTGCCTTTGAGTCGAGTACAACTCATAGTGACCTCCTGATCAAAAGGCCTGAAGCCCCTCTACAACTATTGACATTGATCAAAGTTCTTATAGAGTTTTGGTAGATTTTCTGGAGGCAAGTTATTTAGGAAGTGGATGTCACTTCTGCTTCCATAAATATGATATTATTTACTTAAAATATAATTAGTATTCATATGGCAGCTCTTGTGGCCTAGTGCCAAGAAGCTGCGCTGCAGTCACGAAGACATGCAGTTGGAGGCCACCAGATGCTCTGTGGGAGGTGGATGGACAATCTCCTTCCTTACAAATAACTGCCTCTGAAACCCCACCGGAGGATCAGCTATGGGTTGGTTCTGATTTGCCAGTACACAACAATAACAAACAACAACATTAAGTAATATATAGGTAAACAATTAAGTTATGCTGACCACAAAGGTGTGCTCTCTTGGCTTATATTCTTACATTGATCAGAGTGCTTTGTGGGGTTTATGGCTTTTGTTTGGGGTTGGTTTTTTTTTGTGTGTGTGTGGGTGTGTGGGGGGAAGACAAATTGAAAGGAATGTAAGGAAATGAAATGAGCCAAATTAAGAAGCTACCTGAGCATTTGTAATTATGCATATCATCAATATTAAAAAACTTGAACCCGTTGCCGTCAAATTTAAACTGACTCAAAGCTGGCCCTCCAGCAGGTTTTCTAAGGCTGTAAATGTCAAGGGAGGAGATTGCCCATCTTTTCGCTATGGAGTTACTGGTGAATTTGAACCACAAGCAGCACATCTTCTTATCTACTAGCCCCCCAGAACTTTTCCTATCAATATATCGGTTTTTTATGTGCTGTGGAGTCAGAACTGAGTCAAAGCTGAGCCCCCACTGGATTTTCAGAGACTGTACAGCATGCAGGAGGAGATTGCTCATCTTTTTCCTGTGGAGCAAGGATTCGAAACTTGCCACTTTGTGTTGACTTTTATTACTTGTGTAATGACTTACTGAATGACCTTCACTAAAGACAAACAAAACTCCCATCAATCTCACATACTGGTGCACTTGCACACACACACACACACACACACACACACACACACACACGTTGCATGACAGAGTTGAATTATCTTTTAGAATTTTATTTTTAAATTTTATATGAATAAAAGTTTACAAAACAGGTTGGTTTTCCATTCAAACATTCATATACATTTTGCTATCTCTCCTTGCTTTTATTGCTTTATCCTTACTTTTCTAAATTAATATCATAGTTTCCAGAAAACGCTTTTTGGGAGATATTTTAAAATTAGTATTTGTTGATTTTATAAGTAGAAATGCTTATTTCTTGCTTAAATTCTAGAAACTTGACTTGTAATCTACCTAGTTCTTTTATCCATTTTATCTAATCCATAGTCTTCCTTGTTCACTTTGCCAGTGCTCTCAAGATTTAAGAATAAATTTAAAACATCTATTCTCTTGGCCTCTCTTGCACAATCCTTTCTAAATAGAAAAATGAATGAATTTAAAAAAAGTTACAGTATGATATTCAAGAAATTTGAGGGGACACCTTAAAAATTGGTGTTGAAATGAATGCAACTTTGATAGGGAGCTGGGGTTTAGCTAAAGACCAAGTTTTCTCAGCTGTTCTAACGTTGTACCTGGTGCAGCTGCACTATGGGTCATAAAATGAAATTCTAGCTCTCCCAGTTAAAAATTCAGGAAGAGCACATTCAACCCTTGTTTGTCACACATTAAATCTTTATTTTAGAGATTCAAGGGTAGTCTCTGGCTGTATTGCTTGTATATTTTCCTTGCTATGGCTGTCTTTGTTTTTCTATTATCGTTATTTTAAAGCTAGCATTGCTTTAAGGGGATTGAATGGAAAAAAAGGCTGGTGACAGTTGTTATAAAATAGATATAAGTTGTAATTCTGTGTCACTGCATTTACCAAAGGTAAATGCAAAAACATTGTGCATTACACCTGGAGTGTAATCCTGAATATTTGTCATATACTTAAATTCATAAATCCATCCTGACTTTAGAGTCTGGGTAATGTCTAAAAGAAGAGAAGAAAGCCTCTGCCACTGGGGTTTATTCCTACAGCATCAGAATTAGGGTAAACTGAGATGTTATTTCTCAAAAAAAGATTAATATGTAGGAAAGGAAAATGCTATTACTGTCAGTGACTTCCTATGTATAGTGTTTTTTTTAGTCACTAAGTTATGAAGCTTCTTTTTCCCCCCCTTTTTTCAAAAAGAGTGATTAAGAAGTACAAAAAGTGTAATTGGAAGTCACAAATAATGATTTTCAGCAACAAACACTTAAATGAAAATTGATTTTTGAAATGCCAGAAAGTTATTTCTTAAAGGAAAATAGATTTTATGTTTGAAAAATATTGATTTTCACTTAATAATTAGATCAGTAATGATAATAATTATTAATATTAATGGAACACTTATTGTAAACACTGTATCAAGTATTTTATAGAAATTATTTTGTTACAAAAATATGTGCAACTACATTCAGATATTGGTGTTTTTTTCTAAGATGACACATAGAAACAATCTGGAATGCCTCCTTTAATACCTCCTTAAATGGTTGATGTTTGACAAATTTTTGGTACAATGATTGTGTACTTTTTTATTCTTCTTTTGATTCTTTAAATATTTCAAAAAGTGAATATTTTAATATTTTGCCTGTAGAATCCTCCATTATGTCAACTTAGGATTTGAATTTTCTTTGTTCCTTTCTGAAAGTACTCTTCTCTTTTGAATTTCTAACTTCAGTTCTTTGCACATTTTATTTTAACATATTTGTTTATATATACTATGTTCATATATGTTACTTCTTGATTTCTTTTGTTTACTTTATTCATAAATGTTCGTATATGTTTCTTCTTAATTTCTTTTGTTCACTTTAGCTTCTCTACATTCAAGAACAAGCTTCAACATTTTTCCTGACTCTTTTTGTCTTCTGGATGACCTTTGCTTGTGGGTGCTCTACCTCTAAAAATCCGCCATTGGCAATTCTAGGAAGCACAATTGTGCTCTGGCACCTGGTGGTGTCAGGAGTTGGTATCAACTCAAGTTGATTCAAGTTAGTTTGAGTTGGTCATCAGTATGAAGAACCCAGTGCAAGAGCAGGTATGGAAGATAAGATTGAGTTTCATTGCTTTTTGTGAGAGAGGACTTCAGTAATAACTTGCAGGTTTTAAATTTTGGGTAATGGTTCTTTTTTATTAATCAGTCTGTCCTTGCATTCAACCAATTCTGGCTTTATTTTTAAATTCCTTTCATTTCTTTATATCAATGATTTATGTCATTGATTTAATCAAATGAAATTTCTTTATATCAAAGATTTAACCTTTGTTAAATCTTAGTTCCTTTCTTACCTACTTCCTTCTTTATAGTACTTTTCTGTACTGCATTGTCTTCAAACATCTCAATCTGGGACTGATTTGTTTTCCTTTTATATACCACTTCATTATGGGGTGTAGATGCCATCCAGTTGTCTTTAATCTGGAGGCAGTATAAACTGACAGAAAGAAACAGATCTGGGCCCATATCACGACTGCCCCATTATTAGTAGTGGAATAACAATGCTTTGATCTTAGTTTTCTCATTTATAAAGGAGAACAATGCCTACCTTATGGAGATATTATGGGCACTAACTGAACCTAGGGAAAAAGGTCAAATCAGAGTAGACCCTCAACAAGTTTTATTTTCCTCTTTTGTTCCCTGCCCTCGCATCTAAATCTTTCCATTTAGTACATGTTACTTCTCTGATGAGGATTCTTCCTGCAGTAAGAGAAATAGTCATGATTTTCTTTTGCTGGCCAGATGTTAAACTGTACATTATCAGCTTGCATAGATAAATAGTGCAATGATGGTCTTTCTGCTTTAAACATGGAATGAGTTAATACCCTAAAAACATAGATATGAACTACAAAGAGATGTAATAATAAAGTGGCTTTATGTGAAATTACATTTCAGACTGGGGGCGAAAATTCATCTTTAAGCTGGATTCTTAAGTGTAGCATGAAGACAAGTTGTGGGAACATGATATATGAAATATAAAAATTTCCAAACCTCTTACATAGCTATACATTTTATTTGTACAGATGTTATAAATGATATAATGATTGATTTTTTAATGTAGCAATTAGAGTAGGAATTTCACTTGGTAAAACAGATTTTGTTATGAAGAAAATTTATCTCAACAAAATACTGACTCATACAGCTTGATAGGAACCACCTTTTCTGTAGGAAGGTGAGCTTACCCCTAAGAGGACCTAGTCAGTGTGGTCAGGTCAGCTATGCTTTGGCTAAGGATTTGGGAATGATTCACAGTAGACTTCTCCCTGATTGAGAGGCCTTTCCTGGACTTCAGTATCTCAAATTAAAATATTTAAAATAATCTCAGACAAAAGAACAAGAAGAAATTTTAGTTGTGATCCCCAAACAAGTACCTTCTTTTACAGAAGAAGAAACCGAAGCCTAATGATTCATAGGTACTTGAGCAAATTCCCAGTAATGCTCACTCAGAGTCAGAGATGCACTTTAGATCTCATCATTCCCAACGCTTTTCTCACTCTGCCACCAAAGATTCTATTTCAACAAAATACTAACCAGATATAAGGTGTCTGTAAAATGAGAGAAAAAAACCCCCACAAACTTAACAAATATTTGGAACGGAAACTTCTTCAATCATTATACTTTATCATTTTTTTTTAAAAGTTTCTTATTTATCTTAAAATAAGCTTAGAAATTATTTCTACATTTATTTTAAATAAACCTAGAATTCATTGAGATACCCCAAAACCGCTTGTTCCAGATTGTTATGATACATCTAGTGCCCAATCCTATATTCCCTTTCAGACAGTTTTCCTCTTAATTGTTCCAATGCAGTATTCATTATCTATCTCTTATTTTCCTATCCTCACAGCTTGTGAGATGCAGTGAGTTCTACTCTCTTTATTCTCCAATTCCAGCTCTCTGCTCATTCCATTGTAATTCTTTGCTTTGTCTTCTTGAGCTGCCCTTTGAAAGCTTCTCTTCACCTCTTTTACTTGGCTTATTTTCCTTTATGTGGGCTTCTCAACGCTCAAGTGTAATTTCATAATTTTTTCTGACATCTATTTTGGGTTCCCCCCCACCTCCGTCTTTGCAATGACTTTTGCTTTTTTCATGGATGATATGCTTGATATCATTCCATGAATCATACTGTATTTGCTCATTGGTGTTCAATTCTTCAAACCTATTCTTAAGATGATTTTGAAATTCAGATGGAATAGATTTAAGACCATATTTTGGTTCTCATGGACTTATTTTAGTTTTTTTCTCTGAGTACAGCCAGAGTGGTCTTTGGAGGCAAAGATGATGAGGCTTTGCCTCACATACTTTGGGTATATTGCTAGGAGAGGCTGTTCCTTGGAGAGGCACATGATGCTCTGAAAGGTAGAGGGTCAGCAAAGGAGAAGAAGAACCTTGACCAGGTGGTCAGTGTGTCAGGAAGTGTGAGGATGACACAGGATAGAATAGGGATCAGATCTATTGTTCATAAAGTCTACTCTGTTGCAACTGACAGCAACAACAACAACAACAACTGTATGCATAGACAGTGAATATAGCTGGTACAGTATTCATTATGAGATAGAGGTATATGAGATTGTCAGAAAGCATCACTGTTGCTATTTTGATTTTTTTAAAAAATAAATATGTAATGTCCTTTTTTCTTGTTTCCTTCCCCCTCTGGGGAGGTAGGAGAGAGCCAGGAAAAGGCAAAGAGGTTTTAAAAACAGTCTAGCACATAGTAATAAATATTACTTGGATGAATGAGTGAGCAGTGGTGGAGGGAGGTACAGTGGAGGGGAGAGGAGGGACTGCACATGAGAACTCTCTGGATAGCCTTTGCAACCACAAAAATTCACCCCCTTCCCCATTCTGAGACACTGCTTGGAGAGAGGCGCTGCTTTGGAGAACTGAGTTAAAATAAATTTGGAAATCTCCCAAACCACAAGGACTTTGTGTTTTACACCAAATTTTCAGCTTCAGTGGGGTCTGCTTGTTTTATCGGTATGGCACTTATTTTGATTTTATGACTTACACTTTATTTTAAATTCATTTGAAATATAAGCTGAAATTAGCCTTTAAATGTATGAGTGTAAGCAGGACAAAAATGTTTTTAATGAGCAAAATGATTTTTCATTATGGATAAGGCTAGATTTCTTGAAAAGTTTCAGCAATCACATTTTTATTTTTCCAAGTGGCAAAATTTCATTGGGAAGAGAAATTTTCCTACTCCAACAAGATACTTAAAAAAATCAATTCTTAGATTTCATATTTTAGAGATAGCTAGCATTTTCTTTGCCTGTTGACTGCAGTTAATCCCTAAGGGGTAAGGCAGAGATTGTTAGACTTGTATTAGTGTTATTACTTTTTGAAACACAGATGTATATGTGAAAGTACTTAGCACAGTACCTGGTGTATAGTATTAACTCACCAAAACATAAATTCTCTTTAATTCTTCGCAAGGAATAGCCAGAGATGTATTAATTTCCTTTTTATTATATTTTTTAAATTTTTTAAATTTTCTTTTTTTAATAAGTAATTAATATGTTTATTGGTTTAAAATCCGGCTGAAAACTTGCTGGGGGTGGGGGGAAATCCCTGCGTTGCATGGCATTTGCAGTTTTCAGGCGTATTGATTTAAACATAATGACAAATAATCTTATTAAAGGAATTTATCCTGTTTAGTTGAATTTAATCTATATTACATCTCAACTTCAAAAGACAAAATCCTCACCACTAGACTGATAGACAACAACCTGACAGATGGAGAAAAGATTAAAGTTGTCAATTATTTCATCTCAGATCCAGAGTAAATACATTTAATATTGGCAGTCAAGAAAGAAAAGACATTACCTAACAAAAACAACAGGGAACAATTTCCAATGTTTGCAGCTCATCAAAAATTGTACTACTAGGTGCAACTGGAATCTATCTTCCTTAGCACCCTCTTGCAAAATCAAAGCCTTTTTCTAATTTACAGTTTCTGAAGAGGTTGGAGTATCTAGATAGAAGGGTAAACATGGATTTAAAGATTTAAGGATATAAAGAGACAATATAGCAGTACCTGCCACATGAATTAACTGCCTCTGAAAGGGAGGTCAGCTATGGGTTGGTTCCAACTTGATAATACACAACAACAACCACCAAATGGCAAACAACAAATAGTCATAATTATCACTAGTGATGTAAATGTTGTTCGTTCCCATCAAGTTGGCTCCAGCTTCTGGAGACCCTGTGCACACAAAAAAAATAAAGAGTTGCTCAGTTCTTGAAAAAAAACAAAAACAAACAAACAAAGAAAAGACATATTGCATTGGGAAAGTCTGCAATCAAGAACCTCTCCAAAGGTAGTAAAGAACATTAATGTCAGTTTGAGGACTAACGTGCTCCTGATTCAGGCCATGGTATTTTCAGTCACTTGCTGTGCATCTGAGAGCTGGACAATGAATAAGGATGACAGAAGAAGAAGTGATGTCTTGAGTTGTGGTGTTGGAGAAGAGTACTGAATAACCCGTGCACTTCCCAAAGAACAAACAGATAAAGTGTAGAAATTGTAGCCAGAGTGCTCCTTTCTTTATTTTAAGAATTTCATTTAGGTTCTTGAGCAATTAAAAAAAATTGTTAATTTTTTAAATGTTCTACTAGCTTATTTATAGAATTTAAGTGCATTGTTTTCAAGAACAGATTCTTTCAATTTCTCTCATCAAATTTACAACCCCGTGATTAATTCTCCCCACCACCTCCAGGCACATCCTCATCTCTCTGCTTCCAACCTCTCCCACCCCTCTTGGATCCTTATACTCATTCTACAATAATGGTTTTATACAATATTTGTCCTTGTGGGACTGAATTAGTCCTCTCAACATAATGCTCTCCAGCCCTTCCCAAGTTAGGTAACAATTTACAAAATCATTGCTCCTGTGTGCTGCATAGTATTCCATTGTGTGAATGTACCATAATTTCTCAATCAAGGCAAAAATGACAAAACTTCATCCCACATACTTTGGGCAAGTTGTTAGAAGAGGCTACTCCTTGGGAAGGGACATAATGCTTGAAGACGTGGAGGGTTGACAAAAGAGAGGAAGACCATCAATGAGATGGGTTCACACAGTGACTACAGCTATGGGCTCAAGTGTGCCAGAGATAAGGATGGTGCAAGAAAGATCAGGATTCAGATCTGTTGTTCATGGGGTTACAATAACTACATGCAAGGCCCTTGAAAAGGCATTATCAGGGCTAGAAAAAGTAAATATAATATTTTTCTATATTCAAGGTTATAATATAGAATTGATTAAAATGAGAGCAACATATGTAACATATACAAACGTGTACATCCATATGTTGTTGCTGTAAAGGGCCATCAATTTGATCTGAAGCCTGCCCTATATACACCTACCCTCGTTGTCCCAGTTACTGTGTCAGTGCATCTCATCTGGTGTCTTTCTCTCCTGGGCTATCTTTCCACCTTTGCAAGCATAATGTCCTTCTCCAATGACTGCTCCCTCCTGGCCACATGCCCAAACTATGTGAGATGGAGCTTCAAAATCCTAGCCTCCAAGGAGAAACTTGGTTTCACCCTTTGCAAGAAATATGTTTGTTCTCTTGGTGGTCCATGGTATGTTCAAGACTCTTCTTCAGCACCATAACTCAAAGGAATTAGCAAAAATTAGCAGTCACGTGTTCTGAGATTCCCATTCTCCTCAAGGTTAGCCACAATCTGTTGTGATCCATACAATCAAATGCTTTTACAAAGTCAATTAAACACAGATAGACATTCCTCTGGTACTCTCTGCTTTCAGTCAAGATCCATCTGACTTTGGCAATAATGTCTCTAGTGCCATGACTGCTTCCAAACTCAGCTTGTATTTCTGGTAGTTCTCTGTCGATGTACTGTCCCAGTTGTTTTTGTATAAACTTCAACAGGTCTTTGCTTGCATGCAATATTAGTGATGTTGTTCTATAATTTCCACATTCTGTTGAGTCACTTTTTTTGGGGGGGGATGGGAATAAGTATGATTCTGTTCCAATCAGTTGGCCAGGTAGTTCCTCTCCAGATTTCTTATCACAACCTGGTGAGCATGTCCAGGGCAGCACCTGTTTGTTGAAATATGCTAATTGGTATTCCATCAATTCCAGGGGCCTTGTTTTTTTGCTAATTTCTTTAGAGCAGCCTGAACTTTCTCCTTCATCATCATTGTTCTCTGTGTCAGCCAATTCTTTTTGGTATAGTGACTCTGAATACTC
The DNA here is from genome assembly GCF_000299155.1 of Elephantulus edwardii. Classification (NCBI taxonomy): domain Eukaryota; kingdom Metazoa; phylum Chordata; class Mammalia; order Macroscelidea; family Macroscelididae; genus Elephantulus; species Elephantulus edwardii. The sequence goes on from NW_006399762.1 coordinate 24,419,792, forward strand.
CTTTGATCTTCTTTTCATGCTTCCTGTATTATTTAGTATTCTACCCATAGCATCCTTAAGTATAGCTCTTTAGTTACTTCAGCTTAAGAAATGCCAACAAATTAATCTCTTTTTATTTTCTGACTCCAGCTATTTTCACATTTCATTATAATACATTTTTTTGTCTTCTCATGCTGTTCAGCTTCTTAACTTCTGCTTTCTTCTCTTTGCCTTTGCTTCTCAGCATTCTAGTGCAATATTTAAGTTCTCTTCTGATATCTATCTTGGTACTTTCTTCCTCCTCTGTCTTAGCAATGACTTTTTGCATTCTTTGTGGATATTCTTGATGTCCTCTCATAGCTCAGCTGATCTTTGTTCATCAGTGTTCAAGGCCTCAAGTCTGTCTTTGATTTTTAAATTCAGGTGGAATAGACTTAAGGTCAAGTTTTGGTTCCTGTGGATTTGTTTTAATATTCTTTAGCTTCAGTTTGAACTTGCATTTACCACAACTGCTCAAAATTCTGTTACTTTGACATTGTGAGTTTGGATGAATTATTTAACTCTATTTCATGATTTAAAAAAATAGAAGTGATAATAGTTGTAACAGTATTTTACCTTCCTTGTATGATTATTATGACTATTAAATAATGGTAGTAAAAGCTCCTTTAACTGTTTATCATCTTATATGAATTATAATCATGTTAGAAGGAAGTGACATAGTTTTAACTTTCTGTAGGCATAAGATGGGGGTTTTTTTTGGTTGTTGAAGATCTCCTCTTTTTTTAAATTTAAAAGAAGTTTTTAATTTTATACTGGTTTGCTTACAGAGTTCATATACATTGTTTTTCACACAGATCTTTTCCTTTTTCTTTACCCATCTCTCCTTCCACCCATCAAATTGTGCAACTCTATGATTAACCATCTCGCCACGTCCATCCTCATCCTTTGCTCCCACCTTCCCCCACTTGCATCCTTATTCACATTCTATAATAATGGTCTTATACAGCATTTGTCCTTATGGGACTGAGATAGTTCACTTAGCATAATGGCATAAAATGTTTTATAGTGCTTGCAGCTGCTGGGGTCATCAAGACTTTTGGTTCCATATTTAAACACAAATTCTATTTTTTAAAAAAGATGGTAAAAATAATGACTAAATTCTAGTAAGTTTGTTATTGTTTAATATTTTTCAAAGGATTTGTTTTATGAAAACTCTAGGACAAAAACACCCAAACACTTTTGAATAGAAATTGTTGTTGTTGTTGTTAAGTGCTGTCGAGTCACAGGCGACTCATAGCGACCCTATGAAGGAGAGTCCTCAACAATTGTGTGTGTCTTTCATCCTCTCTCCAGGTTCATAGGGTTTCCAGAGGCAAGCTATTACAGAAGTAGATGCCACTTCTCCTTCCAAGCTTGTTTTAATTGGAGAATGTAAAAGAATGCTTTCTAACCTAGTAGGCATATATCTCTAAAAAGTATATTGTGCCTTAAAGCTTTTATGTTGGTTCAGCCATACTAATTCTTTACAAAACGGCACTGATTAGTTATGACATTAAAATATTTAGACCTATAATATCTTGCACATAGGAGGTTTTTAATAAATGCATATTGTATCACACAGTTTATTGTTTGCCAAAAGCCAACTTATTTGAAAGTCATCAGAAAATTAATTGCAGAAGTTTTGCCTAAAAGTGACTTTGGCAGTGTTTTTTCAGTTATCAAGGACTTTAATTGCTTAATTTCCTCCATTCATCTTTTAAGTATTGCTCACAGTGCGATGTCTCTAAAAAATGGTGCAGCTGCTTGTTGGCAGTTTCCCCCACCCCTCACCTATCAGCTGTTTGGTGGAGAGCTAGATGCATTTTGACAAACAGATGATCCTATCCAGGAATGAAAGGAGTAACCTACCAGCTGGGGGTCATTGGAGCCCAGGCTTAGGGCTGAGACTGGCTTTATCATATTGCATGAGTTAAGATTAATGAATGCTTATTTTCAAGTCATACATGAAGATAGGGAGGAACTAATAATTTTTGTCTGGGACAGCTCTGAATTATTTTGTGCATGGAGAGAAGAAACTTGTTAAACTATGTGGACCTTAGTCCATTGCCACTCTAGATTACTTTATCCTCCCTGAAGCTTACTGAATGAGTGCCTGGAGCAGAGCATTTTGACAACACTACTGCCTGAATAATTAAAAAACAGCTAGAACAGTACAGAGCTAGGGAACTGTCAGAAGTTCAAGCAGGATTCAGAAGACACCATGGCACCAGGGATAACATTGCTGTTGTCAGGTGGATCCTGGGTGAGAGTAAGGAATACCAGAAGAATGTCTATTTGTTCTTTATTGACTATGCAAAGGCATTTGGCTATGTGGATAATAACAAGTTGTAGTTAACACTGAGAAGAATGAGAATCCCAGAGCACTTGATTGTTCTCATAAGGAACTTATACATGGATCAGGAGGCTGCTGTGTGAACAAGCAGAGGAACACTGCATGGGTTAAAAATGAGAAGGGAGTGTGTCAAGGCTGTATCCTATCTCAAAACCTATTCAATCTGTATGCTTAGAAGCCGATTCATCAATAACCTGCATTATACATATGACACAACCTTGACTGCTGAAAGTGTGGAGGACTTGCACACTTGTTGCAGAAGATCAAGAAATTCAACCTTAAGTATGGATTGCATCTCAATATCAAGAAATTAAAGATTTTTAACACTGGATAGATAGGCAATATCATGATGGATGGAGAGTAGATTGAAACCATCAACAGCTTCATCTTGCTTGGATCCATAGTTAACACCCATGATACCAGCAGTCAGGAAATAAGGAGATTGAACAGGGAAAATTTGCAGTTAGGGACTTCTTCAAATTATTGAGGAGTAATAATGTCAGTTTGAGGACTAAGTATGTCTAATTAAGGCCATGGCCTAGTCTTTGCAATTAAATGCTATGCATCTGAGAGCTGGACAATTAATGACAGAAAAAGAATTGATGCCTTTGAGCTGTGGTGCTGGAGAAGAGCCCTGACCATCCCATGGATGGCCAAAAAATGAACGATACATCTTGGAGAGGGTGCAGCTAGAATGCTCTTTGGAGGCAGGAATGATGAGGCTTCCCATCACATACTTTGGACATATTGCTAGGAAGTGCTATTCCTTGGAGAAGGACATGATGCTGGAAAGGGTGGAGGGTTGGTGAAGGAAAGAAATACCCTCAACTAGGTGGATTGACATGGTGACTGCTGCAGTGGGCTCTGTGCATTAGGGAGTGTGAGGATGGGGCAGGATAGAACAGGGATCAGATCTTTTGTTCATAGGGTTGCTCTGAGTAGAACTCGACTCAACTGCACAACAACAACAACAACAACAATAACTGCCTGAGTAATCAATGAAGCTTGTAGTCTGCATGTAGACTTAAGGAAACATTATCTGCACTTGTCAGCAAAATAGGGCATAGTTGAATATACACATTTATAGTGGAAATGTTAAAAGAATCTGAAAAGGGGAACTGTTAATCAAAGTTTGATTGGCATGACTTTAAACAAGCTGGACGAAGAAGAATTTTATGTAGTGATCAATTAAAATGGTGTAAAGTTGTTCTAATTTAGACTCCTACACTGGCCTTCCTGGAGACTCTAGTGACCACGATAATACAAGAGATCTGAGACTAGGTATAATAACCACAATCTAGAACAAATGGAGGGTGTTCTGTTGGCCTACTGGGTGAGGAGTTGAGCTGACAACTCAAAGGCACACAGTTTGAATCCACTAGCTACTCTGCAGGAGAAGATGGGTAATAACCTCTTGTATGGTTTACAGCCTCTGAAAACCTGTTGGAGGGTCATTTAGGAGTCTGTTCTGACTCAACTCTATATAACAACAACAGATGGAGGGACAATTTCAACTTACTCTGGACAAGGACTAGAAGAGAATACTAATTATCATAACAATAACTTTATAGAGGGCTCTTTTGAAGGTGAAATATTCACACGCAGTATCTCCACTGAAATGTGGTCTTTTCTTACTTCTTTAGGCTAACATTGAGAAGAGTGAGAATCCCAGAACACTTAATTGTGCTCATGGGAAACCTATAGCTAGATCAAGAAGTTGTTGTCCGAACAAAGTAAGGAAACACTACATGGTGTTTCCTTGTAAACATGTAAAATGAGGAAAGTTGCATCCAGTTGTATCCTTTCTTCATACTTATTCAAGCTATATGTTGAGCAAATCGTTCAAGAAGCTGTGTGATTTACAGCCACTGAAAACCTGCTAAAGGGTTAGCTGTGGATCAGTTCGGACTAGACTGCAAACAACAACAACAAATGTATTTATTATGCATTATATTATTATAAGGGAGTTCTGGTATCCTAGTCAGTAGGGAGTTCCATTGTCAACCCAAAGGTGAATGGTTCTAATCCACTAACTGGTCATTGGGAGAAAGATGGACAATCTCCTTCCATATGTTTTACAGCTTTTGGAAGCCTCTGGAAGGTCAGTTAAGAGTTGATTTAGACTTGATGGCATTTAGTTCAGCTAAGTTGATAATATCACAAGCGTTAGAATTCTTGGAAAGCTAATTTTAAGAAAGACTTGCTTCTTCCTCTTCACCAAACATTTTATGAAGCTCACACTGCCAAGATACTTAAACTTTGAGTGTTTGTAATTGTATATGTTTAGTTATACAAACTCTTTTGGAGACCACATTGCAAGTGTTGCTGTTATTGAATCACTCAAGTGAGGAATGATAACAATTCTAAAAATATAGCATCTTGGGGTATTTTTTTTTTTTAAAAGTGATCAGATGCTTTTCTTGTGCAGTGTAGCAGAAAATGACTAGGCCTTGCTAATTATTCTCAGAGCTGCTGTCTGTGAATTAAACCTTAAATGTCTTGAATTGCAGATGCTGTGATTTCTTTATTCACTTTGTTAAGTCCCTCAAAATTGTTGCAAATTACTGTAATGAAACAGAGCAGTGCGATCTTGTGAGTACTTTTAAGTGCAGTGTAATCATAGCACGTCTGAGAAAAATGACATAGCACTTCCTCTGATTAATTTTGTGAACTTCACATTTACCATTATTATTCTATTTTAAGAGATGCTCAATTATTGAAAGAATGGAAGAAGATGAACTCCAGTGTAGACTCTGCTTATCTATTGTGCATTCTCAATTTTATGTCCCTTCATTTAGGGAATGAATTGCCTGTTTTGGGCTGGTTTTTTTCCATGATGTGGAAAACAAATCTTTTTCTGCTTCTATTCCTTTTATATCCCATTGTCTGTCAGTTTTAGGATTTTGTAGGATGCCTGTGATGTAAAAAAAGAAGAAAAAAAAAGAGGACTTCTGTGGTCTAGAGTTGACTTGTTTTATCTTTGTGTGAAAGTCTTTCTTGTAAATAATTGCCCTTACCTACCAGACTCATTTCTTATTTAACTTTTAACTTCACTGCTTCCTGAACCTTTTTACCCTAGTAACTGTGCATTAGCTATTCCCCTGCTAGGAAAATGCCCGAAGGAAATCAGAGCTGGAACATGAATGGAGATATGTACACCTGTGCTCATTGCAGTGTTAATCATGAAAGCAAGAAGTTGGAAACAACTCAAATGTCCATAAACAAATGAATGGATAGTGAAACTGTGGTACAGTCACACAATAGAATACTATGCAGCAGTAAAAGACAATGAAGAGTTTGTGAAATACTTATACAACATGGGCAAGTCTAGAAGACATTATGCTGAGTGAAATAACTCCATCATAAAAGGACAAATACTTCAGAAGACTGCTATTATGAAAGTAGGAGGGTGACTGAGGAGAGGAAGGGGCGGGGCAGGAAAGTAGAAATAGAATGTACAGACAATAAGCACTGTAGAGGTTCAACTTGAGAAGAATTGATATGAAGACAAGATGAATATTGCAATTAGCAAAAAAGAACAACATATGTATAACTTATTCAGAAGGGGAGGGAAAGAGGGTGAAGGAAAGTGAGTGTCACTAGGACAGCAGAGAGTCGTGGGATGATGACACTGTGAAAGAAAAGTCGAAGTGCAATGCAGACTTGATGGGTGGGGGATATAAAAGACAAAGATCAAGAATAATTATATACAACATGGTATATATGAATGATGGTATAAAACACAATGTACATGAATGAAACACAATGCGTATGGACTATTGTATGACAACTATACAAATAGGTAGACTTAAGAGAATCTGACTCAAAGGCATGAATTGTATAGGCTGAGGAGGAACATTGAGGGGGCTGAACCTCTTAATTTCTGTTTCTCACCTGCTCTCCTTGTGCCAACAAGATGATAATCCAGGTCAGATTTAAGACTTTTTTTAGGAGAAGAAAGGCTACTTTCTTCTATAAAATATGAAAATACTTCATTCTCTGAGAAATCTCTTTTATATCGAACCTAAGTCCCTCATATTGGAATTTAGGCAATTTCTTTTGATTCTGTTTGATTGTAGATGGAGAACAGCTGGTCCCTGGAATAACTGATCAAATACCTTAAGAATGTTATTAAATCATCCATCAGTCTTTTCCTTCACCAGGCAGAATAATCCCAGCTCCTTTAATCTTTCCCTATAGATATTATTTTCCAACCCTTTAATCATCTTTGTGGCTCTTCTCCACTTTAGTAGAGTTAAATTTGAACCCTACAAATTGGGTACAGGTTTTAAAAAACTGCTCCTTTTAAAATAAAGAAAAGCTATCTGGTCCTACAAAGTTCTTGGCAGAATGACAACTGCACCCAGAGGCCCCTTTTCATCCTAGAAGCAGCGCTAGTGCATAGACCTTTCCTTTCCAAGTTGGCAAAACAATTTCTTCCACATGCATCAGTGGCACAAAGATGCATGGGGTCAGAAACAGATGAAAGCTTGCATTTCAGATGATACTTTCTCAGGCTCCTCTTTTCACTCCCACATTGAAATATTTATTATATCTTTTTATAGGTTATGAATATCACTAGTAATATTTGAAGAAATACTTGAAAAAGGATAGTTAATATGGGGAAAGTTCTTAAAAGTGTCAAAGACTACTTGGAGGAAATATTTTAATAATAGAAATACAAGTGAATTTATTAAGTTAACAGTCAACAATACTTACTTTGCATCAAGCACCCAAGTTCTTGAAATAGTTAAAAAATGTTAGAAAAAGTGAAAAAAATAATTATTTCCATTTCTTGTCATACAAGCATTGATCTCTTAAAGCAAATAACATTAGAGCACCTTTTACATAGACTGTAAGTTTTATTCAGTGGGAAAGATCATACAAACATGCCAAATGATTTCTGGTACTGGGATTATATTATAGGCTTTATCTAGTTCAAATTCTACTTAATGAACACTAATGTTGGGTCTGATACAGGCCATGGTCTTTGCTATCACTTGTTATGCATTAGAGAGTTGGACAATGACTAAGGAGGATAGAAGGAGAATTGATACCTTTGAGCTGTGGTGCTGGAGAAGAGTATTGAGGGTACCATGGACTGCTAGGAAAACAAACAGACTCAACCTGGAGAGGGTTAAACCAGGCAGCTTCCTGGAGGCGAGGATTCTGAGGCTTCGTCTGACATACTTTGGATATGTTGTAAAGAGGGACCAGTCCTTGGAGAGGGACATCATACTTGGTAGTGTGGAGGGACAGCGCAGGAGGGGAAGGCCCTCTATGAGGTGGATTGATTCAGTGACTGGGTAATTGGGATGGGTATATTAGAGACAGTGTGATTGGACAGAACAGAGTTTAGGGTTGTTGTATGTACATAGGGTAGCTATGAGTCTCAAGTGACTCCATGGCACACAACAACAACAACAACAACAACAACAACAATAATGTTGGTTAGTACACCATGTCATAAATCTAGCCATTATTAATTTGACCTTCAGTATCACCCCTTGTCTCTTGAAAAATTTTGACATACTGTGGTGGGGTGTGAGTGAAGTGGATTGATATGTATGCATTAAGGACATTAATTATTCTAAGATGATTAGTTTTCTTTTTTTTAAGCTACAGATTCAGTGACTGAGGTAGTGGGGGTAGTTGTGTCAGAGACAATAAGATTGGCACAGGACAGAGCAGGGTTTAGGGCTGTTGTACGTAAGATCACTATGAGTCACAGATGACTTGACGGCACATAACAACAACAACAACAGATTTTTAAGCAAAATAACCTATTAGGAGAATTGTTGGTGGAATTGACTTCTTGCTACAGAAACGATAAAAAGCTGAGGAAATGTGATTGTGAAACATTGAAGCTTTTGGACTGTTTGTAGGAGAAGGTGGATGGCAAGCATACAGGCATGTGTAAAGCATGCACTTTATAAAGACTATGCACACTGATGTGTCATGGTTGGGGAATGTTGCATATGAGAGAGAGGAAGCCCATCAGTTATTGATATTCCAGCCTACGGCTTTTTGTTTTGCATTCAGCTCGTGCTGCAGACTTGACACAACTTAAGGATCCAAGATTGAAAAAAAAAGTCAAAACTTCACATGGGCGCTTTTCAGCCACCTTTCTTTTTTTAAGTTTAAGTGCACTAGAAGTATATTATTAAAGTTGTAATAAAAAAGACTTATGAATGCATCAGGAATCTGTACAAATGAATTAAAGTCATGGAAGTAGTTGTCTAGGGGTGAGATTGGGGTTACTAGGTTCCACTAACTCTACTTCAACAACAAATTTTAAATGTTTCCTGTGTTATAAATTAGAAACTACTTGTTTTTAATTAAGAACATCTGTAAGCTCAAAAGCACTCAGGGCCTAAAGGAGTGCCAAGGTGAAAACTGGTGGTGTTTATGAGTCATTTGTTCTGCAAGTCAAATATCTTTTGCTAGGTGAATGTTTCATAGATTTGAGTGAACACTTGACCTGTTTCCTCCACAGATCCCCCATTAAATGACTAGCAGGTGATTTAGTGAAGGTGTATTTAGATACAATCTTGAAAACAAGATCACCTCCCTTGGTTTAATGTGTGATTTAAAAGATTTTTTTTTAATAGTACATTTTGATCATTAAAACAAGGTGTCTTTTGTTTTCGGGATTGGGAAAAGAAGGTGAAAGTGAAGAGACATGGCATTCCAGAAAATACAAACCATTTAGATGAAATTTTGAAAGGAAAAAGGATGTTTAAGGGAGAAGGCAAGGACTTTTGGCAAAATAATATAGGAATATAGTATTTTTCTGGAAAAAAGCACGTGTTTTCTGTGTTTGATTGCAAATTACTTCCTCTCCAGGAAATATTTTCATAAACAAGTTACTCCAAATTGTATTATACATTGCTATAGAAAGATTAACAGACCACATTGACAAGAATAACTCCTGGGAGGAGAGGGCAAACAAACATCGAAGGTGCATGTTGCTGGGTTTGAAAATGTAGTTGTTTTAAAAATAGGGTAAGAATGATGCAGCTTTCTAAAGGATGTCTTCGGTTTTCAATGATGAGACTTGAAAGATGCCATAGAGTAGTTCCTTAAATTTACAGGGAAAAAAGATCCTGAGACCCAGAAAAGTCTCCTATTGTTTTCTTATTCTTCTGCTATTTAGATAAATATTAAGCAGTGAACAGTCACTCAGCAGATACATTTGAAAGACCTTATGTAATATTCTGGAAGCATTTATTTCCGTTAAGATTTACAAGTAATAACAAATTGCCTTCAGGAAAAACAAGTAAGTACTCTCAAGAATGTTTTTTTGTACCCTGAAATGGTTCAGAAGGGATTTATTATTTACTATAGGATAAAAAGATGTACAGATGCTTGTTATACAGGAGTAGTGTATGAAATTTAATAGGCTGCTAAACTCCTGGGTAGACAACTGCATTATCTCAATTCTCATAGTTGCTTTATGAAAATTTATTAATCTTTCCCCACATAATAATTCCTTTATTTTATGTTTCATACATATACATTGTGTTTTATATAATCTTTTTATACATTATGCATAATTCATATCCATTATATTTTACATTATTTCTTTTATTGGTTTGCTAACAAAGCTTATATACTTTGCATTTCACACTATTCTTCATTCACATGGTGTTTCATACAATCATTTTCATACATTATGTTTTATAAAATTAATCATCATTGGGTCTTGTCCATCATTACCCTGTCTTTTCTCCCAGAAACTCCCCATTTGCTACCCGCCCCCCTCCACCCACCAAACTATGCAGCCCTGTGCTTTCACCCTTACCCATCCTCACCCTTCCATTTTCCCTACCCTCCTTGAGTTCCTGTACATGTTTTACTAGTTATACTTCTATTTTTACTATAATGGTCTTATACAGTATTTGTTCTTATGAAACTGTGTTAGTTCACTCAGTATAATGCTCTCTAGTCCCTCCCAAGTTATGTAGTATTTTTTGAAATTGTTGCTCCTGAGTGCTGTCAAGTATTCCATTGTGTGAACGTACCACAATTTCTCAATCCATTCAGGTGTGGATGGACATTTGGGCTGTTTCCCTGTTCTTGCTATGGTGAATAATGCTGATGAACAGTGGTGTGCAAATCTCCATTTGAGTCTCTGTTTTCATTTCCTTGGGGTATATTACTAGTAGTGGAATATCTGGGTCATGTCATAGGGAGTTTCCATGTTCAACTTTTTGAGGAAATGGCAAACTGCCTTCCAGAAAGGTTGTACCATTTTATAATCCCACCGACAGTGTATGAGAGTTCCCACCTCTCCACATTTTCTCCAACATTTATTGCTTGTTGTCTTACTAAACTTTGCTACTTCTACTGGGATGAAATGATCTCTCATTGTAGTTTTTATTTGCACCTATTATTGCCAGGGATTTTGAGCATTTCTTCATGTGTTTGTTGGCCACCTGAATGTCTTCCTCTGTGAGAAGTCTTTCCATGTCTTTTACTCTTTTTGTAATTGAGTTATCAGTCTTTTTCTTCTGGAGGCCCAAGTGTATTCTGTAAACAGAAAGTATCCTGAGATGCTATTGTCAAATATTTGTTCCCAGTCTATAGGTTTTCTTTTCACCCTGTTGGGACAAAATTTTTTATGAGCACAGAAATTTAATCTTTGGAAGATCCAATTCATCAATTTGATCCTCTCCAGATTGTGCATTTCTTGCTGTATTTGGCAGTTTCAATAGGTTAAACCTTCTAAGCTTGGTCCCAGTTTGTCTCTTATGAACTTTATGGTTTTGGGCTTTACTCATAGGTCTCTGATCCACCTTGAGTTGATTTTTGTATATGGTGTGAGATGTGGATCCTGTTTCAGCTTTCTGTAGGTAGCAGTCCATTTTTGCCAAAACCATTTGTTGAAGAGGTTGTCATTTCCCTATTTGGTAGGTTTTATTTCCTTGTCCAATATCAGTTTATCAGAGATATATGGGTCCATTTCTGGGTTCTTGATTCTGTTCCATTGAGGTCAGGGATGCCTGTCATGTCATTATTGTTTTACAGAAATGCTTTGCTTATTTGAGATCTCTCTCCTTCCCAAATAAATTTTACAATTTCCCTTTCAATCTCCTTGAAAAATGAGTATGGTGTCTGTATTGGGACTGTGTAGATTGCTTTTGGTAGGATTGTCATTTTCACAATACTGAAACTTCCTATTCATGAACAGGCTACATTTCCCCCATTTATTTTAGGCTTTTATTGTGTCTTGCAGAAAAATTCTGTAGTTTTCTTTGTACAAATCTTTTGTGTCTCTAGTTAGACTCACTCCCAAATATTTCAATTTGTGGTTGGCTATTGTAATTTCTTTGTCTGAGTTCTCCTTATTACTGTAGAGGAATCTCACTAATTTTTGGATATGGATCTTATATCCTGCAACTCTCCTAAACAAATCCACTAGCTCTCACAGTTATTTTGTTGAGTCCTTGAGGTTTTCTGTGTACACTATCATATCAAGCAACTGCTTCTTGGTTAATTTACAGTTTCTGAATTAACACAGTCATTTTGCACTTTCCATTCTTATTCATAATTTATTATGATTCATACAGTTGGAAATGTTGAGTACGTTGTTCCTTTTCTGCTTTCTAAATTCAGGACTTTGCACATTTCATCATATTTTGTCTTCTCTAGCTGCCCTTTGAAATCTTCTGTTCATCTCTGATATTTCATTTTTACCTTTTGTTTTAGCTTCCCAACATTCAAAAGCAAGTTTCAAAGGCTTTTCTGACTGACATCCACTTTGGTCTTTTATCCCTTTCTTGTAATTTTTATGACCTTTTTCTTTCTTCATATATGATATTCTATCACAGATTGCCTAGCCCTCTGTCATTAGTATTCAGTGCATCAAATTTGTGCTGGAGATGGCTTTTAAATCCAAGTGGGCTAAGATGAAGTCTTATTTGGCTTCTTGTGGACTTGTTATAATTTTCTTCAGCTTTAATTTGAACTTGTGTATTAGGAAACGATAGTCTGTTCCACAGTTAACTCTTGGCCTTGTTTAGACTGATAATATTGAGCTTTTCCACAGAGAGAATAAATTTTATTCCTATATATTCCATCATGAAGTAAGAGTGCAGAGTACTCTTTGCTTTTTTAAAATAAGTAGAGGTAAGAAATTGCACTGCAATCCCTAAGGAATGCAGGTCAAGGCCACTAGTGCGCCGTGGGAAAAAGAGGGAAACTCTCCTCCTGTGCCATTAACAGCCACTGAAAACCCATTGGAGGCTCACTTGATGGTACTAAACAACAACAATATTAATGATGAAGAAATAAGCTGTTGGATGTACAAAAGTCTAGCATGCAATTTCTGGCCTTGTTTCTGTCTTACCAAGACCATTCTTTTCTAGCTGTTGTTGTTGTTATTAGTTGCTATTGAGTTGAGTACAACGCATAGCAACCCTACGAACAACAGATATGGACCTTGTCCTGTCTTGTACCATCCTCAACATCTCTGAAACACTTGATCTCATTGAAGCAGATCCTGTGTCCATCCATCTTATTGAGGATCTCCATCTCTTTTGCCAACCATATACTTTTCAAAGCATGATGCCTTTATGCGAGGAATAGCCTCTCTGAGCAACATGCCAAAGTATGTGAGATTAAGCTTTGCCATCCTTGCCTCCAAATCCACACTGGCTATACTTTCCCCATGATGTAACTATTTATTCTTTTGACAGTCCATGAGACATTTAGTGCTCTTGTCCAACACCACAACTCAAATGCATCAACTCTTATTCTATCATCCTTATTTACCAAGGCATAGAAAGTGACTGAGAAGACCATGGCCTGAATCAGGTGCACCTTAGTCTTCATACTGTTGTTATTGCTCCTCAGTAATTTGGAGTGGTTCCTAACATTAGACATGCCCAGGAAAATACAACAGCTGATCTCCTGATTTCTGGAACCAAGGATGTTGACTATAGATCCAAGCATGATGAAATAATTGACAATTTAAATCTCTCCCCCCCCCATCTTTTATGGTGTTTGCTATAAGTTCAGTGGTGAGGATTTTTGTCATCTTGGTTTTGAGATGCAATCCATATTGAAGTCTTTGATCTTCTGCAGTAAACGTTTCTACTTCTCCTCACCTTCAGCAAGCAAAGTTCTGTCTACTGCATAACTCAGGTTGTTGATGAGTTTTCCTCTGATACTGGTGCCACATTCTTCTTCATAGAGTCAAGTTTCTCAAATTATTTGCCCAGCATTCAAATTGGGTATGAAGAATAGATATGGAGAAAGGGTTCTTTCAGACAGTTTCTTATTCTAGGTATATGTTTCATCTGAGCATAATTAAGGGAGCTCTGGTGGCCTAGTGATTAGAAGCCATGCTGTAATCCCTATGGCACATCTGGTCCATGGTAGAAGGATGGCCTGTCTCCTCCCATGTGATTTACTGCCCCTGAAAACCCACTGGAGGGTCAGCCATGAATCAGTTCAATGACTCACAACAATAACATTAACATTAAGTGTTCTAGAATTTCTGTTCTTCTCAATGTTACACACAATTTGCTATGATCCACAGTCAGATGTCTCTGTGTAGTCAGTACAACACAAATAGACATTTTTCTTTTATTCTCTGCTTTCAGCTAGGATCCTCAGCAAAGATATCTCTGGTGTCATGGCCTCTTCTAAACCTGGCTTGAACGTCTGCCAGTTCTCTCTTAATGTACAGTTCACACCAATATTGGATGATCTTTAGCAATGTTTTACTTGCATATGATATTAAAGATATTGTTCTATACTTTTTTCATTCTGTTGGATCACCTCTTTTGGAGAATGAGAACAAATAAGTATTTCTTCCAGTCAACCAGCCAAGCACCTGCCCTCCAAATTTCCTGGCACAGACTAGTGAGCATGTCCAGGTCTGCATCAGTGGTTGAAGCATGTCTATTGATCATATCAATTTCTGGGGCCTTCTTTTTTGCCAGTGCCTTCAATGTAACTTGAACTTCTTCCTTAATTACCATAAGATTTTGATCTTTTGGTAATTCCTGAAATTTTTCAGTACCAACTGAATATTTTTGATACAGTGTCTCTGTGTATTCTGTCCTTCTTATTCCCCCCATCTTCTTTTTATGTTTCCTAGATCATTCAAGATTTTATTCATAGCAACCCTCTGTATTACAATGTGAGACTTGAATTTGGTTGGGTTTTTATTTTAGTTCTTTCAGCTGAGAAACACTGAGTAAGTGCTTCCCTTTTTACTATCCAACTACAGCTACTTCACTGTATCATCTTGAGTTGACCTTTGAAATCTGTCAGCTCTTTTACTTCAACATTTCTTCCCCTTGCTTTGATTTCTTGACTCTATAGTGCAATTTTTGGTGTTCTGACATTTGTTTTTGGCTTTTCTTTCTCCTCTGTGTTCGTAATGACTTTTTGCTCTCTAGTTATTCTAATTTTCCAACTGTTTAATCCAGTTACCAGTGTCATTAACATGCTTGGATTGCATGTTCAGTCAGTTTCAGACTGTAGAAGCTGATAAAGTCATCAGTGTCATCTTTGGCTTTAATGGCAGGTGTTTCAATTTGAGTAATAATCTTATTCACAGGTTGTCCTTGTGTTTATAGATCTTATCCTACCACCGGCAGCCTTGTTCTTCAGGACAGAACTTGACATACCCTTTTGATGATGAATGTGACACAACTCATCTTCAGTTTGTCTTTCTTGGTATTGTAGATCATATGAGTATCTGATTCAAAATGACTAACACCAGTCCATTTATACTTACCTCTGCCTAGGAGAGGGAGATCTGGCTGCTTAGTGGCGAAGCATTGTGTTGCCATCTCAAAGGCTTGGGGTTTGAATCTACATGCTACTCTGCAGGAGAAAGATAGACAACCTCTTTCTTGTGGTTTACAGCCTCTGAAAACCCAGTGGAGGGTCAGCTATGGGTAGGCACACAACAGCAGTGATTACTTTTGAGCAGACTCTACTCTGTCTCACATACTTTGGGCATGTTGCTAGGAGAGGCTGTTCCTTGGAGAGGGACATGATGCTTGGAAGGTAGAGGGACAGAAAAAAGAGAGGAAGACCCTCAGCCAGGTGGATTGACATAATGGGATCAAGTGTGATGGAGATTGTGAGGATGACACAGGATAGGATAGGGTTCAGATCTATTATTTGTAGAATTGCTATGAGTTGTATTCAAATAAAAGACATTTAAACAACCACTTCTACCTTGAGGAGGTAACTCTTCCTCAGTTGTATTCTGAGTGCTTTCCCACCCAGTGAGCTCATTTTCACCTCTATTTGGAACACTGTTCTGTTACCATTCCTAGAGTTTTAAAGGCTTATTCTTTCAGAAATCAATTTCCAGTCCTGCCTCTAAGTCTCTTTTAGTCTGAAATGTCCACTGAAACCTGTTCACCATAAGTGATCCGGCTGCTATTTGAAATCTTCATGGTATAGCTTCCAGTATCATAACAAGAAGCACACCATCCCAGGACAGCATACTGACAGGTGAATGTTGCATAGTGGATTTTAAATAGATAATAATAAAGGAAAGTGATATAGCACTGAGAGAACAAAGAGAATGAAAAGTTATGAGCAAAGTTTGAAGAGTGACAAAATTGTTGGAATCAGTGGAAGAGTGGGAATTAAGTTGACTAAATTGGAGCCATGCTATAGTGACTCAAGGCTAGGATTCTGTATACAGTTCAGCTAGTAACGGTGCCTGATGCAAATGTTTTAAGGGTGAGAAACAGAAAAACAAAACAAAGCAAACTTTGACATGTGATTGCAAGTTAATGACACTAGAGAAAAGACATGCTTTCTTACTCTCACAGGAAATACTAATATACCTTCTTTATGATTGTCAATTTAAAAAAAACTTTGAATGACCCTTATTTATAATAATGAAAGTTACAGATGAACATTCTAGTAAACCAGCTTCAAGTTACTGTAATGTATTTGATGAGAATGTTGTGTTTTGTGGCAATGTATTGTTTCTAGAGAAGAAATAAGAATGATAATTTTTAAATAAGAAAATATTGTTCTGTAAGTTGAAGGATACCATTTTATTTTTTTAGCAACGATGTGATGAATTCAAGAATAGTTGGTTTATCTCACTACTACTAAAGCAGAAGTACAGTGGATCCTTTGGACCCAGGCTCCTGCACTGAGCAGTTTTTTGACAAAGAAGGGGGCCAAGATATAAATAAATCCAACGAATCAGGCCTAAAGATGCTGAAGGAAACAAGGACTTTCCTCCAGAACTGACAAAAAGAGAAAATGTGCCCTGAGAGTCAAAACCCTTAGTTTAGACTTCTAGTCCCCTACACTGTGAAAGAATACATTTGCTTGTTAAAGCTAAAAAATTTTTAAAAAAGAATTGGTTCAAAGATCACCATTAAGCCTTCTTTTTACAAGCATATATTCTTTGTGTTAATATGAACGAAAATTTGCAAATCTTCGTATTAAAATAATACTTAGGATAACTCCCTTGTTAATTCATATAATTTTTGTTCTTCTTCAACTACTCTGGTTGAAGGTTTATAACCTTGTAAATTTTACATGTGAAAAGCTCCATCTGGGTGAACTTTAATCGTATCCAATATTATTCAGCTTTGAAAGAGCATTTTTCAAAATACTTCAGGTATGCAATGTTTTATTCATATATTTTCATGAGTAGATTGCCCTTGCTTTCTATTCCCCTAGATGTGTGCTTCTTCTAAGCAGTCAAGCCTCACATTTATTATTCTTTGTAAGAAGTAGGTCACAATAGAAATGTTTTCATTTCTGGTTCCCTGTGAAGAAGAGCAAAGTACTGTTACTGTGATGCTGGAATAGTACCAAGCATTTTTATGAACAGTCTGGAATGTAAATTTGATCTCTTGTATATAATTGATTCAGATCAAACCTCAGTCTTTGTACATGTTAACTGACCAGCTGGTAGGTAGTGTAATTGCTACATTAAAATATTTCTTTATCTGATTACATTGTTTTTGATGCAAAATTGAAACTTTTGAAAATTGTTTCAAAGCCTTTCCTCCTTATTTGAAAGAGTTTAAATGCCCCTTTGTATGTTTCCTTCTTTAATTTTTTTTTTTTTTGGAGAAACAGCTTTGCTGCAGTCCGATTATCTTCCACATCAGTTCTTCTTGAGATCCACATATAATAAACAAGAATTAATATTCAAAACTCATAGCTTTTAACATTGTTTATAGATAGCATTTAGAAATACAGATCATTAGGGGGAAATGATTTAACAAAAATGTTCTCAAAACAAATAACAAGACAACAATAAATAAGCATTTCTAGAAATACTAGGTATTTGGAGGAGACTCACTTAAAGTGCTTTTCCTGGATTAGGATGACTCATTTAATATAACAGAGTAGTTAGCAATCAATTATGTTTTGTGCTGTGTTCACAGACTGAACATGATTTATTCATTTCCTGAAGTACTGAATGGGGCAAGTGGCCATTTGTGGTTGCTCCCATGAGCTTTATGAGAGCTTTTAAGAATGAACTGGAGAAGTTACAGGTATTTGGGGAATGGCTGTGGGTTTCCTCCAATTCAGTATTCTCTGCCAGGTTCTGTTGCCATTATTGTGTGGCAAACTAGACAACACACAATAGTTCTTATTGAGAGAAAAAAAAACAGTCATTATTTTCTTTACTAAATAAGTATACCTTTGAAGAAATAGTGTGTAATATAAAGCTTTTTTGAGGACTAAACAATTTATTTGACAGTGCTTATTTAGTACAAAGCTTTATAAATCAAATGTTTTAAATATACATTGGAACTTCTAACTTAAATGATAATACAAAAATGAATAAATTGCAAAATGAGTCCTTTCTCCAATAATTTATACTAAAAAAAAATCCAAGTATTTGTAATTTGATGCTGTTACAGCTATTATTTTACTTTGGCTTAATAGTTTATCTTAAGCAGTTTTCATTATGAATCAAATATAAAAAATGTACAGAAAATAAATATTCTAACACTCTGGTCAGTGGTCATTATTACTCAATTGCAACGATGCTTTGAATCAATCATATGGTTTTGTCAGCATGCACTTATGATTTTATAGCTATTTATCTTGTCAAACTTTCTGATGTTTTAATGACAATATTGTGGTCATTAATACTTGTAAAACTCTATCACTAAGTTATTGAGAGTGATAATTCAAGGAAAAGAAAGAGAGGAAGGAAAAGACTTCTACTCAGTTACCAATAATGCAATACAGCTGGAAAAGTTTGACAACTTTTTTTAGTATGTGTATTTTAAGAAATTTTTCATTTAAGCAATCACAGCTATGTCACATCTTATTCTATAATTCCAAATGTAACATTACTGAGGATCCTGTATGGTCAGGCAAAGGAGGAGGTCAGATGGGAGCAGGTTGACATCACTAAGTGACCTCACTTGTTAACATCAACCTAAATGACACCTCTGTTCCTTAATGTTTACCTATTGTTAAGTTATATTTGAGTGAATATATCCAAACATCCAAGAAATCCTAATGATGTGAGTGCATATTGTCAATAAAAGATATCTTCTAAAAAAATCAGTATTCTATATTCACTCACTCACTCACTGCGGATAGGTGGGAACCAGTTCATAGCTGGTCCTCCCATGGATTTCTTAGATTAGAAATCCCGCAGGAGAAAAATTGCCCATCTTTTCTCCTCGGAGGTGCTAGCAGATTAAAACTAAGAGGAGTGTGATCTTGGGTTAGCGATATATCAACGTACAGACAGCACACCACCATGGCTCCTTTATTAAAAGCAGCTGAAGTGTAGTTTAGCTCTGTTCACAATTAAGAACTACTGGATGCAGAGAATTACATTTTCTTTGCTGTAGAGGTAATTGCACATATGCCAAATTGTACAACCAGGGCCATAGAGGAGGTAACATGTCTAGCCAACGATACTGTCCATACTGCAGTGGATGTTACTCTTAGACTTAAATTCGTAGTGGAGATTACACCTAAAATTAACTGCACAGTCTGTTGTAGGGGAGGCAATACTTAATTTGAACTGTATAATTTCTAAGCTAGCGTCAGGATTGGTGGACGATCTGTCAACAATCTGCGTTATGCAGATGACACAACCTTGCTCACTGAAACTGAGGAGGACCTCATGCACTTACTTACTGAAGAGGGTCAAGGACTGCAGCCTTCAGTATGGACTGAGGCTCAATGTCAAGAAGACAAAGATTCTCACCACTGGACCGATCGGTAGCATCAGGATGGATGGCGAAGAGATTGAGATTGTTCACAGCTTCAGTTTGCTCGGCTCCACAGTCAACACTCTTGGCACCAGCAGCCAGGAAATAAAAAAAAAAAAAAAGTATTGCGATGGGAAAGTCTGCTGTTAGGGACCTCTCTAAAGTACTCAAGAGTAACGGTGTCTCTGGAGACTAAGGTCTGCCTGATACAGGCCATGGATTTTGCAATCACTTGGAAAATGACTAGGGAGGATAGAAGGAGAATTGACGCCTTTGAGCTGTGGTGCTGGAGAAGAGCATTGAATGTACCATGGACTGCCAAGAAAACAAACAGATCCATCCTAGAGAGGGTTAAACCAGGCTACTCCTTGGAGGTAAGGATTCTGGGGCTTCGTCTGACATACTTTGGGCATGTTGTAAGGAGAGACAGGTCTTTAGAGAGGGACATGATGCTGGGTAGAGTAGAGGGACAGCGCAGGAGGGGAAGACCCCCTATGAGGTGGATTGATTCAGTGACTGGGGTAATCGGGATGGGTGTGTCAGAGGCAATGCGATTGGCACAGGATAGACTCGACGACACATAACAACAACAACAGGGGAGATTACAAGTATGTCTACCTACCCAGCACGCCCTGGTTGGGGAGCTATAGTTGGGCTCATAATCTGTGTATTAGAGGAGTTTATATGTAGATTATGTGTCTATACCATAGGAGAGGTTACACCCAGACACAAGTCCATGGAAGAGTTTCATCTGAGTAGTGGGGTTTCTTCTTAGAGCCAAATGCACAGGCCCTGCCATAAATACATAAATAAATAAAAATGTGTCATTTGCACAAGAGAGGATGATAAACCTAAATTATAATACATAATCTGTGCTAAAGAAGAGGTTTTGGTGTACATCCTGTATAATCCTTTACTTTATGGAGGTTACGCATAACCCGGTTTTGTTATCTGTGGCATTACAAAGGTCACTTCTGAATGTAAGCCCACAGTTCTTGTCCTACAGAAGATGGACACATAGAGTCTGTGTCAAAGAACCAGTTACACTAGATTACACATAGATCTAGTGACGTCTGTGCTACAGAGGAAGTAGCATCTGGATCTGCTGGCAAAGTCTGGCTAGGAGGAGGTTCTGCCTAGAGAGTCTTTGCCACAGAAGATACCTTTTACCAAGGACCAGCTCTTCTTGTCCCAAGGTATGTGAGACAAATTTTCATCATATTTTCGTCTAAGGAACGCTTTGGTTGCACTTCCTTTAAGACAGGTTTTTTTGCTCTTTTGGCAGTCCACGGTATATCCAACACTCTTCTCCAGCACCATCACCCAAAGAGAACCATTCTTCTTCTCTCTTTATTATTTATTGTCCATCTTTTAGATGCATATGAAGCAATTGAAAATATCATAATTTGGATCAGATGCACCTTAGTCTTTATGTTTATGCCCTTGCTCTTTATTACTTTAAAAAGACCTATGATAGCAAATTTTCCCAATTCATCTTTTGATTTCTTGACACGTGCCATGAAGGATGTTAATTGTGAATCCAAGTAAAATGAAATCCTTGACATCTTCCGTTTTCTCCATATGTCTTTATATGTCCTTTGAGTCCAGTTGTTGTTGTTGTGTACCATAGAATCAGAACTGACCCACAGCTGACCTTCTAGTGGGTTTTCAGAGGCAGTTAATCGCATGGGAGGAGATTGTCCATCTTTCTTCTGCGGAACAATTGATAGATTCAAACTGTGTGATTTCTGGAGTGCAGGACAGCTTCTTGCCACTAGGCAGCCATTGGCCAGGATTTCCCTTAACTCACTCATTTCTGTGTGGTGTGGTTAGCTTAATGCTCAATTAACAAATGATTGGACAGAAGGTTTCTGAAATACTTTGAATCAACTAGCATCCTTCCCTTTCATGAGGGCCTCTTTCTGTGTGCCAGGGATGTGTCCAGTTCTGTAGCTAGTTACAACTCTGTCTTAACCTTTACATCTTGCTTGCACATTATCTCATGGCCAGAGATTAGAGATTAGAACATTTTCAGACATTTCCTAGGCAGTCCTGTAGATGATGTTAAATGCCAAGGAATCTATCAGAGCTGTTCAGAGTTCCACATGGGCATCTTGTTCCTTAATTTTTCCTTTTAAATATATTTTGAGAACTTCATGTTAGCTCCAAGTGATATCACTGTTCCAATTAGCAGTTATGTTAAAAATTGTTCTAGTTGGGACCTGAAAAGACAGGATAACAGTGGGCATTAAAGTCCAATGGTGACTAATTTTATAAAACATAATGAATGAGTATGATTGTATGAAGTACAATGTGAATGAAGAATAGTGTGAAACACAATGTATACAAAATCTGTAAGCAAACCAATATAAAAAAATTAAAAAAACTCATAACGGACATGCACAAAACATAATGTATATGAATGATTGAATGCAAATAAATAAAAATATAATAGGGAAAAAGAAAGTGTATAATTCAATTAAAAATTGTTGCTTGTGGATTTATACAAACATTCTGATGTAGAGCTTTTCTTCCTGAGTGCTTTCTGAGTGAGGTCAAGAAAAGATGAACCCTGAAAACGGAACTCTAATACAGGTCTGACAGATAAACTAAACAGAGTTAATTCTCTCGTTAGTGGGTATATTTGGGGTCTCCAAGCTTGTTTTTACTGAATTTGTATTCTGAAGAAGAAAAAAAGCCAAAAGTGCTGAATTATATAGAGTGTAGAATCAGAATTGGAGGAAGATTCGTTAACAACTTATGATATGCAAATGACACATCATTACTTATAGACAGTGAACAGGATGGAAATACTGATGAAGCTCAAAGACTACAGCCAATATAAAGACTATCAAAGAGGCTGTCCAATGTAAAGAATATAAAAATCCATACAACTACATCAGTAAATGTCATCATAAGCAGTGAAAGTATTGTAGGTGTTAAGAATTTACTTTTATGTAGATCTGTAAACCAACACTTATGGAATCAACATCCAAGAAATCAAAAAAGATGTATTACTCTGGGAAAATCTGCTGGAAAAGACCTCTTTAAATTATTAAAAAGCAAAGATGTCACTCTGAGGTTTAGGATATGCCTGACTCAAAGCCATAGTATTTTTAGTTGCTTCACATTGGATGCAGAAGCTGGACAATGAATAAGGAAGACCTAAGAATAATTGACACCTTTGAATTATAGTGTTTTCAAATAATATACTGTGGGTTGCACAAAGAACAAAGACATTTCTTTCTTAGAAGAAGTACAGCCAAAAGGTCCTTAGAATTGAGGATGAGAAATCCAACTGATTTTTGTATGTTGATCTTGTATCCTGCTACTTTGCTGAATTGGTCAACTACGTCCAATAGTTTTCTTGCTGAGTCTTTAGGTTTTCTAAGTATACTATCATGTCATTGGCATAGAGGGATAATTTTACCTCCTCGTTGCCTATTTGGATACCTTTTATTCCCTTCTCTTGTCTTATTGCTATTGCTAAGACTTCCAAAACAATATTTAATAAGAGAGGTGATAGTGGGCATCCTTGCCTAGTTCCTGTTCTTAAAGGGAATACCTTTAACCTCTCTCCATTAAGAACAATGTTGGCTCTTGGGTTTTCATAAATACTTTATACTATGTTGAAGAAATTACCCTCTAATCCTATTTTGTTGAGTGCTTTAATCAGGAAAGGGTGTTGGATTTTGTCAGAGGCTTTTTCTGCATCAATTGATAGGACCATATGGTTCTTGTTCTTTGCCTTGTTGATGTGATGAATTACATTAATTGTTTTCCTTATGTTGAACCATCCTTGCATACCTGTTATGAATTCCACTTGGTCATGGTGAATTATTTTTTTTATGTATCGTTGGATTCTATTTGCCAGAACCTCTACTCAGAATATTATTGCTTTTCAATTTTTGACTCATGCACTTTTAACTTGTTAGTTAAATTTGTATCTTCTAGGCTGAAACACTTCCATGATACATCTTCAAGGATATGAACATGTACGGCTAAGCACAATTGATAACAGTGCATCTAAATTCCAAAATCAATCTCCATAATAGTCTATGTGTTTCCTTCACCCTGAAACCCACAGCATCCTTTTTAAGCAGGAAGTAGCTAAGAGAATACACCATCCCCTTTTTCTTATGAATCAGGGTGAAGTCTCTCTCAGGGAGGAGTGATAGGGAATGGCAAGGGACACACTGACAAAGGAGATTAATCAGAACTGGCTTTGACAAGCACTGTGGCAATTGGACAATTAAAATAGACATGGGGGTGGGGAAAGAAGAACGAACTGGGGAGGAGGGTGGAGAAAACAGTGCAACAATGAATGAATGAAAACCCAAAATCTCTGTAAATGTTCATTAAAACTAATAAAATATAATAAAAAAAAGAAAGGGGAAAAAAAAGAATTGAGGATGAGACTTTCTCATATGCTTGGGTGTGCTACGGAGAGCGACCGTCTCTGGAGAATCACATCATGCTTGGTAAAGTCGGGGATCAGTGTAAGAGAGGAAGACCCTCAGTGAGATAGCGTGACACTGTGGCTTCAACAATGGACTCAGACATGGTAATGAATGTGAAGATGAGACAGCATTTAGTCAGTACTTAATTCTGTTGGGCTTAGGGTTGCTATGAATCAGAACTGACTTGATATCACTTATCTACAAACAGGCTTTCCCCTCCCAGTGATTGCTGGATTGTTGGTTTTCACAGCTTTCATGTCTGTAATCTGTGGGTTTTCCTATTCTGTTAGGAGGTAAGGGAGAGGAATGGGGGTTTGTTGTTACGTGCCATCAAGTCGCCTGAGACTCATAGTGACCCTATGTACAACAGCCCTAAACCCTGCTCTATACTGTGCCACTCTTATTGTCTCTGACACACCTACCCCAATTACCTCAGTCAATGAATCAATCCACCTCATAGAGAGTCTTCTTCTCCTGTGCAGTCCCTCCACCCTCCCAAGAATGACGTCCCTCTCCAAGGATTGGTCCCTTCTTGTAGTATGTCCAAAGTATGTCAGATGATGCTTCAGAATCCTTGCCCCCAAGGAGCAGCCTGGTCTCACCCTCTGTAGGATGAACCTGTTTGTTCTCCTAGCAGTCCATGGTATAGTCAGTACACTTCTCCTGCACCACAGCTCAAAAGCAGTAATTCTCCTTGTATCATCCCTAGTTGTTTCCAGCTTTTGGATACATAGCAAGTAACTGCAAAGAGTATGGCTTGGAGCAGGTACACCTTAGTTTCCAGTCTGACATCGTTGTTCTTCAGTACTTTGGAGAGGTCTCTAACAGAACACTTTCCCAGTGCAATTCCTGGCTGCTGGTAACAAGAATCTTGATTGTGGAGCCAAGCAAACTGAAGCTGTTAACAATCTCAATATCTTCACCATCTATCATGATGCTGCCAATCAGCCCAGTGGTAAGAATCTTTTGTTCTCTTAATGTTGAGCTTCAATCCATATTGAAGGCTGAAATCCTTGATCTTCTGCAGCAAGCACTTCAGGTTCTCCTTAGAATACAGGTTGTTAATGAGTCTTCCTCCAATCCTAAATGAAGGTAGAACAAATAAAAATGCTTTCCAAAAAGGAATTTCTTTTTGAGAACATAACTTTTTCTTGAATAAAAAATTGCTGAAGTAAAAAGAATGATTGTGTAAATATAATATAATATACATTAATGAAACAAAATGTATATGAATAATTGTATGTAATTCAATAAAAAGAAAAAATAATGCTGAAGTCTTTGGTTAATTTCCTAAGTTCTAGATTTTTATAGCTTTGCTAGTGTTCTAATTATTTTTATGGAATAGTAGAATGCCTTTACTCCACCATTCTAGATCTGCTTCACTTGAGGCTTCATTCTGAAACAGATTTATCTTGTGGTCTTACTGCCAACAACAACTGAATTTACATTCCCTGGCTCTCACTGATGGAGAGTAAAGACTCACTTGCTTGTCTTCAAACTTTTAGAAAACCTTTAAGTCATGTGGTGCAAACCCACTAGTTGCTGTGCTGGTGAAAGATTGGCAATCTCCTCCCATTTGATTAACTGCATCTGAAAACCCACTGGAGTCAGCTATGGGTCAGTTCTGACTCTATGGTACACAACAAGAAGAACAACAACAACAATAACATTCTCTGACTAGGAGGAGATTCACTCTCTGTTGATTCACGTATTGCCTTCACTGAGTACGGCACAGGTAGGACGGGGTTCAGGCATGTTGTTCATAGAGTTGCACTATGAGTCATATTCGACTTGATGGCACCTAACAACAACAACAACAACAACAACAACAACAACATTCTTCTCTAGAACTAATATTAATTTTTTATAATTGAGAAGGAAGAACAGCAATTGGCATACTGCACACAACCACACTGCTACCCAAGTTCATTTTGGAGAATACTTTTTGATGAGGGAAAGGTTCTGTCTTCGAGGAGAAAAATAGTTCAGAGAAGGAAGACAACAGGCAATGACTGTGCCCACTGATGCCCAAACTTCTCTTTAATTCTTTCTTTTATCTCTGTTTATGTGAATAGACATTTTGATATATGAGCACTTCTTGTTTTATTGACTATATTGTATTATTTTAACTTTGTCCATGTAAACTTCTCTACACTTACTACTTTCTTTTTTTTTTCTGTAATGGAGTAAAACTCTAAGAAATACTGTGGAACAATGAATTAACCATTGATAAAGTTTGGAAGAAGTTAAGTTGGAAATCAGACTATACTTGGAGATAAAACACAGTACATTTAATTTCTTTTACTTAAGTTAGAGGCCTTATTGAGAATGTATTGTTATGCTTGGAAGTGGAACCTATGCACATAGTATGAATTTATTCAGTAGCTGGGAAGGACTTGTAGAATTCTACCTATCAGGTGGTCTTAAGTATTATATGTTATGTTCTTTGACCCCTATACATTTATAATTACCACTGCAGAACATTTCAGTATGAATAATGGGACTTAATATACTACTGTAATGTCAGATGACTCACTTATTAGTCATTCTTCACAGGCTTTGTGAAGTGTATTAGTATTATTATAATCATTGCCTGCCTTCCGAGTGATTCTGTCTCAGAGATGTGAATCACATTACCAAAGATCACACAGAGTTTCTATTACAAATAGTTGTTTAGAAGTGATTCTTCCATTGTTTGTATATTGTTCTTTCAGTGAGTTTCCTCCAGCAGATGGAATTAAATGTGGTTTCTATCAATAGTCAGCAAAAAGAAGAAAAGATTCACTGCTTGTTTCCTGATAGTCATAAGTGAAAGAGTGTTGGACTAGTTGAC
Organism: Elephantulus edwardii; assembly: GCF_000299155.1. Classification (NCBI taxonomy): domain Eukaryota; kingdom Metazoa; phylum Chordata; class Mammalia; order Macroscelidea; family Macroscelididae; genus Elephantulus; species Elephantulus edwardii. The sequence goes on from NW_006399762.1 coordinate 24,446,654, forward strand.
CCAGAATGAAAGCAGGGACACTAGAGAAAGAAATAGAAATGTAATTAATATGTGGAGACAAAGGAAAAACAGAAGAAAAAGTGCATGGATTAAGCAGTCTAAAAATAAAATTGTAAGTAATGTATTTACTAAACCCTTAATTATGATGGTGATTATATTTTCATTAGGCAGCATTTTCTTCTGTGCTGCCTAATGAAATGGAATGTTATGTAGCTGATTAACATTACAATTCACTGTCTCCCTTAAAGACCTAAAATCAATCCCAGGTCTTTAAGTGCATAAAATACAGGTTAAAACCATATTTGGTAGGAAGGAAGAAGACAAAATTCTTAAGTACCCAAAAGGTAGTTGTTACAAATGCTTGGTCTAATTCCAACATTTTGGACTTCCTCTTTTCCACTGTAGATGGCAATTATCACTCTTTAATGTGGCTTTGAAATTTTAGAACAGAATCCTTGTGAAGTGCATCAAACATTCTTGAAGTGTTTTCAGGACATTCTTCTCATGGATGGAGCCATGGAGCCAGCTGTTCTCCTGCCTTAGTCAGTTAATGTTTTGTCATTGATGCTTTTAAGAACGTGTGCTTAATAAAATGGGATCCAAGACAGCTATCCTGTTGCAGCTATTTTAAGGTGGTTATCATGACAAAATGAGACTCTGATTTATAATGCATTGTACCTTCTGGTCTTTACCAAATTGTGATTTGTTACAGAGGATGTAGACCAGTTAGGAGTCTTTGTGGCATAGCGGGTTGAAGGGTTGTTCTGCTAATAGTTTGGCAGTTTGAACCCACCAAACAGCTCTTGTGGAAAAAGAGAAAGCACTCTGTTCCTTAAAAGTTACAGCCTCAGAAATTCTATGGGACAACTTTATACTGTAGGATCACTGTGGGTCAGAACTGACTGAACTCCAGTGGGTAAAATAATTAAATGAACTGGGTTTGTGTAGTAAAAGGAAACAGTTTATGCTAAAGAATTCTTATGGGCCAAAGTTCTTTTTTTTTTAAAAAAATCTGATTTATATGGAGGTTAACTCTATTTGGAAATTTCTTTTTTAAACTTTAAATAATATTTTAATTTTACACTGATTTACTTACACAGCTGGTATATGTTGTTTCCACACCAGATCTTTCCCATTTCCTTTACACCCATCTCCCTCCACCCATCAAATTGTGTGACCCTATTATTAACCACCCACCTCCTCTGATCATCCTCACCCGCCTCTGCTCCCATCCTTGCCCTGCTTGGATTCTCATACTCATTTAACAATAAGTGTCATATACAGTATTTGTCCTTATGGGACTGAGTTAGTTCACTTTGCATAATGCTCTCCAGTCACTCTCAAGTTGGGTAGTAATTTATAAAATCATTGCTCCTGCGTGCTGCATAGTATTCCATTGTGTGAGTATACCAAAACTTCTCAATCCATTCGTTTGTGGTTGGGCATTTGGGCTGCTTCCATGTTCTTGAGATGGTGAATAATGCTTCTGTGAACATGGATGTACTCGTCTCCATTTGTGCCTCAGTTCTCATTTTCTCAGGGCATATTCCTAGCAGTGAAATACCTGGGTTATATGGAATTTCTATGTTCAGCTTTTTGAGGAAAAACCAAACTGCCTTCCAGAGTGGTTGATTTTACAATCCCACTAACAATGTATAAGAGTTCCTGTCTCATCACATCCTCTTCAACATTTATTACTTATTGCCCTGTTAAACCTTGCCACTGCTACTAGGGTGAGATGGTATCTCATTGGGATTTTAATTTGCATCTCTCTTATTGCCAGTGGTTTTGAGCATTTCTTTAGTGTCTGTTGGGCCAAAGGTTTTGATTCATTGCTGTTGAGTTGAAACTGACTGATAGCTGACCCTCAAGTGAGTTTTCAGAGGCTGTAAATCACAATGAAGGTTGTCTGTCTTTTGCCCAAGGAGCAACTAGTGGTTTCAAACCACTTGGCTTTGGATTGGCAGCACAAGTCCTTACCTACTAGGACACCAGAACTCCCTATCATAGGCACATTGAAAAAATGACACAACTCTTAGGTAAATTACGTCTGAAATTTTGTTGTTGTTGTTGAAGACAAATTTTATTGTCTCTGAATACTTAAAATGTGAATAAAATTTTCAGCCATGCTTTACAGGAGTATCGTTAACATTTTGCTCTGGTTCAGTATTCAAAGACATATTATAATTTTTACTGACTGAAGCAATAATACTTAAGTATATGACTTTTTCAGTATTCCATGTTGAAAAATCCATTTATATGATTAATTCTCAGCATATTATGCCAAAGACCTGGAGAAGTAATGTGTTAGCATGTGTTTTTATATATTCTCTTGCTCCACTTTTTTTTGACAAAGAATTGATCTTTAAACTTTTAAGTTGAAAGCACATTATGCTTATTCATTTGCCCTGCAAATTGTTTGTATATGGAACAGATGAATACTTTAAAAAAAGCAAAAGCAGTCAGAGTTGGATTTTGGTAAAATCTGAGGTAACCCAAGAAGTAGCGATAATAACGTCTGAATACTTTGGCATTATTCAGAGCCAAATAGCTGTAATGCTTTGATTGTTGTATATAACTGAGTTGTAAAGGTTTTGATTATTGTATATAACTGAGTTGTAAAAGATGGCCCAGGATTTTTATTGTTCATAGTATTGCTGCTACTTGGAGCCAACTCAATAACACCCCAAATGAACAACAAACAAATGTTATAAAACAAACAAACAAAAAACCACCAGTTGCTGACGAGTTGCCAGACACTCCTACTATGTCATGATAGGAGTCATATTCTGTATGGTATTCAATGACTGATCTTTTAGAAGCAGAAAACCACAACTATTTTCCATTGAGTCTCAGGGTAGACTCTAACTGCCACCTTTTCATATTTGAATGTTTAAGTGTTCTTACCAACCAGTTTCAACTGGAGGAACTCCAGTTTATTTGACGATCAGAAGCATAAGTGGCATTTTGGATAGAACTGAGTAGTGCCCATGTGGCACAAACAAGTACTTGGTTACTGGACAAAAGGTTGTTGGTTCAAACCCATCCAGAAATGCCTCAGAAGACAGGATTGGTCATCTGTTTCTGAAAGGTCACAGCTTTGAAAAGCTTATGGAGCAGTTCTACTCTTATCCCTGAGTTAAGATAGACTCAGTGGTGACTAATCCCATCACACAACTTGGCAATATGATTTAAGATATGATAGGATATTGTTGTTGTTATATTAGATAATATAATTTATTATTTACTTAATTTTTACAATTTGGTGTAAGGTTGAAAATGAGGAAACAAGCTCGGCAAATGTCAAGCTTGCTTTAAGATCACTCATCTTGTAGCTGAGAGCTGAAGTCCAGGCTCAGATCTGTGACTCACAAGACAGCTCTTTTCTGTTCTGCCATGTTGCTTGTTTAAAGGAAAGAAAGCACATCTCTCTGAATAAACACTAGAAAAATCTGTTCATAAATTCTTATTTGAAATAGATGACTAGGATGGAATTTACAGGAGGCTGAAGAAATGTAGAGATAAAAATGCACTTCCAAGGAAACCTTTATCAAGTGGCTGACCACACACCTCATACCATGCTTCTCAATCTCCACAGTTGTCTTTCCTGGATTTCTCTGTGAATTTTTGCCCTCTTTGATATATAATATCATACACCACATACAAGAATGCAGTGCAGCTTGAGATTGACTTAAACTGGGTTGGTAGTAACTAATGTCTTACATGTAAAATGAGGAAGTTGAACTCAATAGGAACAGAATTTTAGACCTTGTGTATTGTAGAATTTGAAGATTCACAGATCAGTATGTCACACTATGTGAGAGTTGACCATGGGTGTTCAGTGACTTTTTTAATACAAGAAAGTTATCAGTATGTATTAAGTAAAGTGTCACAATTATATTGAATAGTTAATTCTCTCACTGGCCATGAATAATTTCATTGATTGCCTTTTAATTCTTTTCAAGATTTTTATGTTTTCTTTGTTTGGTCATAGAAGTCTGTTTCTGTGTTACTTCACCTTCTCTGCATGAATTATTTAAGCCACCTGTTTGAATGCATTTCTTTCTTTATTTTAATTCCTTTGATTAAATACCCTTTAAAAGAAGGTCTTTATATTACTGTGCTGATGCTGGCATAGATGCCCTCCTTTTTTTACAAGTTAATTAGTTCTCATGTGACCATTAACATATATTATTGGTAAACTTTATGGCATCTTCTGAGCAGGTAAACATTTGTACTGTTAAACACACTTGCCCTATTTAGACTGCAATTGTGACTTTTCATGAAATACAACAACTGTCAATTGTTATGTGGCAGGAGAAGGTATAAACCATTAGAAGTGTTAGAAATAACACAATTTAGTTTATAATAATGTATTTTATTACAACATTACATAACTCTTAAAAACGACCTTAAAATATCCTGCTCTGTGTTTCTCAAATCTAAAGATACTCTTAACTTGATGGCAAAAGTAGTTAGAGCAACTGCAAAATGCCTCTGAAATAATCAGAGACCTTTCAAAAGTAGCGGTTTAGAAACTAGATTTTTGTTATCAGGTGAGACCACCCCCCGCCCCCCCAATAGCTTATTTTGTATTTTTATCTGAAGCGTCTCCTGGGATTATTCCAATGTTGTAAAATACCCTTTGTGTGGTTTTTATTAATTCTCAATTCCATATTTTATTACATCTTTAGTTCTGTATTGTTTTATAGATTGAAGTTACGATGTAAAGGTATAAAATGGCATTTTAGTTAGCAGTGAAGTCAGATCTTTAAAGAAGGATTTTTGTTTATAGTAATTTTAAGGTAGACTACTCATAAGCTAATAAGGTGTACACACACACACACACACACACACGCAAAACCAATTCTTATGTTTCATTCAGCCACTGAACCATCAAGAATCTCAAAATAATGCCAAGTACTTTTGTGAGTCCCGTAAATTAAGGAATGGAGGCTAGAAAAGGGAGCTATAATATGTCCTGTTTTCACACTGTGGGAAATGCCTTGTAAAAAGGAAGAAGGGATGTACTAGAATTTTCTCTTGAGATTGTTAGGGGATTGTTGTTGTTGTTGTTGTTATGTGCCATCGAGTCGCCTGCGACTCATAGCGACCCTATGTACAACAGCCCTAAACTCCGCTCTGTCCTGTGCCAATCGCACTGTCTCTGATACTCCCATCCCAATTATCCCAGTCACTGAATCAATCCACCTCATAGAGGGCCTTCCTCTCCTGCGCCGTCCCTCTACCCTCCCAAGCATGATGTCCCTCTCCAAGGACCGGTCTCTCCTCACTACATGTCCGAAGTAAGTTAGACGGAGCCTCAGAATCCTTGCCTCCAAGGAGCCACCTGGTTTAACCCTTTCCAGGACAAATCTATTTGTTTTCCTAGCAGTCCATGGTATTCTCAGTACTCTTCTCCAGCACCACAGCTCAAAGGCATCAGTTCTCCTTCTATCCTCCTTGGTCATTGTCCAACTCTCTGATGCATAACAGGTGATTGCGAAGACTATGGCCTGTATCAGACGCACCTTAGTCTCCAGAGAGACACCACTGCTCTTCAGCACTTTGGAGAGGTCCCTAACAGCAGACTTTCCCATGGCAATGCACCTTTTAATTTCCTGGCTGCTGGTGCCAAGACTGTTGACTATGGAGCCAAGCAGACTAAAGCTGTATACAATCTCAATCTCTTCACCATCCATCCTGATGCTGCCGATTGGTCCAGTGGTGAGAATCTTTGTCTTCTTGACATTGAGCCTCAATCCATATTGCAGGCTGCAGTCCTTGACACTCTGCAGCAGGTTCTTCAGGTCCTCCTCAGTTTCAGCAAGCAGGGTTGTGTCATCCCGATTAGTCTTGATTAATCTTAAGAATAGCAGTTTAGTATGTCATCTGGGATTGTATAGTGCTTTTTAGAATTCTGATATTCTTTCTGAGAGCATGTGAATATTAAACATTTAACAAGGAGCAGTTCTTTGTTGGTGATACTTCAAAACAGTTGCAAGTTATCTACTGAAGTAGAGAGTTTAATCTTGACAAAAATCTGATTGTTGTGTTTCTCAAAGTCTAATTCTACCTGAAGCATGATCAACTGGGATTATGAAAATTGCATGTTCCCTAGGAATCACTATACACTGAATAAGGGTGATCTAGTTGGCATATGACCCAGGTTTATGTATTTTCTTCATGTACATTTTTTAAGAAAGTGTAGGTTGAGGGGAAGTTTGCAAAGCATACTGCTTTCTCCCCCTCCCCCATAGGTCGTTTTTGAATATGTTGCAATATAACATTAATTTCAAATACACAATATCTGATTGTTCATATTGTCCTTCCTTCATCCATCTTAATAAGTATTCATTGTCATGAATTCATTTTTATATTCCCCCTCTTTCCATTCTCTGATAAGTATACTATATTCTAGGAAGCATCGTAGGTGATTATGCACACTCTAGTGTGAATATCATTCTTTTAGAGAGCTCTGATGGAAAAACCAGAATTATAATCATATCTTATTAATGTAATTTACATTCTCTGCAGAGTATAGATTTAGTCTGTACCAAAGTAGGTAAACCTAATATATGAAAGTAAAGACAAACTCTAGGATAAGATTTTAAAATCAAGATGATTGAGTTAAACATATATTCCAAAATTTACAGGAACAAATATTTTATCCTTTTGGGTAAATCACCCAAGGAACATCCTCTATATTTTAGAGACTTGGCCTAAAGAGATTCCATATGTCTTTCAGGGAGTAATCCCAATAACTTCTTTATTTCCTTTTAGACTCATTTTAGAACTTGATTCATTGAACCACAAAACCAAAGCTATTACTTTTTTTATCTTCTTCCTTCTCCTTAAATACACATATTATTACTCAGCACAGTAATCAGTGTTATCATAAATCTTTTCTTAGCCTTATCTGCAGTTATACCTAAAAGTCATATGTACTCTTTAAGCATAAGAAAAATAGATGACATTAAAAAGGGTTTGAAAGTTCCAAAAAGGAGTTCAAAGTATATTTATTTCTAGGATTATATGTGTATTTCAAGATCAGCAGCCCACAACCGACTGTTAATCAAAAAGGTTCACCTTCCAGGTCCTACCTGCTTTAGATAAGAGGCTACAGAGCTCCCAACCACTGTTAATCGATAAGATCAAAGAATACAACCTTTAATATGGATTACATCTCAACATCAAGAAAACAAAACTTCTCACCACTTGACCAATAGGAAACATCATGATAAGTGGAGAAAAGGTCGAAGCTGTCAATGATTTCATCTTGTTTGGATCTACAATCAATAATTCTTAGTACCAACACTCAGGAAATCAGATCTACTGCACTGGGAAAGTTTGCTGTCTTTATCAAATTATTTACCAATTTTTTAATCAATTATTTATCTGTATTTATTTGTCTAATTATTGAGTGATGATGGCAGTTTGAGGACTAAGGTGCATCTGATTCAGGCCATGGTCTTTCTGATAACTTACTATATATATGAAAGCTGGACAATGAATAAGAATGACAGAAGACAAATTGATGCCTTTGAGCTGTGGTATTAGAGGAGAGTATTGAATATCCTATGAACTGTCAAAAGAGCAAACAAGTATCTTGGAGAAAGTACAGCCAGAGTGTTCCTTGGAGGCAAAGAGTTGATGTTTTATACCTACTTCAGTATATTGCTATAAGGTCTATTTGGAGAAAGACATCATACTTGGAAGTGTGAAGGGTCAGTGAAAGAGAGGAAGACCTCAACCAGGTGAATTGACACAGTGACTACTGCAATAGGCTCTAGTGTGTTAAGAAGGGTGAGGATGGCACAGGATAGGACAGGGTTCAAATTTGTTATTCATAGAGTTGCTAGGGGTTGTACTTGAATCAACAATACCTAACAACAACAACAACAACATACTTCTTTATAGGAAGGAGTTGTACTACCACCTGAAAGGCAGGCAGTTCAAATTCATGAGCTGCTGCAAGGAAGAAAAATGGGCAATCTCCTTCAATGTGATTTACAGCCTCTCAAAACCCACTAGAAGGTCAGCTATGAGTTAGTTCCAACTCAACAATACGTAATATTATCTATGTATACTCCTTAGATGTATACTTTTTTTCTTAATTTATACTGATGTCTTATATTTAGAACTAGTGACACTATACTTTGTGTGTGTGCTCTATGTGTAATTGTAAAAGATGATATTTAGGAATAAACGGAGGAGAGACTGGTCCTTAGAGAGGGACATCATGCTTGGGAGGGTGGAGGGACAGCACAGGAGAGGAAGGCCCTCTATGAGGTGGATTGATTCAGTGACTGGGTTAATTGGGATGGGAGTGTCGGAGACAGTGCGATTGGCACAGGACAGAGTGGAGTTTAGGGCTGTTGTACATAGGGTCGCTATGAGTCGCAGGTGACTCGACGACACATAACAACAATAACAACTTCATCATTTTACATTGTTATAGGGATCTGACTAGGCAGATAACGTTTTGTTAAACATTAAGCTGGGAAATAAGACTGAAATGTGTGTGTAGAAATGTGTGCATAGGGTCATGACTGTATCTCTAAATTTTATTTACCTGATTATCTATTATCTGATCCAGCTGGGTAATGCACATAAAGACTCCTTTACAAAGTACTGACAGTTAAAACTGTTCATAGAAGGCAAACAGTACATAATAGCATCTTTTATGCATCCGTGTGGTGCATATTGTGGTTAGCATTGTAGGAGAGGAAACTCATATGTCTATAACTCCACATGCTTCCCAACTTCTTTGCCACTTGGCAACGTGCTGTAGGTCAGGGTGTGTCTGTCTCTCAGCAGATGTGTCAATGGGTCAGGTTGGGTTAACATGGCTGTTTGTCTTCTTTCTTTTTCTTTCTTCGTGACTCCTCTCGACTGACTCTAGCATTCTCTGCCTGATGAGCAGCTTCAGAAAAGTCCTGGGGCAATGTCAGGATTACACTAGCATTATAACAGCTCTAGAGCCAAAAATGCTTTATAGGTACCTTCCTGGATGGTGTATGTCTGGGCCTTCCTTGGCAACATTTCAGTTACCTCAGGATAGGCTTCTTCTCCCCTCCGGACACATCTTTTCTTGGTCCTCAGGGCTGACTCCATCTGGTCCTTAAAGCTAAAACTTTCTGTAGCATAGCAAGAGGTAGTAGTAGACTACTTTGGCTACTACATGATTGATGTCTCCCTCCTCTTGCTTTCTCAAGCCTGGAAGTGGCTGCTTCTCCTTACACAGCACCCAGATTTACTTGTGATCACCTGCCTGGAGGTGTACAGCTCTGTTCCATTTATCAGCTCAGCCTGCCATTTTGCCTTCTGTTCTGTGGGCTGACTTTTCGTTGTTGCCATCTGCTATTCTTGGATTCCTACCACTCACACCTCTGCTGGTCTTTTTTTTTTGCCACTTGGCTCTGATGATTTGTTGTGATTTTTTTGTGTGGTCCTCAGTGTTTTCTTCTCAGTGTTACTGGCTCAAGATAGTCCTTTCACTGAAATCTAGGAAGCTCAGGATGCAGGGACCTTGAATCTAGAAGGTGCAATCCTCTTTAGACTCTTGTTGACCAAGAGATCCCCAAAAGTCTTTTGTGAGGTTTTCTACTTATATAAGAACCAATCCTTTCCAATTTCAGGATAACACGTTCATAAACTGAACAATTCCTTGTGTGGATTGTTAACAGACCAATCTTGGACTGCAAGTTACTTATGAGAAAAGCAAACCGCTTGTGCAGAAAACAGACCAACCACTCTTTTCCCAGATTGCAGTGAAAGAAGTCATTCTGGGAGAATTATTACACACACACACACACACACACACACACACACACACACACACATAATATCAAATATAAAATCATAAAGGAGGTCATGGTTTCCTGTGTTGCATGGAGTTTTTAGTCCATTATGAAAAACACGTAGAGTGTCTATGAATGGCTATTGTTTTTGTTGTTTATTATTGGGTTGGAACCGACCTATAGCTGACCCGCCAGCAGATTTTCAGAGAAGCAAATGGCTCAGGAGGAGATTTTCTATCCGTCTCTCATGGAGCAGCTGCTAGATTTGAACCACATGTCTTTGGAATTACAGCACAGTTTCTTACCATAGACCACCAAAACCCCCTGTAAAAGTCTGTGAATAGTAGAAATGGCTAATGTGCTTGGTCAACTAATCAAAAGCTTGGAGGTTCGTGTTTACTCAGAGACACTTTGCAAGAAAAGTCTCACTATCTACTGAAAAATCAGTCCTGGAAAATGCTGAGGATCATGGTTCTACGCTGATACACACGGGGCTGGCATGAGTCAGAGCTGACTCAGCTGGCAAATGATATTTATGGTGGGAGAAATTGACAGTGTTACAAAAATGGAGGCCTCATGCTTATCCAAAGAAAGATAGGATTTTAATTTTCCTAAATATTAACATCGGAATGATGCAGGTGATATGTGCTTTACTTCTTTACTGAGAAATTTTGACTTGGTTTTGGGTGCTGCCCAGCTGCTTAAACACCTTCATTCACTATTTCCCTACACCTTAATATCAGGATGTAGGGACTTAAGTCAGTATTTAAGACTAAGACATTTTTTAAAAAAATTAAAAAAAAGCATAATCACCAGCAAGTAGGAAATTAAAAAATGAATCGCATTAGGAAAATCTGCTGTAAGGGACTTCTTCAGAGTGATCAAGAGCAACTGTCAGTTTGGAGACTAGGTGAGCCTGACTCAGGCCATGGTCTTTGTAATTATTTGCTGTACATCAGAGCTGGACAATGATAAAAAATGATAGAATTGATGCCTTTGAGTTGTGGTGTTGGAGAAGAGTATTGAACATAGCATGGACTGCCAAGAGAACAAATGGATCTTGAAAACAAGGACTTTGAAGCTCAATCTCTCATACTTTGGGCCTGGAGGAGGCTCAATATACTATTTTGTCAGGAGGTACCAGTCCTTGGAGAAGGACATCAAGCTTAGAGGGGTGGAGGGACAGTGCAGGAGAGAAAGAACCTCGATGAGATAAATTGACAGAATAACTAGGACAATGAGGGTAGGTATGTTGTGTCAGAGACAGTGAGATTGGTTCAGGCTAGAGCAGAGTTCAAAGCTATTATGCATAGGGTTGCTATGAGTTGTAAGCTACTGGACGGCACCTAACAACAAACAACATACCTATTTTCCAAGAGAAAACTTAGTGAGTTTGAGGTCTGCCTGGCTACAGTTGATATCTTAGAACAGTAGTATGTGGGTTTGGATAAGAGTCACATTAGCACCTTGATGGTTTGATAGAGATTGGAAGGGAGCTCTGGTGCTGTAGTGGTTAAGAACTTAGCTGCTAAGGAAAAAAATCGATGGTCTTAACCTATACATCAGTCTATGGGAGAAAGTTATGGGAATCTGCTTCCCTAAAGATTATCTTAGACACTACCTGAGAGACACTCAGGGTGAAGTTCAACTGTGTCCTACAGAGCTGCCATGACTTAAAATTGGCTTAATGGTAACAGGTTTGGTTTTGTGGTTGAAAAGATAAACATATAAATAACATCATAGTGTTTACATTTTTATTTCTGTTGATACAAGAAAAGTCAAGCTGCAGTTTGAAAATATTTAAAGGGCAATAAAGAAGTATTTCCTAATGTTCCTGAGGATGGCAGAATGATGAGACTTTACCTCACATTCTTTGGGAATGTCATCAGGAAGGAACTGTCCTTGGAAAAAGACATAATGTTTGTGTCTAAAGACTGGAAAATGGGACATAGGGTCATGTGGCCATAAAGAGCTCTCTAAGAGGGCCAGAGGGAATGAGAATAACACAGCCCCTCACCACCCGAGAGCAGAAAGCAGAGAAAGAGTAAAAAACTGAGCTCCATGGTACCTCTATAGCCATAACAACAGCAAGAGGTTCGTTTATTCATTGCTGGCTTACAGACTCACAGTTGTGATATCAACAATGGGGTTTATTAGGGAAGGAAGCTGGAGAATAGGGGAGGCGAAGAATATCACTCCAAACGAGCCAGGTTTTAACCCAAGTCCCAATTCCTCAATTAGTCCAGGTTCTGATTTCAGTTCAGCAACACAAATTCAAAAAGCCTCTGGTTTCCTCGGTCATCCAGCAAGTTCTAAGTCAGCTTCTCCTTCAAACATCTAACAAGAAGAGCAAATACCTTTAACGGTGGCCTTTGTCCCAAGGCTCCTCTTCTTATAACAGCAATGCCACACCATCACCAGGGTCTCACCAACAGGGCCAGCTCCAGTCTCTCTCAAGTCTTGCCGCCCTGTATGTGAAAATGTACTTTCTTTTGTCTTAGTCCCATAGCTGTTGATGATTTTCAAGACCACATATCTGCAGTTACCATAGCTGGAGACAAGAGGGAACTAAGTGTAATGGTTTAAAAAATCCCCCAACTTTTAGGCTAACACCCCAATTTTGTAAGGTAGAAAGGTTTAGCAGAAAGGAAGATCTTCGATGGGATGAATTGCCACAGGAACTGCAGAAATGAACTTCAGCATATCAGAGATAAAAATGGTGCAGAATCAGGCATTGTTTTTTTTCTGTTGTACTTCAAGTTGTTCTAAATTGGAGTTGACTTGCTATTACCAGATGACAACAATCAGAGACTTAAAGAATCTTTAAGAAAGTCCAGTTTTGTCCTGGAGTTCAGTCCTGCCGTTTTCTGCTGTTGAGTTGATTCTGACTCATGATGACCCTTCATTGGATTTTAGAGGCTGTAAGTCTTTACAGGAAGACACACACTGCCCAGTCTTTCTCCTGCAAAGCAGCTGGTGAATTTGAACTGCTAACCTTTAGATAAGAAACAGAGCTTCTCATCTTTAAGAAAAGACGGGGAAGTATCACTCTTTCAGAAATTAATTCCTGGTCTGTTTGAGTTCATTCATGTGTGACTTCAGGTGTTCTGGTGCTGTAGTGGTTAAATTAATGGATGCTAACTGAAAGATCTATCATTCACACCCACCAGCTGCTTTATGTGAGAAAGATGTGGCAGCTGCTTGCATAAAGAGTATAACTTTGGAAATCCTAGGTGGTAATGGTGCTGTGTTCTCTAGCCTTATTATGAGTTGTACTCTATATGATGAATTTTTTTTAAAAAATGTGTGTTATCAGCTGAAGACAAGATAATCAATTTCTGATCACAGATACTTACATACACAATTATTGCTAAAGAACCAGTTTGATTTGCAATAACCTTAAAATTAGTGGAATGAATAACTTTCACCAAAATTAGTTTCTTCAGCTGTATTCAAGACAGAAATACTGAAACAATAAAGTGGATTTGTGGAGAATCTGTTTAGCCAGGGAATTATTTCAAACAATGCAGCTTTTCCATTCAGCAGTGCAGATTTACTTACTCTTGAGCCCAGGCCCGACAGCCTCCTTTGGGGATATGTCTGGTTTATAGCTGTGAAGACAAGTGACCTTTTTTAAACTCTCTTGGGTCATTGAAGAAATAGTTGACTAAGAGTGCGAAGGATTTTAAATTCCATGTTTAGTATTAATGTAAAGGGAAATGGTATGAGTTAAACATATTAAAATGTTTATCTGTGTAGCAATTATTAAATTAGATACCCACATTATATAGCTTAGTATTAGTTATTGAGACATTTGCTTTTTTCTCTTTAAATATGATTATTTCAACCACTGAAAAATATGGAGACTAAGGAACAGAAATTATAGAGAACATTATACTTGAATTGCAAAACATAATAATCAGCATAATTATATGATTTAATAGTTGGTTTTGTTTTTAGATTTTATGAATTTCTTTGAAACACTTATGTCTGATATGTTGACATTTCATCTATTTTTATTCCTTTATCTGGTTCTTTAGGGGATGAGGAATGCAAGAAGAACATTAATGTATAGACGGCTATTGAATAATAATTTATTCAGATGAGATGATGCATGCACACATTTTACTGTTGATCAGTGAAAGGGAGGCAGAATTAGACAAATCTTTAGTAATACAGTCTTAAATTCCTGAACCCATTGTGTTAGTCACTGTGCCAACACATCTCACAGAGAGTCTCTCTTTCTTTCACTGAGCCTCTGCATTTCCCAGCATGATGTCTCTCTGCAAGAATTACTTTCTCCTAAAAATATGCACAAACTAAGTGAGATGAAGTTTCACCATCCTTGCCTTTAAGGAACACTCTGTTTGCACTTCCTTCTCTTGAAGGAAGTTGTTTTTGTTGTTATTATGTGTTGTCGAATTGCGTGCAATTCATAGTGACCCCATGTACAGCAGCTCTGAAGCCTGCCCTGTCCTGAGCCAGCCTCACTGACTCTGACACACCAACCTCCATTTCCCCAGTTACTACATTAATCCGTCTCATCTAGGGTCTTCCTCTTCTGTGCTGTCCCTCCACCCTTATGAGCATGATGTCCTTCTCTAAGAATCAGTCTGCCCAGCCATGTGCCCAAAGTATGTGAGATGGAGTTCAAAATCCTAGCCTCCACTTTGTTGATGGTTTATTGTTTGTTGTTTTGTTTATTATTCCACCAAAAAAGTGAACTGGGGGAGAGGGAAAAGACGGAGAGAGAGGGAGTAAAGTGTGCAAAAATGAATGAATGAAAATCTAACTTTTTTGTAAACTTTTGATAAAATTACAATTAAAATTAAAAAAATTAAAATAGAAAATCCTAGGCTCCAAGGAGAAACTTGGTTTCACCCTCTCTAAGCCAGACCTATGTGTTTTCTTGATGGTCCGTCTTATGTTCAGCACTCTTCTCCATCACCACAACTCAAAGGCATTGATTCTTCTTCTGTCATCCTTAGTTATTGTCCAGATCTCTGATGCATAGCAAGTAATTGCAAAGACCATGGCCTGGATTAGGCGAGTTTCCAGGCTGACATAGTTGCTTTTCAGTACTCTGGAGATTTCCTCAATGAAATTCGTCTTTTAATTTCCTGACTGCTGGTACCAGGAATGTTGATTGTGGAGCCGAGCAAGTTGTAATTGTTGACAACCTCAATCTCTTCTCCATCAATCAAGGTGCTGCAAATTGACTCAGTGGTGAGAATCTTTGTCTTCTTGATGTTGAGCTTCAAGCCATATTGAATGCTGTACTTGACCTTTTGTAGCAAGTGCTTCAGGTCTTGTTCAGTTTCAGCAAGCAAGGTTACATCAACTGCATAACGTAGGTTGTTGATGAATCTTCCTCCAGTCTGGATGTCACATTCCTCCTCATAAAGCCCAGCTTCCTGAGTGATCTGTTCTGTATATAGATTGAAAAAATATGGAGACAGGATGCATGCCTGTTGCACCCCTTTCCTGATTCTGAACCATGCAGTGTTTCTTTGCTCTGTTCTGAGGACTGCTATCTGGTCCAAGTATAGGTTTCTTGTAAGCACGATCAAGTATTCTAGGATTCCCATTTTTCTCAAGATTAGCCATGATTTGTTGCTATCCATACAGCCAAATGCCTTTGTATAGTCAATGAAACACACAGATAAACATTCTTCTGGTATTTTTTGCTCTCTGCCAAGATCCATATGACATTGGTGATAATGTCTCTAGTTTCAGGACCTCTTCTAAACCCACTTTGTATTTCTGGTAATTCTCTGTCAATGTACTGTTCCAGCCATTTGTGGGTAACCTTCAGCAGGATTTTGCTTCTGTGTAATATTGTTCAAGACAGATATAGAAGTGTTTAGAAGGAGGATTGCTTTAAAGTTTTGTCTCCATTTTCTTCTAACCTTACTCACTTGTTATAACAGTTACTAACGATAAAATGTCTTGACATTAAAAATGTATCATGACAATAACAAACAACATTTCCAAAATGTGCTTTAAAGACAGCACAGACCCACTGATTTCAGTTATATTTCTGTATGCTTTTGGTACACATTACCTGTGGTTTCATCCATTCCTATTTCAGACAAGTAATTTGAGCTAATTCTTGCAAATACTAAGAGTGTTGATGGCATTGGTCCTTAGACTATTGCACTGCCTGCCACTCAAAAGGTTGAATATCTTCAAACCTTAGGGAAAAGATGGGAAGTCTCTTCCTGTTAAGAATTTTAGCCTCTTGGAAATCCAACAAAGGGTCACTGTGAGTCAGAATCAAATAGATCGCAGGGAATTCTTAAAATTGTAGATCTTAGGAAAATTTACATTTTTTTTAGAATTCTTCAGAGAAATGCCATGAATTTTCCTTCTACTTTGACTTAATAATAATTAGGCTGTTTTGAAAATGGAATAAATTTTTAAGTGAAATTACCCAAAATGTAATCTTTATGTGTTTTCATTTTTAGATTTTAACTAGAGTTATTCATCCAGCAATTTAGTACTTTATAAGGGTACGGGAGATATGGTGGCCTAGTCAATAGGGGTTTTGTGATGCCAAACCCAAAGACAAGTGGTTTGAATGTATTAGCTGCTCCACAGTAGAAAATGGGCAGTCTTCTTTCATGCAATTTATGACCTCTGAAAATACACTCAGAGGGTCAGCGATGAGTTGATTCCAATATGAAGGCAATGATTTTTGGTTCCCCCCTTTTTTATTTTTTTTTTATTTTTATAAAGTTAAGATATACTGAGTTGGGAAGCTTTTGCTTCCTTGGAATTTTTGGCTCTTAAGACTAACCTCACATTCATTTTGCATATTATTTAGCTCTTAATTTGATTCCATATTTTTGCTATAAAATTTCTTGGAAAAGTATCCATACATACCAGTGAGATATTTGTCTTATATTATTTTCAGAAAGATTATAAATGTGGAAACCTCATAAACAATGTGATTCTGAAAACAATGAAATAAACAATACTAGGAGAAATAAATCATATTGTGTTTTGCTAAAACGAAGGAAAATTGTTTCCATGTGCACTTAAGGAATTTGCATTAAGTTTTTAGAATTTGTATTTCAGTAAGGTACTTTTGAACTTTTCTTTTATTATGATCTTATTGAAATTTTTCCTGTGTGATATTATTTGATCTTAATAGTAGAACATTTTTCTCTATACTTACAAAAAGTTCTATTCATTGCAGTTAATGAGTAGACTACATGTCTGATAATAGTTATTTTGACTAAACATGATACATGATATAACTCATTCTATCTTCAATTTTTTACTTTAAAATATCATTATAATTCTTTACATTCCATGGAGGAATTATAGGGGTCCTGGTAAGAAATTTTTTGGAATTGTGTCTAGTCTAAAATGCTTTTACATATAAAAGTCTCTATGTTGAGGCTTTCTCTAAACCTCATCAATACAAATATACCACCAGCACCTAGTGGCTATCTGTTTAATCTCTGGGACAAAGTTCAGAAATATGGGTTCACTGGAGAGCAGAATCAATTAATCTTGAAAATAAAATGTAATGAGCCAATAAAAGAAACCACAGTACTAATGACTGACATCATACTAAATGTCTTCCAGAAACAAAGATTTTCTTATAGTGCGCTTTCTGACAATTTTTTTTCGTTATAGAATGCACAAAGACTTGATTGATAACTCAAAATAATTGGTGGTAAAGATATAGATCTGTTGCCTCTACATGATTAGAAGGCAGTAAATGGTATATGGTACATTTCTAGTCTGCTTACTAATTAAAAAACCAATAATATATATAGATCTCATTGGAATATCGAACACAGATACAAATACATGTGACTTGTTTTTTCAGAAGATTATAATAATACAGAAAAAATAAACATACAGATATTTTCATTTTAACAACGTTTTAAAGCAAATTTACTTATTTTGGATTTAATAATTTTGTGTAGCAAGTTACTGAAGGAACTTGATTTATTGGAAGCTAATTGAGATTTTTAAAATATCTGATAGTTTAATAGAATGTAGTTATCTCAAGATCGCTTTCATATAGCTGTATCAGGAATAAACAGAAATTAAACCACTTCTTGGAGAGCAAGCTGACCAAGAGAGTATTAGACTATTTCTATAAGCATTGGTAAACAAGTTATAGGGGATTCTTATGAGGATTTTATTAGAATACATTTCTTTTAAATGCATTAAAGCTACAGGTTGTTGTTGTTGATTGCTGTCAAGTCGAGCATGACTCATAGCATCTCTATGAACAAAAGACCTGAAGCCTCTCTACACCTATTGCCATTTATCAAAGTTCATAATTTATCAAAGTATCCAGAGGCATGTAGTTTAGGAAGTGGATGCCACTCCTGCTTCCAAACCTGTCTTAAACTGAGAGCTCCACCAAACACTGTCCACCATGGGTATCCGTTATGACATTTGACACTCCAATGGCACAAGGTTCAGCATCACAGCAACCCCAGGTTACCTCAGTACAGCATATTGGCAGAAGAGTGCTGTACCACTTAGAATAATGTTCTCCAAAATATAGCAACAACCAACTTTTAAATACAAAGGCCCTCCTAGAGGTCTTCTTGACCCTAGAAAAGAGGTTTAAATAAAAACCAACAATTTAATATGTTACAGTCAATGTTATGAAAGACGGAGAAATGATTGACGCTGTCAATGATTTCATCTTGCTTGGATCGACAATAAACACTACTGCGACCGGCAGTTAGGAAATCAGGAGACGTATTGCATTGGACAAGTCTGCAGTCAGAGACCTTTCCAAAATACTGAAGAGGAGTAATATCAGTTGAAGACTAAGTATGCCTGATTGAGGCCGTGATCTCCTCAGTCACCTGCTGTGTATCAAAGATCTGGACACTACTAAGTACTAAGGATGACAGAATAATTGATGACATAGCATTGTGATACTGGAGAATAGTACTGAGCATCCCATGGACTACCAAAAGAATAGACAGATATGTCCTGGAAAAGGTACAGCCAGAGTGTTCCTTGGAGGGAAGCAGGGATAGCCAAGCTTCGTCTTTCATACTTTGAATATGTAGCTGGGTGAGACTATTCCTTGGAAAGGGACAACATGCTTGTAAGGATGGAAGGTCGGTGAAGGTGAGGAAGACCTTCAACAAGATGGGCTAACAATGCGACTTCTGCAATGAGTCCTAGTATCTTGGAGATGATGAGGACAGCACGGGATGGGGCAGGGTTGCTACAAGTCGTACTTGACACAATGACACGTAACAACAACAATTAAATGAAACTAGAGATTATATATGCAAGGATAACTTTTAAATGAGTAATTTTTTTAAGTGAAAAGCATGAAATGTAGTGATGTATATAGATTAGGATAACAAAAGTAAAAATTCAAGAGTCATTTATTGGGTAAAAATATATACTCAATATTTTCCTAAAGTTAGGAGACTTAAGTGGTTTCTGGCATAAAACCTGAGAGAATACAGACTACATAATTTGAACAAGAACATGGCAGAGTGACAAATTATATCAAAATTTGAAATGGGCAGAGGTACAATCTAGACAGAGGCTGGATTGTCCTGAAATTGGATATAGTTAGAACCTTCATGGGGTGTCACTTGTTAAGCTGCCATGGAAAAATGACATTTATTTCAAAAGCCAAAATAAATATAACAATTGATTCTACAGAATTTTAATGTTTAGTAACAATTTCCACTATAACACAATAATAAATCATGTCTTCTAATCTACAAAGCATTGTGGGGCCTCCAAATCATAGCATGTCAAATAGAACAAACCATACAGCAGGAATTACCCTAAAGGTGTTTGTTCATCTTCTACATTACCGACAACTGAGGAATGTTTTACAGTATGACTTCCAATGGATCTGTGGAACTATTGTCAGCCAGCTCCATAAGTACATTAACTTTGGGGGAAACACACAGTCAGCACAAAGATGTGAATAACGAATAGTGCTTGATAGTTTAGGAGCAAGAGTGCATGAGTGCATGACATGGAAATGTAGATAGAGCACATATGATTTGCTCATTACTAGATTTCTAGCTAGTCTGGTCTCACTTATAACTAAATTGACATCACCAAAAACCATTGCACCACACATTTTCAAGTTCAAGGTTTCTAGATACAAAAGTAAAGTATTACACTCTGCTGTGGTACTAGGGATATTGTAGCTAATATTAGATGGATCTTGGCGGGAAGCAGGGAGTACCCGAGGAATGTCTATCTGTGCTTCCTTGATTATGCAAAGGCATTTGACTGTGTATCATAACAAACTGTTGCTGACTCTGAGAAAAATGGGCATTCCAGAACACTTGATCATGCTAATGCAAAACCTATACTTGGATCAGGAGGCAGTCATCAGAACAGGGCAAGAGAACACTGAATGGTTCAAAATTGGAAAGGGTGTACACCAGGCATGTATCCTATCCCCACACCTTTTCAACCTGTATGCAGAACAGATTGTATCAGTGGCTTGGTTGTAGGGGAAGATGTGTGGCATCAGGATTGGGGAAGATTCATCAACAATGAGCATGATGCAGATGACTCAACCCTGTTTGCTGAAACTGAGGAGAACCTGAAGCGCTTGATTCAGAAGGTCAAGGAATACAGCCTTCAATATCGATTGAGGCTCAATATCAAGAAGACAAAGATTCTCACCACTGGGCAATTGACAGCATCATGATGGACGGTGAAGAGATTGAGATTGTTAACAGCTTTAGTTTACTTGGCTCCACAGTCAGCACTCTTGGGGAAAATCTGTTGTTAGAGACCTCTCCAAAGTAATAAAGAGCAATGATGTCACTCTGGAGACTAAGGTGCACCTGCTACAGGCCATGGTATTTGCAATCACTTGCTATGCATCAGAGAGTTGAACAATAATTAGGGTGGGTAGAAGGAGAACTGATGCCTTTGAGCTGTGGTGATGGAGAAGAGTATTGAATATACCACGGGCTGCTACTAAAATGAACAAGTTTGTCCTGTTGTTGTTGTTATGTGCCATTGAGTCACTTGTGACTCATAGCAACCCTATGTACAATAGCCCAAAACCCTGCTCTATCCTGTGCCAGTTGCATTGCCTCCGACACACCCATCCTAATTACCCCAGTCACTGAATCAATCCACCTCATAGAGGGTCTTCTCCTCCTGCGTCATCCCTCCACCCTCCCAAGCATGATGTCTGTCTCCAAGGACCTCTCCCTCCTTACAGTATGTCCAAAGTATGTCAGAAGAAGCCCCAGAATCCTTGCCTCCAAGGAACAGCCTGGTTTAACCCTCTCCAGGATGAATCTGTTTGTTGTCTTGGCAGTCCACGGTACATTCAATACTTTTCTCCAGCACCACAGCTCAATGGCATCAATTCTCCGTCTATCCTCCCTAGTAATTGTCCAACTCTCTGATGCATAACAAGTGATTGCAAAGACCATGGCCTGTATCAGACGCACTTTAGTCTACAGAGTGACACCATTGCTCTTCAGTACCCTGGAGAGGTCCCTAACAGACTTTCCCATTGCAATACATTTTTTTGATTTAATGGTTACTGGTGCTAAGAGTGTTGACCATGGAGCTGAGCAGACTAAAGTTGTTAACAATCTAAATCTCTTCACCATCCATCCTGATGTTGCCAATTGGTCCAGTGGTGAGAATTCTTTGTCTTCTTGACATTGAGCTTCAATCCATACTGAAGGCTGCAGTCCTTGACCCTCTGCAGCAAGCATTTCAGGTCCTCCTCAGTTTCAGCAAGCAGGGTTGTGTCATCTGCATAACACAGACTGTTAATAGATCTTGCACTAATCCTGATGCCACATTTCTCCTCATAGAGCCCAGCCTCTCGGATAATCTGTTCTGCATACAGGTTAAAAAGGTATGGAGATAGGACACATCCCTGGCGTATGCCTTTCCCAATTTTGAACCATGCAGTGTTTCCTTGCTCTGTTCTCACAACTGCCTCTTGGTCCAAGTATAGGTTTCGCATTAGCACAATCAAGTGTTCTGGGATTCCCTTTCTTCTCAGAGTCAGCCACAGTTTGTTATGATCCACACAGTCAAGTGCCTTTGCATAATCAATGCAACACAGAAACATTCTTCTGGTGTTTCCTGCTTTCAGCAAAGATCCACCTAACATCAGTTACAATATCCCTAGTACCATGACCCCTTCTAAACCCAGCCTGGACTTCCGGCAATTCTCTGCTAATGTGCTGTTCCAGTCATTTTTGGATAATCTTCAGTAGAATCTTGCTTGCATGTGAAATCAATGAGATTGTTCTTTAGTTTCCACACTTTGTTGGGTCACCCTTCTTTGGAATGGGAACAAATATAGATCTCTTCCAGTCAGTAGGCCAAGTCGTTGTTCTCCAGATTTCTTGGCACAACTTGGTGAGCACATCCAGGGCAGCATCTGTTAGTGCTAGAGAGAGTTAAAACAGGCTTTTCTTTGGAGGCAAGGTTTCTGAAGTTTTGTCTGACATACTTTGGACATGTTGTTAGGGGGGACTAATCCTTGGAGAAGGACATCATGCTTGGGAGTGTGGAGAGACAGCACAGGAGAGGAAGACCCTCTATGAGTTAGATTGATTCACCAACTGGGGTAATAGGCGTGGATGTGTCGGAGATCATGAGATTGGTACAGGACAGAGCAGGGTTTAAGACTGTTGTATATAGGGTTGCTATGAACTTCAGGTGACTTGATGGCACATAACAACATCAACCCTGCCTGCCCTGTGAACACGTTGATCCTTTTTTGCCAGAATCTTCATTGGCCTGCATCATTAACAGCTGCGTAAGAAATATTTTCTTTCTTTTCTCTCAACATTTCTTTGAGCTTCTGTGAGCTCTTCTAGCAAATTACAAAACCCCAAAACACCGAAGATGAACCAAATTACAAAGGCACCAAATTTTAGAACCCAAAGATGAAAATAAAGTGGGTAAAGCAGGGGGCAATGGGGCAGTTAATGCCAGAAGTGAGAGAGGTGATATTTGAGACAATCTTGATCTCAGCTTTTCAGGAAATAATTTGGTACTAATCTTTTTAGAGTGAATTCTAATCACAACTTCCAACAGAACAAACAAATATGTCTAGGTGAATTCAACCTGAGTGCTTTTCCAACTTGAGAATGGTGAGTTACACTTTATCTCACATATTTTGGGCATATTGTCAGGAGGGACCAGTACTTGGAAAAAAGCCATTATGTGGAATAGAGGAAGAAAGGAACACCTTTAACAAGATGGATTCATGGTGATTAGAAGGATGGGGCATTGTGCAGACTGTGAGATTGCCTGGGAGAAGGCAAGGTTCAGGTTTGTTGTTCATAGGGTTCCTATGAAGTTGACTTCATGGCACCTAAGAACAACATTTCCTTTGTTTAGTAGTCAAGAAATTCAAGCACTTATTTACCACATACTCTTGATTTATAATTTCCTAGTAGCTTTTATATTTTCAGTCCATGTTATTAAAATGAGTCATGCTTGGCATGCTCCAGAAAAAAAAAGTAAGATAATAGACTCTTTCTTTTAGGTTTATTTTGAGGACTAAAAGGTTAATTAATAAAAGAGGCTTGCAAGTGTGCCTAGCGTAAAAATATTAGTTACGACCATCATTATCATCACTATGTTGTATGTTTGGGGTTGAGATATACAACAGATAACATAATAATGATGTGTCTGTGTTGTACAAGTGGTTAGTTAGATTCTAGACTTGTTAAGTCCTGTTGTGTACAGCTCATCAGATCTGAGCGCTGTGCTGTCCTGTGCTCTCTTCATCATCTCTGATGCACTTTAGCCCTTTGTTGCTCTCACTGTGTCAATCCACCTGGTTAATGTTCTTCCTCTCTTTACCTGATCCTCCACCTGTCCAACCATGATGTCTCTTTCCATGGGGTAGCTTTTCCTAGCAAAATGTCCAAAGTCTGTAAGATGAACTTCGGTGTTTTGAACTTACCCAGAAGCTCCTGGCTTCTGACAAGTCATCGACTTGAAAACCCTCTGGAATGGTTGTACTCTCTCCACGTGGGGTTTCTATCAGTCAGAATTGACACAGCAGCTGCTAATGTTGTATATTTCCATATAAATGTTGTATTAAGGTTTAGGTAGCCAAAGAAATGAGCAAAGTATGTCTTAAAATATTATCAAACCAAAGAAAATATAAATGTTATTGCAAACAAGTAACTAAAGTGGAGTGGTTGAGATAATAATTTTATATACAAGCCATACTAAACATTCAGGGTTCAGAGCTATTGTTCATAGGGTACTATGAGTCGCAAGCAACTTGAGGGCACATAACAACAACAGCAATGACAATTGAAGTTCCAGATCAATTATGTTGATAAGAAATTGTATTAATTCACCTGTGAGAGGAGCTGATTTTGTATGAGTTGGATCAGACGATGCTAGCAAAGTTTTGCAAAGAAGCCTGCTTCAAACACTGGGGAGAATCTCAGATCAACAGTAGCCACATTACTTTTCATGTTCATTTGTATATACACATTCCCCCCCTGTGCTTGTTGGGCCATTTGTTTAACTTTAGAAATACCCCCTCTAATCTTTTACCATTTTGTAGGTAGGAATATTTGTCATTTAATCATTGAGTTGTGGTTTAAAAAATATATTCTGGGTATAAATTACTTAACAGATACATAGATTTAAAATATCTTCTTCTAACTTGTTGGTTGTATTTTCACTCTTTCTGACAGTGCTTCTTGATGAACAATGATTTTACATTTTGATGATGTCCAATTTATCTTTTTTCTTTTGCTTTTTATATTTTGAGTATGGCAACTATTGTCTAATCTAAGGTCACATAGATTTGCCTTTGTGTTCTTCTTGTAGGAGTTTATGTCACTTATGAATTTTAAATTAGTTTTGTATATGGTACAAGGTAAAGGTCTAAATTTGTTAATTATTATTATTATTTTTTTGGGATGAAAAGATTAATGATTCTGGAAGTGCTTTGGCATCTTTGTAAAAAATAAACTGGTGAAAAATATAACTTCCTTGTCCTTTAAAAAGTATAAACTATCTAAATTATTCTACTTATTTGAAAATGTTATTTTCTTAAAGATATTTAACTCTTTTGAGTTAATAGACCATCACAATTAGAAGGGTTTTTTTTTCTTCCTACATCATGTTTTTATGTCTCAGCTGAAATGAATTTATTTTATCCTTCAGTAAAATACCCTTTCTCTTTTGAAGTACATTTCTAAATTGACTTTATGTTTATATATTATTTATTACATTCTGAGGAAAGATAATCTGAACATTTAAGTTATTTGTACCAAGCAAAAGAAATTAATTTATACATGCATCATGTTACTAGTTTTTAAAACTCATTTATTGTAATTTATGTGAACATTCACATAGATATCACATTCATTTGAGATAAAATAGTTTTTATTTGTATCAATTACTCTTCCTTTATTTGTATGAAGTCTTTACATCTGTTTTATTTATCTTTTAAAATGGCATTACTTATACTATGGTTTTGGCTATATTGCCTGTATGTTAACATCATTCTTAAGGTTCCATGATTTTTAATTGAAGAATTAACATTAAACATACAGCATTAGTTTATAAAAGTTTAGATAATAAACATGTTAAATTTTGTCAAAAGCAAGAAAGTATAAATAAGCTCCTATAAAGCTTTAGCAACAAAAGTAAAGTGCAAAATATATTAACATTAAGATAAAAACTACTGGATAAATTTAGTTTCTAAAAGGAAAATTTATTTAACTAAAAACACATATGGAATAATCTAATATTAACAAAACTTGAGAGGCATTGAGAGAACTTTCACATTTTCAGAGGGAAATAAAGAGAATCTGATATAATTTCCAAAAGAGAAAATGTACATACAGAAATTCCTCCACTGCCCTTTTTATAAACCTCAATACATTCGAATTGAAGTTTTGCTTTCCCCCCAGAAATTCATTTTAATGAACCATTGTCTTATCTAGGCTCTGCAGACTGTAAAACAGTCTACATCTGTTTCAACTACCTCAGTTGCCAAAATTTCTGTATCACTTTTTCAGTCTTCCACCTTTTCCGTTCATTTTGTTAGGCTTACCCATAATTGAGTAGTATCAATTGCAGTCACCAATTTACCATGTACTAGGTTCATATTATGACATACTAGTGGTAGTAACAAATTTTTCATGAGGCATTCATATTTTGTGCAGATTTAGGAAAAAGGAAAATGAGATACCAATGTAAGTTAATGCTATTTCTTTTAGGGATGTAGTGAAACATCTAAATACATTTTTTACATACATATAATTTACATTTTGATTGTTTAGAACTATTAGATTATGCTATATTATTCACTTTATTAACATTTCCCCAAACATTTTCAGTGATTTTGAAGAAATGAATTCTGAAAGTATACTTAAAAACTTCACAAGCTAGATCCATGTCCAGAAATCTACTTTTCTAGTTTCTTATTAAGGAGCCCTGGTGGCACCATGGTTAAGTTCTTGTCTGATAACTGAAAAGTCAGTGGTTCAAATGCACCAGTCACTCTGTTCCAATAAAGATTTAAGTTAGGAAATTGTATAAAGCAGTTCTTAAGCTTCAAGGCAATGTAATATGAATCTAAATCAGTGACACCTAGCAACAATCTGTTTTCCATTGCAGTCTTGATTTTCTCTTATTGGGTCCATGTGAATCTTATCTCCCATTTATATAATGGATTTGGTATGTGTCTGGTCATGGTTGTACCTCACTATACGTGGTAGAATCTGGTGGTATAGTCTGTAGTGAGTTGTCTGCTAACATAAAAGTGGCACCTCTCAAAACAACTATGAGATATCATCTCAACCCAGTAAGAACAGCAAAATTTAACAGAACAGCAAACAACAAATGCTGGTGAGGTTGTGGAGAAACTGGAACCGTTATTCACTGTTGGTGGAAGGGTAAAATTGTGGAATGCGGTGCGGTACTTTCTCAAAAAGTTGCAAATAGAGATACCATTTGACCCAGCAATTCCACTACTGAGAATTTGCGCCAAAGAGACTATAACTGACATCCAAGCAGATATAAGCACACCCATGTTTATTGCGGCTTTGTTCACAACAGCAAGGAGTTGGAAACAACCTAAGTGCCCATCAACAAACAAATGGATAGAGAAGCTGTGGTATATTTACACAATAGAGTACTATGCTGCATTGAAAAATGAGGAACTAATGCAATATTATTCAAAATGGATGACCCTGGAGGGCATTATGTTGAGTGAAATATCTCAGTTAAACAGGGACAAATACTACATGGTGCCACTGTTATAAAACAGGACTGACATCAGGGTTGAGGGAGAATCAGAAAGATGGGATAAATAATGTGTACTGCATTGAAACTGATGAGGGAGAACACTGTTTAAAAGGGATAAATGATTAGGTATTATTGTCATGACAGGAGTCCACAACGAAGGCTACATAGTGGAGTGGACCTGGGGGGAGGGATTGTAAAACTATGAAAGTATTTTTCTTTTACTTTTCAAAGAGAAG
>NW_006399762.1:24474721-24476740 GCF_000299155.1 Elephantulus edwardii
ACACCCATCCTGATTACCCCAGTCACTGAAACAATCCATCTCATAGCGGGTCTTCCCCTCCTGTACTCTCCCTCCACCCTCCCAAGCATGAGGTCCCTCTCCAAGTACTGGTCCCTTCTTAACAACATGTCCAAAGTATGTCAGACAAATTGATAAGAAGTTGAATGTTGAAACTGTACACAAGGTAAAACGATTCCTTGGAGAGGGACATGATGGTGAGAAGGGTGGAGGGTCAGCCAAGGAGAAGATGACCCTCCTCCAGGTGGATTGTCACAGTGACTGCTGCAGTGGGCTATTGTGTGTCAGGAAGTGTGAGGATGGTGCAGGACAGAACATGGTTCAGATCTTTTGTTCATAGGGTCTCTATGAGTCATACTCAATGGTATATAACAACAGCTAGGTAAAGATGTCCAATAAATTAGCTATAAAGCTTGTTACCTAATCAAGAAGATGAATTGATTTTAAAAAAAACATTATCTATTTAAAAAACCACAAAACAAACACCCAACGAACCCAAAACCAAACTACCACAAAAACCCCAAACATTATCTATGAAATTATTGTTAGAATTTTCTTTATAAAGCTTGGAGCATGTATTTTCTTTGTTAGCTGTTTCACAGCCAACTTTGGCTCAGTATGAAGGCACATATTTGTCTTTAGTATCTTCTTTTTTGAGACTTCTTTTTTTCTTGAGGCAGCTCTCGGGGCTTGCACCGGAGTTACACTGCCAACCCAGTGACATAGACTCTAATCCACCAGCTGCACCATGCTCTTTCTCTAAGGAGAAAGATAGACAGTCTTCTCTTGTGCAGTCTACTGCCTCTGAAATCTGTTGGAGGGGTCAGCTGTGAGTAATTTCTGATGATGTTATATGACAAAAACAACAGGTGTTTCTTTAGTGCACTCTGCATATAATCTTTCATTTATTAAGCTCTTTTACTCTGGCAGTCTGGTATGGGTTGGTTGGGTTTTTTTGTTTGTTTATTTGTTTGTTTGTTTTTTAATCTATTATCTCTGGATCCCCCCCCCCATCCATAAATCAATTTAAATAAAACTAATACCTCTGTGTATCAGGCTCTCAGGATACAGGCTGGACTGAAACCTCACACACTCACATTTGTGGTAAGTTCTGAAGTCAGTATGTTAACTAAATACAGCATGTGTTGATAAGAAGTGTTACAAAGATAAACCCAGAAGAGAGTCAACGAATTTGGGGCAGAAAGGCATGGCATGTGTGTCAGCTATATTTCAGACATGTGATCAGTGCCAACTGATCTTGAGTTCGTTTCTGATTACTGGTAACCCATTGTGTTCACTCACTCATAACATATTTAAAAAATATCTTTCTAAAAGTTATTCTAAAGCAAGAGTTGTTGTTATGTGCTGCTGAGTTGAAGATGACTCATAGCAACCCCACTCTCTCTGACACACCTACCCTCATTATCCCAGTAACTGTGTCAGTCCATCTCATCCAGGATCTTCCTCTCCTGCTCTGTCCTTCTACCCTTCCAAGCATGATATCCTTTTCCAAAGACTGATCCCCCCCTGCATCATGCCCAACGTGTGTGAGATGGAACCTCAAAACTCTTGCCTCCAAGAAGCAGCTTGCTTTCATTCTCTTTAGTTAGTTTTGTTAGTTCCCTTAGCAGTCCATGGTATGTTCAAGACTCTTCTCCAGCACCACAACTCGAAGACATCATTCTTCTGTCATCTTTGGACAGTGTAAAGCTCTCTAATGCAAAGCAAGTAATTGCAAAGACCATGGTCTGGATCGGGCACAGTTTAGTTTCTGGACTGACAGCATTGCTCTTGAGGACTCTTGGAGAGGGCCCTGGCTGCAGATTTTCCTAACGCAATTTATTTTTTGATTTCTTGACTGCTGGTGTCAAGACTGTTGTTGATTGTGGAACTTGGCAAGCTGAAATTGTTAACAATTTTAATCTCTTCTCCATCTATCACAGTGCTATCGATTGGCTCAGTAGTGAAAAAAAATCTTCATTTTCTTGATGTTGGGCTTCA
>NW_006399762.1:24477425-24479116 GCF_000299155.1 Elephantulus edwardii
TCAGAGGCAATGCCATTGTAACAGGATAGAGCATTGTTTAGGGCTGTTGTACATAGGGTCGCTATGAGTCGCAAACGACTCGACGACACATAAAAACAACAACAACAATGTCACATTCCTCCACGTTAAGTCCAGCTTCTGGAATGATCTGCTCTGCATAGATTGAAAAGATAAAGAGAACAGGATGCATCCCCAACAGACTCCTTTCTGATTTTGAAAGATACAGTGTTTCCTTTCTCTGTTCTGAAGACTGCCTCCAGGTCTAAGTATAGGTTTTATATGAGCACAATCAGGTGTTCTGGGATTCACATTCTTCTCAAGGTTAATCCCAATTTGTTGTGATCCACACTTATATACCTTTGCATAGTTCATAAAACACAGATAGACTTTTCTCTGGTATTCTGTGCTTTTGGCCAAGATCCAGCTGACACTGGTGATGGTGTTAGTGCCATGTCCTTTTCTCAACCCAGCTTGAATTTCTGATAGTTCTCTGTCAGTATTCTGTTCATTTGGTTTTAGATTATCTTCACCAGAATTAGCAAGAGTAGCAGTGCTAAAAATAGATTTGTTTATAGAAGGTAAACAAGATGGCTTTCAGGAGCCGCCTCAACTAGCAACCGATTTGTATATGAAAAACCACAAAACCAACGTCCACTGTTGTCAGGTGGATTCTGACTAATGGACAATACTCCATCAGGTCATGAATCTTAATGAGAGCAGAATGCTACCTCATTGTATCCTGAAATGGCTAGTGGATTAAAAACACCAACTTAATCTTTCATAATAGCAAGTTTCCTTGATTGGTATGTGGGGGAATAGTCAATTACCATCTGACATTTACTCACACTCACTCATTGCTGTTGTGTTATAACCAAATCATAGCTAATCCTTCATTAGGTTTCTGAGGAGATAGCTCATATTTCTCCAGTGTAACTGATCTTGAAGTCAAATGGCCAGTGAGGTGTGGCATTTGGCTTAACAATTAGTTAACAATTAGTCCATGGTCCAATTCTCTATGGGCTATACCATCAGAGTGCCTATATCTGACATTACTGTTAACTAAATATTTTTGCTGATCTTTAGACAAAAGGGAAAAAAATCCTGGTTTCATGAAGTATTTAAAAGATATTTCTAGATATTCATATGCAATTGACTGATGCTCATGTATCAAATTTATATGAAAGTGAAAAAATCTTTTAGTTTAAACTTTAATGATTGAGCTCAGAAGAACTATTGTATCCTTTAGTTTTAATATGTCCTATAGTTATTTTATAGAAATAAATATGTTACAAACTAGAGCAGCTTCATAACCCAGATGTGAATTTTAAAAATTGGTATAAACCAGATTTCATTTGCTGATTTGTTTATTGACATTCAAAACACAGAATGAAAAGGAATTATGTACTTTCATTAAGAAAACAAATCTTCATTTTGTACAGGACAAATCAATGTTTGCTGAGTAGCTCCCCTAAAAAAATGACCCCGGTTGTTACCCTGATTTCCTGTAGACTGTGTATATCTGCCAGCTATTGTTTTACTGAGATGAATGAATCCCTGCCAAAGGATTTAAAAGTTCTTTTAGGACTATAAAATTCCTTAGTGTACAGAAACAAAATTTGCTGAGCTAAATGTTCATCACAAGACAATGCATCAAGCTAAGGAAAAACAAAGAATCTCCAGACACACAGGGA
>NW_006399762.1:24479924-24480681 GCF_000299155.1 Elephantulus edwardii
AAAATATGAAATTGAAGGTTTCTGATGCTGTCAACATGATTGAGGGACATACAAATAGAGGTGAAGAGATGATACAAAATTTAAGGAAAGTATCTGTTACTAGTCTAGAAGCCAGATTAAACCAGGATGGAGCCCTACTAGGTCTCTCTGATTTCCTCTCCTCCCACACCCCCCACCCCTGGTGCTGTACCAGCCATGAAGTTGATCAGGGCACCCACTGTACTCTCTTTTCTCAGTGAGGCTCCTCTTTGACATTTCAGAGTATTAGCAGTATCACCAGTCTGAGGCACTTCAGCCTCACCAAAGCCAAGAACAAGAGATGATTCTTTCCTTCCCTTTTGTACTGTGTTATATTTCATGTTGATGTTTTGATTTTAGGTTTTCTTAAAAATTTTAATTTGGCTTTCCTCCAACAAACAACTCCTTTCACAGGGTGACTTTTTTATTCTTCCCCCCAGTCCAAGTTCAGACTGTTAAAGTATTGCTCTTAGGAAAGAAAATGCATACATATTTATACTTTTAAAGCTACTGTGTATTAGTTTTTCCTAACAGAGTTGATTGGACTTTTCTTAGCCTTCTTGATCTTACAAATGGAAAAGAAAGACCCACAAAAATAAACCAACCAAACCAAACTAAACACAAGAAAACAACTAGTTATAATTATGGGGATCTTGTGATCTTATGTGTATCATGTTAGAATTGTGTTCTGTGGAGTTTTAACAGCTGATATTTTGCATAAACTGAGCTTTCATGGTGT
>NW_006399762.1:24480971-24486510 GCF_000299155.1 Elephantulus edwardii
AAAATACAGATTTGGTCCTTGCAAGGTGTGCCATCGAGTCAGAACTGACACATATCTGACCCTCCAGTGGATATTTAGAGGTTATAAATTATACACAAAGAGATTTCCCATCTTTCTCACCTTGAGCAGTAGGTTGATTTGAACTTTCTGCCTCTGGGTTGGCAGTGCACATTCTTACAACTACACCACTGTTCCTTCATCACCAATCTGTGTCTTTGATTACAGAAGAATTAAGGTACAAAAGACTGAAGATGGATTGAGGCTAACTCATCATGTGGATGACACTCAATTTTCTAATGTACATAAGCATCACTTCCAGGGATGAACAATATCAAAGCCCCAAGCCCAGCATCTCTTTGACCATACTCTGTTGATCAAATAGTTATTTGACCAATATGAACTCACTCATATTCAAAAGGAAAGATCATGAACTTTAAAGTGAGAGGAGTGCCAAACAATGAACCCTCTCCTACTGTGCACTTTATAGCCTCTGGGAGGGTCAATGATTAGTTGGTTCCACCATGACAACAATGAGAAAGTATGCCTGATCCAAGCCATGGAATCTTCTATTGTCTTGTATGCATACAAAGGTGGCAAAACGGCTAAGAGAGACTGAAGAAAAATTCATAACTTTTCATTCTTGTACTAGTGAAGAATATTAAAGGTGTATTGAATGGAGTGCTCTAGAACAAACAAATCTGCCTTACAGTGTTTGCAACTAGAATGTTTCTTAGACATGAGGGTGGGAAGACTTCATCTACACCCTTTGGGAATGTTACAGTGATAGTCATTGCCTGGAGAAGGGCATTGTATTTGCTAAAGTATAACGTCAATAAAAAGGAGGAAACATTCTTTGTCACCTATCACCAACACCATCCAGCCTGCAAACTGCAAAATTAACATTTTAACCCACCCAATAGCTCTATGAGGGAAAACATTTGCATTCTTTTTTTTATTTTATTAAATTTTATTAGTTTTAATGAACATTTACAGGGATTTTGGGTTTTCATTCCTTCATTGCTGCATCGTTCTCTCTATCCTCCTCCCCAGTTTGTTCTTCTTCCCCGCCATCATTCCCGTCTGTTTTAATTGTCCAATTGCCACAGTGCTTGTCAAAGTCAGTTCTGATTAATCTCCTTTGTCGGTGTGTCCTTTGCCAAACATTTGCATTCTTAAAAATTATAACCTAGCAGCTCTGGTAGCTTAGTGGTAAGGTATTGCACTGGCAACCCAAGAGTACACAGTTCGAATCCACTAGGTGCCCTTCAGGAGAAAGATGGGCAATCTCCTCCCATGCAATTAACTGCCTCT
Organism: Elephantulus edwardii; assembly: GCF_000299155.1. Taxonomy (NCBI): domain Eukaryota; kingdom Metazoa; phylum Chordata; class Mammalia; order Macroscelidea; family Macroscelididae; genus Elephantulus; species Elephantulus edwardii. Next base: position 24,482,283 of record NW_006399762.1, read on the forward strand.
GAAAAGCTACTGAAGGGTAAGCTGTGGGTCAGTTCCTACTCCATCTATGTATGGTTCACAACAACAAACCTAAGGTGCAGTTCTTATATTCTGAACATATAAGGTCACGATGAGTTGAAATGGGTTCAATAGCACTTAGCAATACCAACAATCTTTAATTAACCACAAACATTTCTAATTATAAAAGAAGGCTATATTTTGTAGTAAAAATATAGATTCTTAAATATTCTGTACTTTTAATTTAAATTCTGTCAGTCACTCATCAGTTTAATAGAACCATTTCATTACATATCTTTGACTTCGAACATTTTAGAAATCCACTTCAGTTTTTCTCCTATTTTCTATCTAAGTATATAGAGTGCACACTGGCTGTTAGTAGTCTCCAAATGTATTTGGTCGCACATTTCAATTATTTTTGGTAGAAAGCAAATATTTATTTACTTTATTTGGTAAGGACTGTTCAGAGAATTGTGTCAATAAGTATTTTACTCCTCATTGGTGACATAGAAGACAGATCAAATTCTTTACCTTTATGGCTGCTAGAGAAACTGTTTCTGAGCTTGCACCATAGTTGTAAGCACATACCACTGTAGTAATATTAAAGAATTTATGTACAGCATGAAAAATGTAAGGATTTATTTCATTCTTGCATTCCTTACACCATCAGCTTCATTTCAGAGAACTCCAGAGTAGTGTTTTTCCACCCCTCACCCCCAACCCTTGCCATTTTCCTTTTTTGTCATTTATGGCAGTCTATATACAATTTCTTTTCTCAAGGTGTGGGCATGCTGCTTTTCATGTCAAGAAGTAAAATCAAATTTTCCTGCTATTCAATCTGGGGTGATCTTGGTCTAAAGAATATATATTTCAAGCTTTGAATTTTTCCCTAATGCTTTTTAAAAATTTGCTCTGAGGGTGCTTACTTTTGTTAACTTAGCTTCTGTGTTATGAGACTGTCAAGCCACATGGAGGATCTATGTTTCTAAGTTCCATCTGATAGTTCCATCTGAACAAGAAGCTGGTAGTTAGCATCAATTTACAGCCTTTAGTGAGCCATCTTGGGTGCCTACTCCCAAGCAGTCAAATGGTACAGCCCCAGATTTGTTACCTTAGAAGAGACCCCAAATGAGAACCATCCAGCTGAAGCCACAGCACAGTGAGAACTAAAAACAATTATTTAAAGTTACTGAGAGTAGGAGTGGTTTGTTACGCAGCAATAATGAACTAGAACATCATTTTCCCTTTTCTTTATAATAGATCTCCCATTTATTTCAATGACTGAGGAGTAGAGAATTTCAATGATTAATGAATACAGGATTCTCATAACATCAATAAAATATATTATTATTTTATAGCTGAAGATTAGGCACAGAAAGTTTCTCCAAGAGTGAATGGAGATTTAAACTCCTTGAAATTAAAAATGCAGTTTTGGTGTGGCTTTTTTCCCCCTCTCTCTTTAAAGAACTACTGTTACAAGAGCTCTAGGGATTGGGATATTACAAAAATTCTCCCTAGCTTCCCTGAAAGAGAAAATTATTTTAAGTATCTTCCAAGTCCCTAGAGTTAAAAGCTAGTTTAGAACAATGCTATAAAAAGAACCCCACAACTCTTCAATAGAAGGATCAGAGCAAAGTGGCAAGAGAAAGTGATCCAGCTATAAAGAAATCCTCTCATCTTCTTTTGAGGTGATTGGCTTTATCCAGACATAGGTGAAATAGTTGGAACATTTTGGAAGCTTCAATTTTCACTCTTTAGATACAGAGATTATATTTTGCACCCTACAAAAATGTAGGCATTTTATTTCCTAAGAATGTTAAAAAAATATCACTCTAAAAAAAGGTTTATACATTTTATCTCCTAAGAATGTTAAAAAAAAAAAAGATTCTCAGGGTTTCATTCAGGCCAGGGGAAGAATTTGACCCAGAGAATAAACATGAAAGAGATAGAAAGAAAATAAGCTTAGATTGTGCTTCCATCTTTGGAATTATGCTGACTCAGCTCATTTTTTATCTAAGGAAGATGCCCTGCGACTAGACTGCACTGTGTGGTGTTTCTTAGAATAGGGAGAAGCTTGAAGGGAAGTGCTACCATTACTCTTTTGAACAAAGTTAGAGGACAGTCATTTTTGGAAAGGAAGTGATTTTTTTTTTCTCCTCCTCCATGCTTTTATTTTTTTTTTAAAATAACTGTATAAGGAAGTGATTTTTAACATTTTCAGTGGAGGAAAAATTCTTATTTGAAACAATAGAGACAGATGCTCTAGACCTTTTCATAAAAACTCTGTCAATTTCAGGATAAAAACTATGCTGCTAAGAGGTACCATGGCGTTGACTCAGAGTAACCTAATGAAACACAGATCTGAGTCTTTCCCTATCCTGCACCGTCCTCATGTGCTCAAGCCCACTGTCACTCTGTCAGGAAATCTTGCTAAGGGTCTTCCTCTTTTGCTGACCCCATATCTCTCCCATCATGATGTCTTTTTTAAAGATTGACAATATACCCAAAGTGTATGAGACAATAGTATATTACTGTTGAACTAAAAAAGAACTTTTCTAAAAGTTTTGTCTTCTTTTATTCCCATTCCCTATTATATTAGTAAGAGTCTGTCAACTCTTAATCTTTGGAAGCTATATTCCTTTATATTGTAACTGAGGCACCATTGAGTTATAATAAAACTATGCTGTAACAAGTATGATACGCTTTATTTTAATCTTTGACCTAGAGAATAGTGGTTTTCTTAAGGAGTATTTTTTAAAATAAAGAGTGGCAACATCATATAGTCTTTCCAGTTAGATCAGAATTGTTCCTACTTTCAAGGATAATAAATAGTGCCTTATTTGATAAAGATTTTTTTGGGGGGTAAAAGCAAAGGGAATTTAGTGACATTAATACCATTTTTAATTTCATTTTTGTAGATTTTCTTATCTAATGAACTTTAGTAAATACATTAAAATTTACTGACACAAATCTGAAGAAAAATGTTAGCAATTTTTATTTTATTTTGCTTTTTATATTCATTGCAAATTTATTATTTAAAATTTATTATTAATTTCTATGAAAATTTACAGAGACTTTGGATTTCCATTCATTCATTGTGGCACTTCTATTTTACTTTTTTAGTATTGCCTTTATTTTTACCATGGAAAGCAATTATTAGTTTAAAAGATATTTTTATCTCTGAAGAAGTTCACTGGTTATCCAGTCTAACATGAACATTTCAGAACTTCTCATTTTTTCCCTTAGCATAATCTTCTATCAGCTGTTTGGCACAATAAACATAAAGTCTTCACCATTCAGTATTGTTATGTGATTAACTTCACCTGCTTTTGGAGACAAAAATAGATACTGGCTTATTCTAAATATGTGTGGAGCAGCATACACCCATTGCTTTCTGGCCATCCTTTTTTACATGGAACTGTCATTTACGCTGTTCAATTTACTTGAAAAACATATACTAATTCAGATGTATCTGCTTTTATCTAGATAACTAATATGTACAAATAAAATATCTCTATCTAACATTATCATATGCATATAAAAGTAGTACTAATAGTGTGCCTGACCTAAGCCAGGCTATTTTCAAATATATGCATACTTCATAATACTTCAAATACTTCATAAGCTGGAAAGTGAATAAGGAACACTGAGGAATTGTTGCTTTTGAATTGTAGTGTAGTATTGATAAAGAATATTGGTTATACCAGGGCTGACCAAAAGAACAAGCAACTCTATCTTGGAAGAAGTGTAGCCAGAGTGCTCCTTAGAAATGAAGGGGGTAAGGCCTTGTCTCACAAACTTTGAGTATGTTCCCATGAATGACCAGTCCTTGGAGAAGGACATCGTACCTGGTAAAGTAGAAGGCCAGTGGAAGAGAAGACCCTCTTCTGAATAGACTGACACAGTGACTACAACAACGGGCTTATTATATTCAGCAGAGATTTTGAGGCAGGATCAGCAGGGTTTAGTTCAGTTGTACCTGGAGTCACTGGGCTTTGGAGCTAACTTGAGGCACCTAACAACAACAACACAATCAAGGCAATAATAAAATATTTTATTCAGTAATCTAGTGTTTCATTAGCTATAATACCCCTAGTATCTCAGTCTCTTCTAAACCCAGCCTGCACATCTGGCAGTTCTCTTGTGATGTGCTGTCCCAGTCATTTTTGGATAATCTTTAGCAGAATCAGTCTTGCATATGATATCAATGGTATCGTTAGATAATTTCTGC
>NW_006399762.1:24487640-24488858 GCF_000299155.1 Elephantulus edwardii
TTGAAACTCAACATCAAGAAAAGAAAGATTCGCACCACTGAGATGATTAGCAGCATCATGATAGAAGGTGAAAAGATTGAGATTGTTAACAGCTTCATTTTGCTTGGTTCCACAGTCAACACTCTTGGTTCCAGCAGCCAGGAAATTAAAAGATGAATTGCATTGGTAAAGTCTGCTGTCAGAGACATCTCCAAACTACTGAAGAGCAATGACGTCACTGGAGACTAAATTGTGCCTGATACAGGCCATGGTCTTTGCAATTACTTGCTATGCATCAGAAATCTGGACAATGGCTAGGGATGATAGAAGAATTGATGCCTTTGAGCTGTGGTTCTGGAGAAGAATATTGAATATATCATGGACTACTAGGAGAACAAACAAGTTTGTCCTGGAGAAGGTGAAGCCAGCCTTCTCCTTAGATGCAAGGAGCATGTTTCAAGGTGAGGTCAGTCCTTGGAGAGAGATGTCATGCTTGGGAAGGTGGAGGGACATCACAGAGGAAGACCCTCTATGAGGTTTATTGATTCAGTGACTGGGGTAATGGGGGTAGATGTGTCAGATACCGTAAGATTGGCACAGAAAAGAGCAGGGTTTAGAGCGTTTGTACATAGGGTCACTAGGAGTCACAGGCAACTTGATGACACATAGCAACAAAAGTCTAGTGTTTTTTATATGCCCACTATTTTATCAGGACAGTGCAAAGAGCTGTAGATAGGCAAGTGAGAAATAGTCTACTTTATGTTACCATGTGTCAATGAAGATGGACAAAAGAGAAAATGGGATTACTTGTGACCCCTTGTATGCTTCGTGTGAGTCATATGTCATTTTTTTATTGCTTTTCTGTAACTTAGTGTCAAGGAAATCTGTTATCATGAAGGGAAGCTGTGTGGTTTAATATGTAACTGTACTACCTTCTCTCTGGAATGGAAACAAAGAAAAATAGATTAGTTATTCACTTTCTTCCATGACATATTTTGTAATATCTTCAAAAAGTTAGTCTTTTTGAAAAGCACTTATATGACAACTCTTAAAAAACAGTATATGGCAAATCACTATGTGGTTACCTTTGGAGAGAAACTTGCTTTTAAGTTACCTGGATGAAATATAAAATAATAGAGTTTTCTTACTAACATTTTCTTCCTTGATTAAAGACATTTTTCTTTAGGAATATACAGGATCTACTAGCACAGATCCAGGAAGTATTAAAAGAAGATGGAA
>NW_006399762.1:24490414-24494172 GCF_000299155.1 Elephantulus edwardii
AACAACTAGCACAGATTACAGTGGCTGCATCTTCAGAACACGGAATTATGTCTGCCAAAAAGAATTCCCTCAACAGATGTTTTTTGAATGAATAAACTGAAAGAATATAGCATGAAAAGTTGTTTAAAGATATTGTGTGTGTGTGTGTGTGTGTGTGTGTGTACTTGTGTAAAAAGAAAAAGGACCACGTGGGGTCTGACCTTTAGTAGCTTAACAAAGGGGAACTGTTCCACAATAACACCAACCAATTCCCATGTGGTCAGATATGTCCTCCATGCCCTCACACCTCTTTCTACTTAGCCCAACGCCAATCTTACTGCTTAATGTGTCCAAAATCCAATACGATGGTTCTCAGGCTACACAGAACCATATCAAGTCAAAGGCTATAACTCAGGTTAGTAGGAGAATATAGTAATTTAGTAACTTGGGACACCTTCCAAAATGTTCTTACTGGTAGCTCAGGCTTGAGCCTCATAGCTTTGGGCTTGTTTTACAAAGTTCTCAGTCCTGCCAAATATGGCTTGCCCCAACCCCCAGTTCTCCGACAAACTTGGGCAGATGTTCTTTGCTCTGGTTCTGTGAGGATAGCAGTCCAAATGTCAGCTCTGTCTTGTGTTAGGTCTGTGGCCCTTTGCTTTGGCCACTACTGCTGCTGTTGCTGTAAGTCTTGTTGGCACTGCTGCTGTAAGTCTAGCTGGCAGGAGAATCTCTTCTCCTGAAAGGTACTCACTGCATGTCTGCTTCTTTGTTGGTAGTGAGACTCTCTCATTCTGCTGCTAGTTTTGCTCAATTTAATGGTTTGACTAGCCAATTGCCTTGTGGATTGGTGAGACTAGTAAATCCCCTTGCAGACAGGTTGACACACCCTATTTGCATATTCCCATCCACCCACATGGCAAAGTTAGTTAGTAGATAGGGAAGCAGTTTTGAACTGCCCTCAGCACTATTGCCTGCATTGAGAAACATTAAGAGCTAGCTGATAGATGGAATGCATTCCTCTAATCAGAGCCTTCTCCCCTACCCCCTATCCTACTCCCATATTGGTATGTGGTAGGGGGGGGAAATTAATGGCTCCTTTCAGAGTTAGTGATAGCTATTCCTAGTGTGTGATTCTCATAGTATCACATGTTGTTCTAGGCTTAGAAGAGGGCACCGGGAATAAGTACATTGTACTCAGCATTTTTCTACCCATGATAATTTTTTAACTTGACAGGGAGGGGGAGAACCCAGCAAAACCAAACTCACCCTTATCCAGTTGAATCCCCTTTGAAGAGATCCTATACGACAGAGTAGAACTTGCTCCTTTGTGCTTTCAGAAGTCGACTTCTTCATCTTCCTCCCACTGGGAGAGTGGGGGATTTCGACCACGAACCATTCATTTAGCATCCAGGTGCTTATTTCACTGCACCACCAGATTCCTTTCTTTAAACTACAGGACATTAGATTCCTGATCTCCAGGAAAGGCAATGACTTTCACTGGACTTGCTTTAAGAAGTTGGTTTTAGCTGCCTTCCAAGCATGGTGGAAGGAAGCAGTGCTCGGATTGTCGTGATTCATTAGGTACGTGGGTTCTCATGGGCTACTTTTTGGGAAGTAAACCTCCAGGCCTATCTTCCTTGTCTTCCTTAGTCTAGAAGCTCTGCTAAAACACATTCAGCATCATAGCAACACACAAGCCTTTACTGATGGAGGAGAACAGGTTACGTTTAAAGCACGTTAGCCTGGAAATCAAACCTGGGTCGATGTACATGGAAGGTGGGGAATTCTACCACAGAACCACCATTTCCTCACTTAAGAAGACTAACTAGACAGGTCTTTTATCTTTTTGAAGGGAGTTTAGGAAAGTCTTGGCAGTTGAGGTAGGGCATTAAGAAGCACTTCTTAAATGCAGCATTTTCTGATACTGTCATTGGTATAACTTGGTAGATTTGTATAGGTGGGATTGAATTGCAGAATGTGATTCTGGGTATCTGTTGACATAATTGTAAATTGAAGCTTTGCCTTCTTTTACTTCAGAAATTTTTTCAAGTTTTGAGAGAATATTCTAAATGAGTTATGATTAGTAATCCTCAACACATTGTAAACAGAACTGAGATATTGAAATTGGAGGCACCATTTAGTGCTTATTTCGAAACCCTAGCTTGCTATTTCTGTTTTCTTTGACATTATCCAGGCAGATAAGCAGCTGCTTTCTCACTGACATTTACTCAAGGAAAAACTGTGCAATAGAAAATGAACATTATGAGACGTTTCAGTGAAAAGTGACATTCAGCACCTGAGCTGAATCGTAAGTGTTTTGTCAGTGTTAGGATCCTCAGGGACGAGCCATCAGGAGCCCGAGCAGAACTGTCCTGAGGCCCTCAAGCAATCTCTAGCAATTCCCTCACACTCTGAGATTATTGTACATTGCTGTAACTGGTCCAGGAAAACTGCCAAGATGTTAAAACGCCCTCCCCCCCCACCAGCTAATTGACGATCTGATATGGGATATGCTTTGACTCAGTCATATCACATGTATGCATTGTGAGGCATAGAGGCAGCTGGTATACCCATTGCTGATTTCTTCGACCACTTCTGAAAGCAGCATGGGCATGCTGAACCACTTGGCACTTCACTTAAAGCAAAGAAGGCTGTTGGTTTAACCCCTGGTTAAACAGGATGCTAACCAGGGACACTAAGTATCACATGTCAGGATGTAATTTATGGGCTGGGTTAATACAATTTGGGCTTTTTGTGGGGTTGCAATTATTTCTTACTTCAAAATTCGCCGCATAAATTAGGCACCTGAAGCAGATTTCTGTGAGTGATTGTGCCTTCTCAAATGAAAGAACCCCACTTGTGTGGGTTTGAGGCCAAGTTCAGCTGATTGGCTGGGTCCTCAGGGGTCCCTGATCTGTTGCAGCAGACAGTAGACATGAGGGAGTTGTCAGGCTACCACCAGGGCTTTTCCTTTCCAGCTTATCCCCTCCAAGGTCCCTGCCAAATCTGCTTTGCATTTGAAGTTGATTGAAATGGCTCTCACTGCTGACCTGCCAGCTGAAACCACTGTGATTTAGAGAGCTTTTTGTTCATTTGAGTTGGTGCAAGAAATGGAAGTGATAAAGTCTGGATCCCTTCAGAGCGTGGGAGATGACCAAGCAGAACAACATGTGGACTTACCCTCAATTAATGGAAAGTGCTGTCAGGTGCAAGGGGTGGAATTTTTGTTAGAAAGGTGCCAAGAGTGTTGTGGGTAATGACCTCTCTGGGGTTGCTCAGAAAGTCCCTGGAAAACATTATGAAGAATTATACCATCTTGGATTTGGGTGGATTTATCCCTCCTAAGAACACAAAATGCTTTCACATATCAGTTATCTCATTTATCTTCATAACATCAGCATGAAACAGTTTGTGGCGGGTATAATTATCCCCTTTTTATGGACAAAGAAGATTGGGTGTCAGGGGAGACCAGAGAGCTATAGGATATTTATGTTTTGTAGTGAATTTCTTTCCAAATAAATCAAAGTCCTTTACAGGTCTCTGAACTCAGTGAAATTACATGAGAAAGTTATTTATATGGGTGAGTGGCATACACTAGGTGGGTGTTAACCATTTTATGCCCCATGATAACTTTAATGACAGACTATATGCCAAAACTCAATTTCTTTGATGTGGAGTCAGAACCGATTCATAGATTGATCTTCCAGTGGCCTTTTGGGAGGCTGGGAATTGTATGGGAGGAGATGGTCCATCTTTCTTTTTCTTTTTTTTTTTTTTTT
>NW_006399762.1:24495342-24498609 GCF_000299155.1 Elephantulus edwardii
AACAACAACAACAACAATAACTCTGAGTAGGTAGTCAAGCTGGCCTGGTGGCTGGACCGTATAGGAACCCAGGATGTATCTGTCTTTTACGATTTAACATGAGGCTTCAGTGACTGATTTTTCAGAAGTAGAACACTAGATTTTTTTTTCTAAGGGCTTCTGGATAGATGCAAATCTTTACTTATTTTTTAAATTAAAATCTTGTAGGTGTTTTCTATTGAAGTTTAACTTCATGACATAGAAATCACGCTTATGCCAGTGATTGCTCCCTGACACGTACCTAACACACTTGTTTCTTCCTCCTGTCCTTTTCTCCCCACCACCCCCTTCTTCTTGTTGAGTGCCATCAAGTCGGATCCAACTGGCACTGGAGGAGATTGCTACTCCTTCTACAGTTGAGCATCTGGTGGATTTGAACCATGAACCTTCAGGATTGCAGCACAGCTCCTTGCCACTAGGCCACCAAGCTCCCTCTTCCTATCCTTTTATATTGCTAGTTTATATTTTGTGTGTGTTTTCACCCCTAGTTGTTGATTTTTTAAAATGATTGTATGAAGTTTATTACACCTGAGTTGTATAGTATTCAGTGATTACATGTGCTTTTTAGTTAGAGTTAAATATAGTTTTTGTAAATATTTTTATAAGTATTTGCTACTTTCCATTTCACCTCATAACACTCTGTCAGTGCTATCAGATTCTCTCACGGTAGTAAAAAAGCTTCATGGTAAAAAACTAAGTAGAATTTTGGTTTTTTTTCTTGACAACTTCCTTCTCCCGAGAGCCCTCAATCCTCTGGCCTTCTGGGATGGTGTTCATGAGCCTGCTCATTCTTGTTATCCTGAAGCTTTGACTAAACACCTCTGTCATTTTCATTTGCTTCTCCCTCAGCCTCCTGTATCCCCTATCTCTTTCCTTGGGCCTCTGGGTCGGGTGGACCAGAGCAGTCATTCATTCTTGAGAAAGGGCATGTGGGAAGAAAAATTTTTGTGACCTTTCATGTCTGAAAAGATTCTTTTTCAGTTGCCATATTTGATTGCTACTTTGGTTGGTGAAGAATTGTAAGTTGGAAATGACTTTGGCCTAGCCATTTCAAGGTGTAGTTCTACTTGGTTTCTAGTTTATGCTTTTCTATATCTCATGTAAAATTAGTAAAGGCAGAGTTGAGAATTCTGATATGCTCCTAACTCTGTAATTCATATGCATCCTGCTTTCCCATGTGTAATTTTGCGTGTCTTCTAAATTACTTGCTATACAGTTGAAGGCTGGAAAATGACTTAGAGTGACAAGAGAAGAATTGATGCCTTTGTTGGAGAAGAGTGCTGAACACCCTGTGGACTGCCAAAAGGACAGACAAATACGTCTCGGAAAAGGTGCATCTAGGGTGTTTCTTGGAGGCAAGGATGCTGAAGCTTTGTCTCACATATTTTGGACAGTGAGAGGGAAGTCATTTGAAAAGGACATCATGCTTGGAAAAGTAGGGGGGGGTGGTCAGTAAAGGAGGGAAGACCCTCAGTGAGATGGTTTGACACAGTGACTGTAACAGTGGGCTTGAGTGTGTCAGAGATGATGAAGATGACACAGGATAGGGCAGGGTTCAAATCTATTGTTCATGGAGTCACTATCAGTAATAAAATGCACTTAAGAGCAACAACAAGACAAATAGCTTTATATACAATTAAAAAAATGTAGTATGATGGGCTTTTGTGTGGGTTTTTGCTCAGCATCAAAGTGAGTTTTTCCAGGAGCTCTGTTTTCACTAGTTCCACAGTTCTTAGTGGAAGGCTATCTTCTTAGATGAAGGCTTATTACTTATTGATATTACTATAGGTTTCAGAGATCAGATAATTATGCAAAACCCAACATTGTGTGAAAATGGAGTATGGCCACATCTTATTACAAAATGGAGGATAATTACAACTGTACATAATTACCACCAAATTATGTTACTTCATTAGTGCCCATTACCTCATGGCATATCTGCATATGGAGTTTATCTTTCAATATGATTTCTGTAGTCCTTATTTGATGTTGCTAAGTAGATGGGTGCCACTATGTGAATGGGGTGGATTGGCCTATCCACAAAGGAATTCGTGTTGAGACAAGAATCATAGCAAATCGAAATGGTAATGCTGAATATTGACTGGCTGAGGCATACTTTGGTAGAGTACAGAGCGAAAAATTAGACAGTCAGTAACTTGGAATAGAAAGATCTTACTTTTCCAATGTTCAACTTTTGTTTGAATTTGTGTCATGGCACTAACAAAAAGGTCTGTGGTTCATATTATCAGCTACTCCATAGGAGAAAAAGATATGAGTCTCCTGTTAAGATATCCAGCCTCAATAACTGGATGGAGAGTGGCTCTGAGGGGAATAGACTCCATGGCAGAGAGTTTTAGTTTTAGTTGGTTTCATTTAGCTGTAACAGAAGTATTACAATATTAAAATGGGTCCATTTTTAACTCCTAGTAACCCTCTTATTGTTATTGGGTGCTGTCTAGTCAGAACTGATTCATAGCTGGTTTTTAAAGGCTGTAATTTTATTAAAGGAGATTACCCATCTTTCTCCTGTGGAGCATCTAGTGGGTTAGAACTGCATACCTTTGGATCTGCAACACAATCCCTTACCACTAAGCCACTAGCGCTCCCATTGCAGTTGTTGTTAGGTGCTGTTGAGTCATATACAACTCATAGTGACTCTGTGAACTTCAGACCTGAACCCTGTCCTACCCTGTGCCATCCTCACAATCTGTGACATACTCAAGCCTTTTGCTGCAGTCACTGTGTCAGTCCACCTGGTTGAGTGTCTTTCTCTCCTTGCGGACCCTCCACCTTCCCAAGCATGATGTCCCTGTACAAGAAATAGCCTCTCCTAGCAACATGCCCAAAGAGTGTGGGAAAAAACTTCGTTGTCTTTGCCTCTAAGGAGTACTCAGGCTACACTTTCTCCAAGACATATCTGTTTGTTCTTTTGGCAGTCCATGGGATATTCAGCACTCTTCTCCAACACCATATCTCAAAGGTTTCAATTTTTTTTCTCTTATCTTTAGTTATTGTCCAAGGCTCAGATGTATAGTGAGTGATTGAAAAGACCATGTTTGAATCAGGTGCACCTTAGACCTCAAACTGACATCACTGCCCCTCAATAATTTGGAGAGGTTCTGATCTTCTGACTGCTGGTATGAAGGGTGTTGATTATGGATCCAAGAAAGATGAAGTTTTCAGTTTAAGCTTAAGAGTACCCTAAGCTTCAAATACGCCGTTCCCCTT
>NW_006399762.1:24499074-24502530 GCF_000299155.1 Elephantulus edwardii
AAATGCCACAGTGCTTGTCAAAGCCAGTTCTGATTAATCTTCTTTGTCAGTGTGTCCTTTGCCATTCCCTATCACTCCTCCCTGAGAGAGACTTCACCCTAAGTCATAAGGAAAAGGGGATGGCGTATTCTCTTAGCTACTTCCTGCTGAAAAGGGACGCTGTGGGTTTCAGGGTGAAGATAGACTATCCCATCTTTATACTTTGGAACAACTAGGGGTTTGAACTGCTGATGTTCAGCAGCAGCTGAGCACTTAACCACCACATTACCAGGGCTCCTAGGGTGGCTTTGATGAACAGAAATTTTTTTCCTCACAGTTTAGGAGGCCAGAAGTTTGAACTGAGAGCACCAGCTCTAGAAGATAGTTCTCTTTATGTCTGCCCTAGCTGGTCATCTGTGGAGTTCCTGGGTTTGTAGACATGACCGCCTCCATTGTCTTCAGATAGTGCTTCAGATAGCATTCACCTTTTGTCTCTTTGCTTTGATATTGAAAGAACAGATGGGAACCAAGAAAAAAGCTGTGACTTTGACATTTAGAAATACATTGGTAGAATTTTTCATGAAATATTAAGGGTAGAAGACAGACATTTTAAAATAAGATGTGGAGATAGTGATTATAGTCTTATGCCTTTAGAAACATAGAGAGAAGAGAACTCAAAGGCATAGCAAAATCGAGGAGGTACTTTCAGGCAGTGGGACTGAGCATGTTTGTGGCTGCATGAAAGGAATCCTAGAGAGATAATTGCAGATGCCATATGGATAGGGCCTAGTTAAATACCACTACTATTTCATACAATACCACCTCGCAATAAACCATCATTTATTTGATTGATTCTTGAATGATTTACACACATTTTAGAAAATCTAATACTTTAATTTGGAAGGGGGAGTGGCATCCACTTCCATAATAGCTTGCCGCCAGAAACCCTACGAACCTGGATAAAGGATGAAAGACAAACAAGTGTTGAGGACTCTCCTTCATAGGTTTGCTGCTATGAGTCGCCTGTGACTCGACGGCACTTAACAACAACAACAATAATACTTCAATAAAGAAAGGTGTAAATCAACTAATGTAGGCTAGGCATATCTGTGATAACTAAATATTTCCAATCTCGATGGCCAAAACTAGTTAAATTATCATGCAAAACACATTAAAACATTGCTTAAAAATGTATGAGGATCAGATATACAAATTCCTAGGAAAATATAACTTATAAAAGCAGATTCAAGAATAAACAGAGACCTCAATGGACTCTAGAATTTTCTGGACGGTAGAAGGCACTCATGTCATTGAGCACATGAAGACTATATGTTGTGTATTTTAGGTGCCGTCCCGTCAAGGATGAGTCTTAGTGACTGTTTGAACAGCAGCTCTGCACCCTCTTTCCTATCCTGCCCCCTCCTCCTCATGTCTGATGTGCTTGAGCTCATTGAGCTGCCATCACTGGGCCAGTCATTGTGGCTGAGGACCTTCCTCTCTTTCACCCTCCCACCACCTGTCCAAGCATAATGCCCGTCTCCAAGCAATATACTCAAAGTATGAGAGATGAAGCTTTATCATCTTTGTGTCCAAGGAACACTGTGGCTGTACGTGTATAACATAGGTGAAAACTTGCCTTTGGTTAAATGAATATGAATCTAATTTAATGAATTAAATTCTTTATGTAAATCTAATTGTACTTGGTCTAAAATGTTGAACTTACATTTTGTGACATAGTAAACGTTATTTTGGGGAGAGATTGTGTTGTTAAGTTTCGGTGAGTTGAATACAGTTCATAGAGACGCTGTGAACAGCAGAACTGAACCCTGTCCTATCCTGTGGCATCCGTGTCTTCTCCAACACACTTGAGCCTTCCTGCAGGCACTGTGTCTATCCATCTTGTTGAGGGTCTTCCCCTCTTTTGCTGACTCTCCATCCTTTCAAACACAGTACCCCTTTACAAGGAATAGCCTCTTAACATGTCCAAAGTATTAGAAACAAAGCCTCACCATCTTTGCCTCTAAGGAGAATTCTTCCTGCGCTTTTCCCAGGACATATCTATTTGTTCTTTTAGCATTCCAGGGGATAGTCATTGTTGTTGTTATTACTAGATACTGTTGAGTTAACAGCAATCTAATGCACTTCTGGGTGAACTTGAACCTCAAACCTTTCAGTTAGCAGCTGTGTTTGCAACACCTAGAGAGCTCCTCTGTGATAGTCATAATCTAAGATATGGCCCATTATCTAAGTAGGGTATATTTTCTCTGGCTACAAGTGGCCATGGGTGTTTGGCTTGCTATAGAGTCAGTCTGCATTTGGAGTCATGAATTCTATACAGGGAAGTAGGGAAATGTTTTGTGTGCAGAGCAAGAGCTGCACTTTATTATCTCATTTTCAAGTACCAGAATAAGCTCATGAATCTGACAGATTCTTCACAAATGGACATATTAGTAGTCTTCAGGGAAGCATCCCAGACATTTGTAGCATTATTAAGTATTTAAATTGTAAACTACTTCAAGTGTGGGCATGACAGGCACAGTAATTTTATGGATTTTTTTGAACCACCTTTTTATCACAGTTGAAACAGTTTTATCAGCTCCACTTTCCTCCGTTGAAAAGTGAGGCTTCACTGCTAGCGCAGAATGCAATCAGGGTGTTATTACTGTGGTGTGACATCCATTTCTTGATGTCCTCTACGGTCTGTCAAGAGTCTCTCTGTAGGATTTGATTTTCAATGAGTTTTATCCAGCTATCAGTGACTTTAAGTGAGTGAGAAGTATCTCTCCCTACAGTATTAATAAAGTTCTTTGAGAAAATTTAAAAAAGAGTTAAAATCAGACATGAAGAAGCCTGCCAAAAAGATAAAACAGAATGTATTTTGTCCATTGGGTTTCTCTTGACTAAGTACCTGGTGTTAATAGTTGCACATCAATTTGGTGTGTGTGAATCAGGCAGACTCTCTTTGGTTAATAGCAGACTTTACTATTCAGGGAGCTGAAAAGAGATGTGCTGCATTTTCAAAGAGGTCTTCTGGTGAGTGTTTTTGGTTGGAGTAAAAAAAAAGTGAGACTAGGCCAGAAAGCCTTGTACTCATCTTTAAAACTATTAAGATATGATAAACTTGAGAAGTTCAAAATGAAAAACAAACAGTCATTATGAGAGTGTCAGGATATATTAATGTTAAGATGTGTGAAATCCAAGAAAAATATAAAATTATGGTGTTATAAAAGGAGCAGAAATCATTTAGAATGGATTTTTATTAATGGGAAAATACACAGCATGGATCTAAATGGGCAATATAAACTTTCATGTTATGAATAATCTCAATGTCATTCCACTGATAGCTTGTTTATTTCTATAGAATATAAACGATTTTTGACAGAACCAATAACTTAGCCATATTTTCTGTCATTTTGAATCTATATTAAATTTCATATTTCATAATTTTGTTTTTAGACATTATTGTTGTTGTTGTTA
>NW_006399762.1:24503305-24568031 GCF_000299155.1 Elephantulus edwardii
TTTCAGATGATCTGTTCTGCATACAGATTGAAAAGGTATGGAGACAAAGTACATCCCTGATGGACCCCTTTCTTGATTTTGAACCAGCCAGTGTCTCCCTGTTCTGTTCTCTTGATCCAAGTATAGGTTTCACATCAGCACCATCAAATATTCTGGGATTCCCATTCTTCTCAGAGTCAGCTATAGCTTGTTGTGATCCACCCAGTCAAAAACCTTTGCATAGTCAATGAAGCACAGATAGACATTCTTCTGGTATTCTCTGCTTGATTTAAAAACCTCAAGATTAAGGAATTGACTTGATATTTTAAATAGAAAACTCTAAATAGATTTAAAAACAATGTGTATGTTATTATCACTAAAATAAATTACATACTTAAATTCTAGATGTTTACTAATTAATATTTGCATATTTCAATGTGAAATTAAAAAGACTGTTGTGATTTTCCAGTATCTGATATTTAAACATCTAATTTGAGTAAATTTTAGAATATAAATTTGTGGGATTTTTATTTTTAAATAACTAATTTAAAAGAGGTCAAGAATAACAAGAACTAGCAATGTTATTAATCAAAAGGAAGCTCTGGTGGCCTATAGTCTGTAGAAAGTTGCACTGTTAATGGAAATTCAGCACCTCTGTGGTGGTTCAAATGCACAGGACAAAGGTGGGAATTCTCTGCATACAGTTTACAGTGTTAGGAAACCTGCAGGAAGATCAGCTATGTGTGGGTTCTAACTAGATGGCAATCAGTGAATAAACAGCCAGAAAGCCTTGAATTTTATTTTACCACTGCCTGACTCATTGCTGTAGAGTCAGAACTGATGCATAGCTGACTTACTAGCAGGTTTTCAGAAGCTATAAATTCCATGGGAGGAGATTTCCCATCCTTCTGTGGAACAGCTGATGGATTAGAATCATATGCCTTTTGGTTGGTATTGCAGCTCCTTATCTGCTTGTAGTTGTTGTTATGTTTTGTTGAGTTGCCTATAACTCATGGAGACCCTATGCACAATAGCTCTGAACCTTGTCCTATTCTGAGCAGATCTCACTGTCTCTGACACACCTGCCCCTGTTACCCCAGTTACCGTTATCAATCCGTATCATCTGGGGTCTTCCTTTCCTGTGCTGTCACTCATACCCTTCCAAGCATGATGTTCTTCTGCAAGGACTGGTCCCTCATGTCAACACACCCAATGTAAGTGAGAGAGAGCTTCAAATTCTTTCCTCTAGAAAGCAATTAAATTTCACTCTCTCCTGGACAGACCTGTTTGTTCTCTTAGCAGTCCATTGTATGTTCAATACTCTTCTCCAGCACCACAATGCAAAGACATCAATTCTTTTGTTATCTTTATTCACTGTCCAGCTCTCTAATGCATAGCAAATAATTGAGAAGAACATGGCTTGGATCTAGGCTGATATCTTTGCTCTTCAGCACTCTGGAGAGATTCCAGACTTTCCTAATCCAGTTCGTCTTTTGATTTCCTTGCAAATGATGCCAAGAGTGTTGACTGTGGACTCGAGCAAGCAGAAATTATTAATAATTTCAATCTCTTCTTCATATATCATGGTGCTGCCAATTGCCAAGCAGTGAGAATCTTTGTTTTCTTGATGTTGAGATTCTATCCATATTGAAGACTACAGTCCTTGACCTTTGCAGCAGATGTTTCAGTTCCTCCTCAGTTTCAGCAAGCAAGGTTGTGTCATATGTATAATACAAGTTGTTGATGAGTCTTCTTCTCTAAAATCCATTGCCTAATTGGGCATTGATACTGAGAGTATCTCAGAAATTAACTCATCTTTGGTGTTGCTTGGAAGTACCACAGCATATGGTGTGCTTTTTGAGTTCTTCTAGAGATGGCGCCTGTGTTTTTTTTTTTTTGTTGTTGTTGTTGTTGTTTTGTTTTTAACCCATGTGCACCACCAAACTTTTATAGATGATAGGCTCCATATTTTTGAGGATAAATTTTTAAAAGTGTTTCCTTCTAAAATATTTGAAGTAGAGAGTGCTGTTATGTTCATTGCATGAAATCCTGGTGGAGGCATAGTTGAAGATGTATGATGTATAATTTAACAGTGGAGCATATAGACAAATATATCACACATTCACATCTATTACAACTTTTAGAATATGGTATTTATGTATTTAGGGGAGCTCTGGAGGGTCTAATGGGAAAGAGTTGTTCTGCCAACCCAAAGGCAGGCAGTTCAAATTCATCAGCTGCTCCTTGGGAGAAAAAGATGGGCAATCTCTTCCTACACAATTGATAGTCTTTGAAAACTTGCTGGAGGGTTAACTATGAGTTGATTCTTATTTGATAGCATGTAACCATAACATTTATTTATTTATTCGTTTATAAAGATGAACAATCTCCTCTCATGCAATTTATGGTCCCTCAAAACCCACTTCAGTGTCAACTATGAAATGGTTCTGACTAGATAGGACTCAGCAACACTCCCAGTTATGGGGGTTTTGTTGTTGTTAGGTGCTGTTGAGCTGACTACAATTCACAGTAACCATATGAACAATGGATCTGAGCCCTGTCCTAACCTTTGCCATCCTAGCCATCCCTAATATGCTCAAGTCCATTACCATGGCCACTCTATCCATCTTTTGGAGGACCTTCCTCTCTTTCACTAACCCTCCACCTTTCTAGGTATAATGTCCTTTTCCAAGGACTGCTCTGTCCTAACAACATGTCCAACGTATGTGTCATGAAGCTTCACCAGCCTTGCCTCTACAGAAAACCCTGGCTATACTTCGAGATATATTTGTTCCTTTAGCAATCCATAGAATAATCCATATTCTGCACAAAACACAATTCAAAGACAATAGCAAAGACCATAATCTATTACATTTTTATATATATTTTATTTAGATAGTAAGTTTTAAAATAAATATCCAGACTGTGAACTTATCTTTAAATAGTACTCTGGGCTTGAAGGCGAGAGGAAGGTTGCCTGACTGAATTTCCTTTCAGCACTGTAGTTGTGATTTGCCAGAGGTCTTATCTCCCTGCCTGTAATGGAGGTAGCAATCTACTATCTGGCTGATCCCAGTAACCTGTGTGTAATACTCAGAGATCATCTCTATATTAGGCACAGAGCGTGAGTCCACACCCATGATGCTAGGAAGACACAGCTTGTTTTCCTTGGTAGATTACTTTCTTCACTTCTGTTGCTACATGGAGACAGGACAGAGGGTAACACAGAGCTTTGTAAATATGAAATTAAAACGACTAGTTGGAAGTCTCTGTGCTGGGAGCCAAATATCCTATACCACATTCACTTCCTTTGTAGAATTCAGGAAAATGAAAAACATATGGGGTGACTTGTTGAGTTGATTTTTGTTCTGCTCTCTATTCTTGTTAGGGATTTGTTTTCAGAATCAAACATTTTGAGTGCTTCTTGGTGGATGCATGTGGGTTTGAAAACATACAGCATGTGGGACCCAGTAAAACACGAATTTCATTTGTTTTCCTTGGCTTCTGTATGTCATGATCTGTTCAAGATGACAGTCTGGGAAACAGTCAATTTTAGCAAGGTCTTAGGGCTGAGTCATGAACTTCACTTTGGTTGGGAAAGAAGTCTGGTAATGAGAGGTGAACTGATAATCAGCTCAGTTTCTTCCATTTGTGCCATTTATATAATTTGGGTTTAATTGTGCACTTTTGGGGATTGGAACAGCTAATTATATGTCCAGGCACTTCTTTTTTTATACTCTATTTGAAATTCCTAGCCTAGTGTACATATGCAGTGAGATCATTAGACTTTATGAAGAGAAACCTTAATCAGTCAATGATACAATAATGCTGCATAACAAGTTAGCTCTAATTGCTTTCAAATCAGCACTAACTCACAGCTGATCCTGCATTCAGTTTCTGAGGCTGTAAGATGTTAAAGATTTTGACCATCTTTCTCCCTAGAAGGTTCTGGTGGATTCAAATTGCCAGAGAGGTGTGGCCTTTGGGTTTATCAATGTAACTTCCCATGACTAGGCCACCAGAGTTCCAACTATACCTCAATGACCCCAAACAATGAGCATTTATGCACTCATGTGTTCGGGAGTTATTTGGAAGTAAGCAGAAGTAGATTGGGATCATACAGGGAGCTGGATGAAGTCACTCTGTTCTTCACTTTCTCTTCCTCTCCTGGTACTAGTGTGGTTAAGCCTGACTTATTTTTCTTCTAACAATGATAAAAGTGTAAAAGGCAAACCCAAATCACACATGTGTTCTTTAATATTTTGAGTAGTTAAATAGCACTTTACACACACTTAGGCTCCATTTATCAAAACATGTCACATGGATAAATCTTTAGTTGAAGGGCAAAGAAATATTCTTATTTTCTTTACTGAGAGAAATTGCAGTTATTTTCAACTATGTGCCAGTTGCCTAGAATAAACAGATCCATTTCCATAAAACACAGTGTCTGGCATAGAATGGTTTACATATTTAACTAGGTATTGAGAAGTTGCAAATGAGTGAGAAATTATAATTCTCCCCCTCCCCTTTATACCTCGTCCCAGTCACTGCCTTGAATCTTCTATTGAATTTTCTTTTCCCATTTCTTAGCGATCACATAGGAACATATAATAATTTTCTGATCACTTTCAGTTACTGAAAGTCCAACTTAGAATTTTAATCTCAAACTTAATTTAAATCTCATTTTACCTGTCATTCGCTTAAGCAGCCAATCCTGAGACCTGAAATGAGAGTGGGGTCCAGGGACTGCTTTTGATAATACATCTCACTTCCTCATCTGGCAGGGACGGTGGGACAGTGTGGTGAGAATCCCAACAGCTCAATTTTCTCCCTCTTCTGGTGTGTGTGGTGACGGGACATAGCAATCATCCTTGCTTTTTTTTGAGGTCACTGTTTCTCTGGACAACAAAGAAGACATTTCAAGCTACTCATGTGGCTAGGGTTCAAATGTGGGTTGTCTCCATCTCACTACCCTATATGTGAGATGAAGGATCCAGACAACCAAGCTCTTTCATTCCTTTATATCGCTACTATCACAGCTGCTTATTTCTGTGTTCACTTTGCCAAGCAGATAGCCTTCAGAGGTGGGAACCAACCATGTGCCTCAAGCCCACCATCCCTCCTCATTTTGCAAGAGAGCTCAGGAAAGGACAATCCAGTGGACAAGAGAGCTCGGGGAAGTCACCATCCAGTGGACGAGAGAGTTCAGGGAAGTCACAGTTCAGTGGACAAGAGAGCTCAAGGAAGTCGCAATCCAGTGGACAAGAGAGCTCAGGGAAGTCACCATCCAGTGTACAAGAGAGTTTGGTGAAGTCACCATCCAGTGGACAAGAGAGCTCAGGGAAGTCACCATCCAGTATACAAGAGAGTTTGGTGAAGTCACCATCCAGTGGACAAGAGAGCTCAGGGAAGTCACCATCCAGTGTATAAGAGAGTTTGGTGAAGTCACCATCCAGTGGACAAGAGAGTTTGGGGAAGTCACCATCCAGTGGACAAGAGAGTTTGGGGAAGTCACCATCCAGTGGACAAGAGAGTTTGGGGAAGTCAGCATCCAGTGGATGAGAGAGCTCAGGGAAGTCACCATCCAGTGGACGAGAAAGCTGAGGGAAGTCACAGTTTCTTGCCACCCCTTGTGGTGGAAGTTCCATTTGCCTCCCTGGCTGCCCATCTGTCTCTTTGTGCCGCCATCTCATTCTAAGTCTCCTTAATCCTATTTAGACAAGCACGGATAGAGAAGATGATCAAATCCCTGCCTAAGTGGATGTGTCTAATTGGAGAACAGGATGCCAGCTTCTTGAAACATTAGACATGGCGGGCAAGGGAATAAGTGCTCTCTTTCCTTTCACCACAAAACAACATTCCTCTACCAAGTGGGTGACTCAGCTCATTAAAATTCCCCCCTCCTACCCACCACTTATCATCATTTTTCAATAAATAGGAGTGGTGCCTATGTTTGTAGTGGCAGAGGGGCTTGCTGTTGGGGTATAGCAGGGGAAGTTCTGTAACATCTGTGTGTGACACAGTGGGGAAGACATCTAGTCCTAGTTTACATCTGTAATGTCCTTTGAGTTTCATCTGTTAGTGTAATTAGGAGCAATAGGGACATACACTTACTGTTTTGTTTGTTTTTCTTGGAAGTAAAATATACACACATACACATACTTGGAAGGGAAGGGGGTTACTGAAGGTGAGGAAGACCCTGGATAAGAGGAACTGACCCAGGAACTAAGGTAATGGGAGTAGATGTGACGGAGTCATTGAGACTGTCTCAGGATAGGGCATGGTTTAGAGCTAATGTGCATAGGGGCACAATAAGTTGTAGTCAACTCAATGGCACATGTCAAGAACAATATATATTTAAGTTTATGTTTTTGTTGTTAAGTGCCATTGAGTCAAGTACAACTCACAGTGACCCTATGAACAAAAGACCTGAACCCTGTTTTTAACTACTGTCCTTTCTCTGTGTTCATAGAGTTTCCAGAGGCATGTGGTTTAGGAAGTGGATGCCACTCCTGCTTTTAACCCTGAATCAGTCCTGGAGCTCTCTCAAACACTGCCCATGAAGGGTAACCACTATGGTGTTTGATACACCTGTGGCACAGTGTCTGGCATTGCAGAAACTCCAAATCCCTTCAGTACAGCAAATGGTAAAAAAATGTTCCATACGGATCCTCATCAAGAATCCAACCATTTCTCAGGAGCCTCTAATGTGCAAAATTTATTTATCAGAAGAACAAAGTAATAATCAAATCTGTTTTGCTGTCAGCACACTAGTGCTGGCCACTTGTTTTCCTCAATCTCTGTTTCTTTTTTTCTGCTCAATGATTTAGTCTTTCTCTCACGTAGTATCTTCAATTTTCTTACTCTTCATTGTCTTGCTAAACAACCTTGTTATTAATGTAGTGTCAGCTTTCACCTCTATGATGTTGTCAAGTTATCTACAACTTACAGCAATCCTATGAGTTTACTTCATTTTGTTGTTGTTATGTGCCATCAAGCCGCTTGCGACTCATAGCGACCCTATGTACAACAGCCCTAAACTCCGCTCTGTCCTGTGCCAATCCCACTGTCTCTGACACTCCCATCCCAATTATCCCAGTCACTGAATCAATCCACCTCATAGAGGGCCTTCCCCTCCTGCGCTGTCCCTCCACCCTCCCAAGCATGATGTCCTTCTCCAAGGACCGGTCTCACCTCACAACATGTCCAATGTTAGACATACCTTTCCAACCTATATATTTACTTCATTTTAGATGACCCAAAATTTAGCACTTTCTAGGGCTCTGACTAATTTACATCTTTACTTGGATATCTTGACAGCAATTAAACCTATTCTTATTTTTTTATACTGGAATATAATTTTTCCTCAAACATGCTTCCTCCAGTTGCTTAAGGTTCTACTCTTTTGTATATAAATGGCATCACCTTATTTCTGACAGCCCAGAGCAAATCCCCTCATTGTTTACAACTCCTTCATCTCCTCTTTCTAGTTACCAGTTGCTCTGAATTAGCCCTTCCCTAAGTCTCCACTCCTCTCCATTCCTACTTATTTCCAAGGAGAACCTTGAGTCAACTCATTACTTCTTTCCCAGGCTGTTTCAATCTCCTCTCCTGATTTATCAGTCTTTAATCTTCCATTTCTTTGCTATACATAACCATTTGATTAATCTGTAGAGCAAAGATGGACATTTTCATTTGTGACTCCTTGGTCACTTCTGTGCCTGATGTTGAAGACCATCCACTATTGGACCATTTCTGCCTTCCCAGGTTGGACCCTCAGTGCTTGTCCACATACCTTCTGTTGTGTCAGACTAAGTCACTGCTATTTTCTTATCAGAAAGATTTTGTCGTGGGGTCCCCAGTGAATTGTGCTGCTAACAGCAGCTGTCTTGAGTTTTTTAATGTTCTCATCAACATTTTTATTTCTCTTGGCCATCATCTCACTATTTCTCTCATCCAGCTCGTCCTTCAAACTCAACTTTGAGTTTCTTATTTAGGATGCTCTCTGTGACACTCTTTGAGGGAAATAATCTCTCTCTGACTGCTGTGCCAATTTATTTCTCTTATTTACCACATTCTCTTTTGATGATAGTCATTCAGTGTATCTTATCTCCTGCTCCTCTGTGAAACTTCCTTAAGAACAGAGATTGAATCTTGCATTTCCCACAGTTGGTAGGGTGAGAACTCATATTTATAAGGTCCTTTGATGCCTGTCTTGTGATAGAGATTCAATACATCTTTGTTACATTAAACAACAACAAACCCCTCCAGCATATCCCTCCATGTGTAAGGGCTCTCACAGCGCTTTTCATTATCAATATTCAAGAAATTATTTCAACTGTAATCTTTGAGCAATAATTATTAGATCTAGTAGCTCAAAATATACAGAGACTTAAAACAGAATGAAGGTACTCCTAATGAAAAACAGGGAATCTTCAAAGCTGATGGTAGCTGGCAGAGCAAGAGGCTCTTAGGGCGGGTGGCTACGTGCAAGCAGGTTACTAAATCCTCAGTCCTTCTGAGCAGCTGCTCAGCACTCTGTGTTGCATGTATCTCTTTCTTGTGGGTGACAAGCACCAAATCTCTTCAGGCATGCAAGGGAATGAAAATGAGAGTTTGGGGTTCATGGCCTCAGCTGTTTAAATTTGTCATCCTGGTCAAACAGCACAAATTGTTTTCTTTCTTTTGCGTTGTCCTTCTTGGTTTCCCACAAGAATGAATTTTCCCTAACCTGATGGGCAAAAGCATAATTTATTTCATCACTGCATTTCCTGTGAAACCAGTTGTTTTCCTAATATGTGGAACTAGTCAGCATAAATAAAACCAAAACACGTGGTTTGTGGCTTATTTAAAACCATGCTTTCAGTGTACTATCCCAGCAAGCTGTCGGCTTTACACAGTGATCTGGTGTATATTAGCAACCTTGCAGGAAAATGCTGAAGCAATTTGCCATTTTTACTTAAAAGTATCACTACTAAACACTAGAAGGGTGATACATTTTCTGCACTGGTTCACAAATAACTTTAAAACAGAAAGTATGGCCATTTTCAACATCTTGTTTTGAATTCTCATTGTAGTGCTTTCTTGTGTGGAACAGCAGATGACGGAGATGACACTGTGCAGCTCTAGAGAGTGGGTGTTTTTGAGTGTGATTCAAAGCTTTCAAGTCTACAGGCTAATAAAAAGAAGAGTTCGAGGTTATGAGAAAATAATGAAGTTGCAAAGTTTAAAATATGTGTAGTTGTTATATACTGTCAAGTCCATGAGGACTCCTTGCAACCCTTTGAACAACTGCTCTGAACATTGACACGCCTGACCCCATTGTTACAGTCACTGTGTCAGTGCATCTCATCCAGGGTCTTTCTCTCCTTCACTGACCCTTGACCCTTCGAAGCATGATGTCCTTCTCCAAGGGCTAGTCGCTCCTGACAATATGCCAAAAGTATGTGAGATGGAGCTTCAAACTTCTAGCCTCCAAGGAGCAACCTAGTTTCACTCTCTCTAGGACAGACCTGTTTGTTCTCATGGCAGTCTATGATATGGTCAATACTTTTCTCCAGCCCCACAACTCAAAGGCATCTATTCTTTGTCACCTGTCACCCTTAGTCATTATCCAGCTTTCAGATACATACAAGCAAATGAGAAGAGCTGGGCCCAAGTCAGGCCCACATTAGTCTCTAAACTGACATCATTGCTCTTTAGCTCTTTGGAGAAATCCTTGACAGCAACTTTTCCTAATACTACTCATCTTTTGTAGATTTCCTGACTGCTGATGACAAGAATGTTGATTATAGACCCAAGTAAGATGAAATTATTAACAATCTAAATCCTTTCTCCATCTGTCATGATACTATCTATTGGTCTGGTGGTGAGGATTTTGTTTTTGCCTCTCCCAAATAACTGTTTAATTCTTACTATACTTATATGTCCTGTATTTTCCTCACAAATTTAACTGACTGGTCAGGCAGTTTCAGACTTACTAAAACTTCATGGCTTAAGACTTTTCATAGTAAGTACCCCATCATGTCATTAAAGTTCTTAATATCACACACATCTTTCCCTTAGAAAACTGATCAGCTCATTTCCTGCCTTAACTTGTTCTCACCTGTTCTTGTTCATGGTCCAGGGAAGGTCTTACAGATCTTCATGACGGTATTGCATATAAAAACCAAAACTCAAATTCATTGCTTTCAGATTAATTCCAACTCACAGGGGCCCTGTGGGAGAGAATAGAATTTCCTGATAGGATGTCTAAGGCTATAAATCCTTACAGAAGCATCTTTCTCCCATGGTACATGTGGTGGTCTCTTTCAGTTAATAGCTGCATGCTTAAACCACTGCATTATTGAGGTCCTTTTATTGCATTTGTAGACCCACTCACTGTTTTCAAGCTGATTCTGACTCATTACAAACATCTCTGAGTTTCTTAAGCTGAAATCTGAACAGGAACCAATGCATCATCTTTCTCAAGGCGTGTGTTTCTCCTTTTCATTGTTACTGAGTGGGAACCAATCATAGTTGACCTTCCTGTGGGTTTTCAGAGGCTATAAAGTGCACAGAAGATTGCTCAACTTTCTCCCATGGAGAGGCTGGTAGATTCTAACAGCCTACTTTTGAGTTGGCAGCACAACTCCTTACCTTTTTACTGATTGGGTTCAGTATTTCTTTCATAGGGTATTACTCTCTCCCATAAATCCTAGAGTTTAACAAGTAGCTATTCTGCAGTACATGTTGTGAATTCTGGGTTTGTTTTGTTTTGTGTTTTATTATTATTATTATTATTTTGAGATTTATATGTGTACCTATAGGTTATAGGGTTCAAGATTACTTACATGATTAATTCAGTAACTCATAAGTGGGTAATAGTCCCAAAATATTCATACCTTGATTTCTTTCTTACTAGGTTCCCCCCCTCATTATTTTTTATTATCGAAGAACTATAAGATCATTGTGTAAAATTTAGAAAATGTCTGATAGTAGGAAAAGATAAAAAACTACTCATATTCTTACTAAACAGAGATATCATTGTTAGGATTTTGGCATATCACCTTCAAATATTTAGCTATATTTTTTTTTTCTCTTTGCTCAGTCAAGATCATACTGTAATACTACATTTGTGTCTTTTAATTAAAATAAGATTATTTTATGTACACTCCCTACCTAGGTCATTACATAAAATAAATTTTAGTAGCTATAAAATATGTAATATTAGGTTGAGCATATGAACTTGTTGATATTTGACCTATATTTCACATGGTTCCATTTCATATATTACTCTTTACTGATTTTGTGCATGAAGAGTTTTCTAACTTTTTGCTATTACTGAAAACACTCTTTTTGTGTGTCTGAATCTTGTTTAGCATTTTTATTTTGTGAACAAATAATTAAAGGAAGATAATAAGGACAAATTCTTATATTCACGTGTCCAAAATATGTGAGATGGAACTTCTAAATCTTAGCTTCAAAAGAGAAATTGGTTTCACCCTATCATAGACAGACTTGTTTGTTTTCTTGATAGTCCATGGTATGTTCAAGACTCTTCTTCAGCACCACAGCTTGAAGGCATTGATTCTTCTCCTGTCATCCTTAGTCATTGTCCAGCTCTCTGATGCATAGCAAGTAATTGCAAAGGCCATGGCCTGGGTCAGGCGCAATTTAGTGTTAAGTCTAGATTTAATGTTACAGGATTTTTTTTTTTTAAGATGGGCATAGCCATATATCATTTTTCTTTCTTCTTCTCTTCTGCATTAGTAGAGAACAACTCAAGTTTGGGGGTTGGTTTGAGGTTTTTATTTCCCCCCGTATTCAGGGATCATATTTGTGAATCACAGGGTTTACTCTTCATTGCCTCCATGCTCAGTTTATCTCAATATCTGCTTTATTAGGGTTTTTCCCATAGTAATGTAAACAATTGTTTAAATTGTATAAATTGTAATTTATACAATTGTTGATGTTTAGATGAATCTTAGCTGAAAGCCAAGGGAGCTAGAAGGATATTAATTTGTGTTTTATGGACTGTGCAAAGACATTCCATTGTGTGGATCATAACAAGTATGGACAATACTGCAAGGAATGGGATTTCTGAACACTTTTTTGCTCATATGGGACACAAACCAATAGCCAGTTGTCTGGAGAAGACAAAAGGATACTGTGTGGTTTGGGATCAGGAAAGGTTTACAACATGTTTTTATGTTTTCACCCTATCTATTCAGTTTGCATGCTTTGCAAATAATCTGAGAACCTAGACCATATGAACAGAAACATGGCAGCAAGATTGGATGAAGATGCATTAACAATCTGCTCTATGAAGATGGCATATTTTTGCCTCATGAAAATGAAGAGAACTGGAAGCACTTAGTTGATGAAGATCAGAGAGTACAGCATAAATTACTACTCAACATACCACTTCCCTGCCCCCCTCCCATGCCAGCCTCCTCTGCCTATTCTTTTGAGTTGGAACCAAAACACAGTTGACCCTCCAGGAGGTTTAAGAGGCTATAAATGGAAGATTTCTCATCTTTCTCCTGAGAAGCAGCTGGTGAGTTTGAACTACTGCCTTTCATCTAGAAGCCTATCCGCTACTCTCTTCATCACCAGAGATCTGTTCTCAACTTCTTTTAAAGAAAACAAAAATTCATAAAAAGGGACTAATAAGCAAAGGAGAGGAAGACCCTTACTGAGACAGATTGATACAATGTCTTCTGCAATGGGCTTAAATGTGTCGGGATGACAAAGGTGGCTTGTTCAAAAGGGCCACTATAAATGATACTAGACTTGAAGGCACTTAACAACAACAACAACTCTTACTTCCTCATTACTTCCTTTCACTTTGGCTTCTCTATTTTTTTATTTTTAATTTTAATTGTGATTTTTATCAAAAGTTTACAGAAAAGTTGGATTTTCATTCATTCATTATTCCACATTTTCCTCTCTTCTCCCCATGTCCCTTTCACCCAGTTTACTTTATTTCTTTTTTTTAATATTCAGTCATTGTTGCACAATTTCCTTCCTCCACCTACCTCAGTGCTCCTTGCCATGGACCATAGTCTTACATATAATGCCTAATCATATATTCCATTTAATCATATATTCTTCATCTATTACAATACAGTTTTTATTATCTATCCACCCTTTTCCTATCATCCTCCTAATCCTCCATGTCACTTCTTCTTCATAACAGTGATGTTATGCAATATTTGTCCTTTTGACACTGAGACATTTCACTCAGCATAATGCCCTTCAGGGTCACCCAAGCTTTGTGATGTTTTACGAGTTCACTCAACAAAATAGAGTTAGAGGGCAATTTCCTCAACATAGTAAAAAGCATCCATGCAAAATCAAGAACCAACATCATTCTTTAAGGGGAGAGATTAAAGGCTTTCTTCCCTTTGAGAGCAGGAACTAGGC
This sequence comes from Elephantulus edwardii, assembly GCF_000299155.1. NCBI lineage: Eukaryota > Metazoa > Chordata > Mammalia > Macroscelidea > Macroscelididae > Elephantulus > Elephantulus edwardii. Next base: position 24,516,692 of record NW_006399762.1, read on the forward strand.
AAGAATGCCCATTATCACCTTTCTTACCCAATATTGTACTGGAAGTCTTAGCAATAGCAATAAGACAAGAGAAGGAAATAAGAGGTATCCAAATCAGCAAAGAGGAGGTAAAATTGTCACTATAAGATTCTCTATGTTTAAGAAGAAGTTTCCATTCCTTCTTTGTTCAGTAAAGGACTTCTTCAAGTATCTTTACTTCTGCTTTAATTAATAAGATAGTTAAAACTTCAGTTTTATGGCTTATTCATTACAATCAAACTGAAATTTTTATGCTAAAATCTCAAATTTAGGTATCCTTGAGCAAGTAAAAATACTTGGAGAGGTATTTGAACAAAAAAAAGTATTAAAAAGTTCATCTTATTTACACACAGACACATGTGTATACACACCCAAACACAAAGACGTATCTCTGTGTTGTTATTTTTTACAAAGGTAGCATTCCACTGCCATAATTTTTATAGTTTCTTTTTTCTATCCCATATTTTGGAAGTATTTTTAATAATATAGCCTTTTGTATATGGGAAACAATCCAATTATTACTTAAATCATACCTTTAAGAGTTCTTCCTAGTAACCATGATAAATTACATTTCTAGTTATTTATTTTTCATACCACTTCCCATAGACCATCAATTGTTTGAATTTTTGAGATGGATGAATAGTTTTGAATCGAGGCTTTGGTCACAGAAGAGAACACAACATTCTCTGATGCTAAATTTGTGAACTTAGGCCTCCTCAGAAACATTCTCTAATGGAATGAGCACTTGAGAACAGATTATTTACATCTGGACTGCAAACATTATGTAAATGTCTCTTCTTTTCACATTTGTTTAGAGAGTCTTAGAATGATCCCCAGGTGGGGAAGCCTATGTTTGTCAGACTATAGAATGGCCTGTACTTCTGATGGGGACCATTTGGTAAGGTTCATGCAGATGGATTGCTGTTACCTTTGATGAGCCTTTCTAGATTATCAATAATTCTGGAAACTTCATCTAGGGTATTCTTAAGATACCTACGTCATCATTAAACTCTAATAGAAAATGTGATGCATGAAATATATCCACAAACAATGTTAAAGCTAGGTATCTTTTTTTAAATTGATATAAATTTTTACTTCAGTATCCCAAAGTTTGCTTGGCTCCACAAACACTCTTGGTACCAGCAATCTCAGGAAATCAAAAGAAAAATTGCATTGGAAGGTCTGCTGTCAGAGATCTCCCCAGAGTACTGAAGAGCAAATATGTCAGTCTAGACACTAACGTGTGCCTGGTCCGTGCCATAGTCTTCACAATTGCTTGCTATGTGTAAGAGAGCTAGACAATGACTCGGGATGTTGGAAAGAGAATTGATGCCTTTGAGCTGTGGTGCTGGAGAAGAGTATCAAATAAACCATGGACTTCCAGGAGAATAGAGATGTTCATCCTAGAGAGGGTGAATCCAGGCTGCTCCTTTGAGGCAAGGGTTCTGAAGCTTCAGCTGCCATACTTTGGGCTTTTTGCAAGGAAGGACTGGTCCTTGGAGAGGGACATGATGCTTGGAAGGGTGGAAGGATGGAAGAAGAGAGGGAGACCATCGATGATGAGATGGATTGATTCAGTCACTGGGGTAATGAGGATAGGTGTGTCTGTCAGAGACAGTAAAGTTGGCACAGGATAGAGCAGGTTTCAGAGCTGTTGTCCGTAGGGTCACTATGAATCGCAAACAACTTGACAGCACATAATAACAACAAACATCCAAACAAATAACTAATACTAGAGAAAAGACAATAATGGACAAAGTGGACAGTAAAGGAATAAAGACTAGGACTTCTTTCTTTTTATGCATATGGAATAATGTGGTGATAAAACAGAGACCTGTCAATTAACTGAGAAGGCTAAATTTTAAGAAACTGATGTGTTTTCTCTGAAATGACATAGTCAGCAAATGGACCACAGAAAGGAAACTTTAGTGTGGTCCTCTTTTCATGGCGTAAGATCTTTCTTCTGGAAAGCCAGAGAGAGTACAAGGCTTCTGGTGAGAGAGATGCTGTCATTGCTATTCTTGTCGCTCTTGTATGTAGAGTGTGGCAAATGAGAGAAACATCTTTGTTGTTTTGTTAGGTATCGTTGAGTCAGCTCCAACACATAGACACACCTTGTACAACCTTATGAAGCTCTCACTGATCCTGTGCCAGCCCCACAATCACGGCTCTGCTTCTGGCCATTGTTATGGCCACTGCATCAAATCCATTCCTTTAAGACCCTTCTTTTTTGCGGACCTTCGGCTATACCCTGTATAAGGTCCCTTCTTCAGGGATTGGTTAATGTACCTCTAGGCTTGAATTGTAACAGTAAAGAAAATACTGTAGTACCTTCTGTAGAGTTGGGAACTCTATAGAATTTTTTTTTTATCCAAGAAATAGATAAGAAAGAGATTTGTATAGCAGAATAAACTTAGATTTGGAATCAGACGGACAAGATTTGAACATGTACCTTCCCCACTATTTTTTGTTGTGATCGTTAATAATTACTTTCTGAACCTCAGTTTAAACATTTGTGAAATGATAGTTATTGTGCTTCAGAACTATTACATTAAATGCTAAGCACAATGTTGTTCAAGCAGTTACATGACCAATATGTAAAAAGGATGTTAACATAAAATTTAATAGTATTCTATTTGTGTGAGAATTCCTAAGCTGTAATTTCCTTTTATGAATTGAGCACTATCTTTTCTAGAAGTTAGACAGGGCCTTGTAAGTGCAGAACAAAGTTAGAGGCTTTTGTAGTCACAGACACATAAGGAACAAGGAAGCTTGTTCCTGGGCAAATTTCATATTGGCCAATGGGTATATTCTGTATTTGGGATGAAGAAGAACTTTTGGTCTAGGTTAAAGAAAGCAGGCACATTCCTAGTGGTTAGCTTATATTTGTATTTCTGGGAGAGTTGATTGTCTTGGAGTTGGGAGAAACAGAAATTTAGCTAAGTTTCAGTTGACTGATACGATGCCGAGTACAGATGATTTAAACTTGATGCTAATAACACCACTTAAGGAGACCTGGTAACACAGTGTTTAAGAACTTGAGTACTAACCAGAAGCTTGGCAATTTGAACCCACCAGCCATTCCAAGGAAGGAAGATATGCTTATGTTCTTCAGTAAAGATTATAATACTAGCAACTCTGTGGGGCTGTTCTGTTCTGTTGCTTTGAGTGAAAATGGACTCAACATGAGCAGGCATGTTGTTTGTTGTTGTTATGTGCCGTCAAGTGGCTTGCAACTCATAGTGACCCTGTGTACAACAGCCTTAAACTCTGCTCTGTCCTGTGCCAATCGCACTGTCTCTGACACTCCCATCCCGATTACCCCAGTCACTGAATCAATCCACCTCATAGAGGGCCTTCCCCTCCTGTGCCTGCCCTCCACCCTACCAAGCATGATGTCCTTCTCCAAGGACAGGTCCATCCTTAGTCAGGTTAATTGCAGTTATTACTATAGACCTCTAATAGCCTCGTCTGTATAGTGTTGTTCTGCTAACCCAACGGTGATACCTTTCTAGTGGTTTGAATCCACCAGCAGAACTGCAGAATAATAGATGAGCAATCTCCTCCTGTGAGACTTACAGACCCCCCCAAAACCCCATCAGTTCTGACTCCACGGCAATAGGTTTAGCTGTTGAGTAGAGAGTCAGTATAGCCAAATTGCAATTAAAACTGTTAGCAAACATTTTTAAATCCTTTACTGTTTTATGGTATGAATAATCTTAGAAATAAAACCATTATGAAGTTTATAGTCAAGGGAGAATCAAAGCTCTAACTATTTTTCTGTAAAATAGCACTTTTTAAAAACTTAAGTTCTTCCTCCACTTTTTTAGTACTTTCTTCTTCTCTGTAAATGTTTGAATTTCAAAACACCGAACATGTTTATGATAATGTAGCTTTTCCACAGATTTATCTTCTTCTGGGGGCCCCAGAGGGCAGGATCAGGACCTGGACATAGGCGTTCTCAGGAGACAGATTGAATCTCAGCTAAAGAAAGAATTTTGGATCAGTGTGAGCTGTCTGAATAAGGAATGAGCTACCTCAGGAGGTGGTGAGTTCCTAGTCTCTGAAGGGGAACCACTTGGCAGGAATATCTTGGTAGAGTTTCAAGCAATGGACAGGGAGGTGCTAGCCATGCCCTCCAAAATCTCTACCCTGAAATTCTGTGATTCCAGAATGTCACTTTTCGGAAGTCTCCCACTTTACCAAAGGATACATAAATGGAAATTACCTCAGTTTCTGGATGATGATATAGAAAATAAACACTGATAGGTCTTGTTTAGGCAGCTCTGGAACTTGAAGCTCACTCAGATTGTACCTTAAGTCTTAGGACAACATGACTTTGGAGCTAAATATAGTTTAGAAAGTACCGTTGTGTATCTGACACTAGTCGTCAGTGTAGCCAACTTGCTTTTCACCTTGGTGTCTAACACTTCCTTAGGCTCCTTCCTTTTGTTAGATGCCAGTCCAAGCATTTTATTACCAAATCAGGAAATGATGAAGAGATAAATGTTAAAAAGAATGTTTCCGAGGAAGATATTAATGGAGTGTTAATGCATCTAACCCTCTTCTCAGAGAGGAATCCTCGAGGGGCATTTTGGATTTATTGATGTGAGAGTGAGTACATGACAGTGGGCTCTTTTACTTCATTCAGCAACAAAACAAATTTAAGTATTAATTAAAATATCTGATTTAGCCCTTCCTGGTGAGCAAAATTCCTTGAAAACTTCTGTCTGGAGCAAAGCCATCTACTTACTCAGTCACTGAAATCCAGAGCCAAAATAAGTAATGTACGTCTCTGAAGTGTGAGACAGTAATGCTGTTACGTTCTCCAAATTAAAGAATTACAGACAGCAGCATTTTCTCCATGAAGCCTGCTGCAGAGGAGATTGTTGAGGAAGTCCTTAGTCAGGAACTTTCAATTTCTGGAGCTCACTCATTATTCAAAGCTGCTATGTATGTTTAAAGGCAAGAGTAATGCGAGCCTCATAAATTCTTTAAATTTTTTTTTAAAGTTTATCCTTACTATTTTACTTGGACAATAGAAATAACCACAACATTATTCAGAATATTATAGCTATCTTATTGAAACCCAGATAGAAAATGCACATTCAGGTGTCAACGTTATGACACCTTGACAAAGGTACAATTACCTTCAGCATTTATTTCTAATAACCAAGAATACTATACAATCAATAGTGTCTTTTCTTCCTCCTACGTTAGCATTTCCAATGTTTTCATGATGCCCTAGAGAATTATAATTATTGATGTAGACAAATATAAGCTAGGCTGGCTGTATTACAGAATCAGTTTTTAAATTATTCTTTATTTGAAATCACTTGGAATAAGAGCAAAAGAAAGAAAAAAAGCACAGAGAAGGAGGAAGTGAGCTGGTGAAATGTTAAAGGCTCTATTGTTCTTCAATGTTTATTCTGGACTTTGAGGTATGGTTGACTGGAAAACGCCATGAATTTTATTTAGCAAAACAACACATCGAAACTCATTGCCATGGAGTTGCCATGAATCTCCAGTTATGGTGTTGGAGAAGAATACTGAATATCCTATGGACTGCTAAAAGAACAAACAGATATGTTTTAGTGAGGGTGCAGCCAGGGTACTCCCTAGAGGGAAGGATGACAAAACTCTTATATAATTGGGCATGTCACTCTGAGAGGTCAGTCCCTGGAGAAGGACATCATGCATGAAAGTGTGGAAGGTAAGCTAAAGAGAGAAAGACCCTCGAATTGCTGGATTGACATGGTGGCTGGAGCAATGGGCCTGAGTAGAGAAAAGATGAAGATGGTGCAGGATAGGGCAGGTGTCAGGTCTGCAGTTCATAGAGTTGCTATGACATGTGGTCAACCTGGCAGCACCGAGCAAGAACAACACAACAGTGGGTCTCTGAGGCTGTAAATCATAAACAGAAGAGACTGCCCATTTTCCTTCCAGGGAGCTGCTGGTGGATTTGAATTGTTGGTGATTTGAACAATTTGCTACATATAAAGCCATGCACTCTCCTGAGGGGTGATTCATTGCCTCTGAAAACCTGCTGAAAGGTCAGATATGAGTCAGTTTAGATTCGATGACACACAACAACACTAACAAGCCACTCAGTGCTCCCTGGTAACACAAAGTAAATATAGATAATAAACTTCTGCTCATTCTTTGGTGTGGGTGCAAACTTTTCATCTTCGGTTTTTCTTGCCTCCCCTTTTGGCCTTCTTTTTTCTCCTTCTAGATTTTACAGCAAGTGGATACAGGTGAAAAGGGTCACATCTTGATGCTATGTGACTGGGATACTGATGCGAATGAAGACTGATCTGGATGCTTTTATTTGTCTAAAGCCTGCTTTAACAAGTCTGAGGACACAACTGGGGGGGGGGAGGGAGAAGGCCACTTCTGTCTTTGTCACCATATTACTGAGGTTGTCTGTCCTACAAGATGGACACATGATAATTCTAACTGTTCAAGTAATCTTTGCTTTAGATTTGACCCAATCTTTGCTTAAAATATTTCTGATACCCAGGTAAATAGGTTATAGAATAATGAGCAGTGAAAATGGGACAAAAGGTTTTGATGAGGCGAGGCTGCTTCTTTCTTTCCTTTATGATGCCCTTTATTCTTCTTAGAAAAGCAATTTGGAGCTTAAAGGGCTAATGGGAAACCTTTTCCATGTTACAGTACAAAAAGACATCAAGTTTGCAATTTATCCTAACACCTGCTGGGTGAGACACCAGAGGGCTTTAAATCCACCTTGAATTCTAATGGCCTAGTGGTGTGAGCTTAGTCACTTGCCTGTAAATGAGGACACTATACAGCAGTGATTGCAGTTTTGTTTATTGGGAAGTTTTCTTAAACAATTCTGTTAGTTTTCCATGCTATCAAACTGAATTTTGCTTGTGGCTATTAGCTATGCACTTGTAGTACATCAACAACCTGCTAGAGTTGTTAGGGAAAACAAAGAACTGATTGCAGATAAAAACTGTGCAGTCTTTTGCCATTTATAGGGTAGGTTTTTACATTTAAATAATTTAAAGAATTATACTGATTTTTTTAAGATGAAGAATATCTTATTTAAACACAGTTTTATAGCTGATAAGGCAAAAAGAAAACATAATAGAAACTATTCTGATTCATGGTGGATTCTTTATTGGATTTCTAAGGGTGTAAATCTTTGTGGGGGGAGACTTCCCATCTTCTGTGGAGCAGCTGGTGGCTTTGAACTGCAAGTGTTTTGGCTGTTGATGTTGCTCGGTGCCATTGTGCTGACTATCCTATGAGCAACAATCCTAAACATTGGTCTGTTCTAAGCCAGTCTATTCTGTGCCGTCTTCACCATCTTGCCATTTTTACTGTCATGGTGTTGAACCTTGAGAGGCATCCTCTCTTTTCACTACCTTTTACTAGCATGAGAATTGTTCCCAGGAACTTGATAGTCAATTTCAGGATAAATATGAAATAGTTACGACATGGAATAGGAAGTCTATTGATGGAACTTTGGTCGGTGAAACCCCTGACATTGATTGTAAACTGGTAGGTGTGTACAAATTTTCTGGAAAGCAAGTTCATTGCTTTGGTCAGATACTCAAAATGATGCTAGCACTCGTGCTCATCTCCAAATATATACAAAATTCAAGAACCGGAATGTGCTGATTATCCTTGGGGCAGATTGGGAAGAAGTCTTATGGCTTTATTTTTAGGACTACTGTGATGCAATGATGCAGAAGCAGGCAAACAAGTACTTCTTGATGTATAGACTATATCTAGTTCGGCACAGGCCTTCCATAAGGCCTTCGTGGAAACTTGAGTTGTGGATGGTGATAGGGATTATGGCATTATATGTTCAATATAATGGAAGACCTCCAATAATAGGGTGTGACCCAATGACTGTAACATTGAGTTCTAACCTAGCAACAAATGTATGACTGTGAAGAACTGGGCAGTGTTTTGCTCCCTTGCACTGGGAGTTGGAACTGGCTCAAGACTACCAAGAGTACTTAATAATAGCAATTCTACTTTTTTGTTGTTGCTGTTGTCTACTATTGAATCGGAATCGATCCATAGCTGACCCTTCAGCAGTTTTCAGAGGCAGTTAATTGCACGGGAGGAGATTGCCCATCCTTCTCCTGTGGAACAGCTGATGGCCTTTGCGATTGCAATGCAGCTTCTTGCCACTAGGCCATCAGAGCTCCAAATCTCTCTCTCTCTTTCTCTCCCACCCCTCCCCTTCTCTTCCCCTTTCTCTCTTTCTCCATATATCACAATCAACTTTTATCAAAGCATAATATTTGTAATATATTTTTACATATATTAAAAATTAGACAACCAATACTTGATTTTTTACTGGAAACAACCTAGAAAGGTGCTTTTATTTTAAAAATTATCCTTTTATTTTTTTCAAAGAAATCATTACACTTTTATTATTATTTCAAAGAAATCCTTACACTTCAAAAATATAGATTTGAAGTTTATTTTAGAAACTTCTTAGAAGAAACTCCATCAATACAAGTATTTTTTTATAAAAATACTAATTTCCAAAACCTTTTATATTCTCATCACTATCATTATTACCATTGTCATTGCCGTCATAGTCATTGCCACTGTAACCATCTGTGCTAGGTATTGTTCTAAGTACTTCTATGCATTAATTCATTTGTTGTTACAATATTTCTGTGCAGTAGTATTACTATTAATTCCATTTAATAGATCAGAAAATAATCTAAAACCCAAGTCGCTGGCAAAAGATGCTTTAACAACTCTGCCACCAGAGGGCCTTCTGTAATATTTAATGAACAAGTAAATTAAGAATTAAACTTCACTATCATTCTAGCTTTCCACCCCTAGTCACTCAACCCAAAGCTCACAGCCATTGAGTCTATTCTAACCCATAGTGACCCCCCAGAAGATTGCTGAGGATTTGAATGTCTCACTGGTGAGTGACCACTAGAGCCAGAGAATCAGAAACCTAAACACCTTGAGCTTCGAGACATTATCTAAGACATTAGAGCCAAAATCATGTCAGTTGTCATCTGAGTGTCCTGAGGCCACTTTGGCCATGTAGATTATCGTTGTGTGTACTCATTAATTAACTTCCCCACCACCTCACTTAGATCCTCACGCATGCTCTACTAGTTGTCTATTTCTACAATAATGGTTTTATACAGTATTTGTCCTTATGGGACTGAGTTAGTTCACTCTGCATAATGCTATCCAGTCCCTCCCAAATTAGGTCGTGATTTACAAAATCATTGTTCCTGCTTGCCAAATTATAGTAATAGTAGAATTTCATCGTTCATATTTTCTCAATCCATTCCATGGTGGTTGGACATTTGGGCTGTTTCCATGTTCTTGCAATGGTGAATAAGGCTGCTATGAACATTGGTGTATGAGTCTCCAACTGTGCCTCAGTTCTCATTCTCTCAGGTTATATTCCAAGCAGTGGAAGAAATCTGTCATATGAAATTTCTACATACAGCTTTCTGAGTAAATGCCAAGTTGCCTTCCTGAGTGGTTGTCCCATTTTACAATCCTACCAACTTACTGATTAACTTTAATCTGCAAGTAGTTTATTTACATGTTAATCTTCCTAAGTTTCCTGTTCTCTCAATCAATTCTTCAAACAAGATATTAAGCATGCAAGCAAGCCTACACACACACACACACACACACACACACACACACACCACAATAGAAGCTCCACTTTCACAAAGAATATTCCTATATGTAGAATATCTTACATTTATACTTATTAAGAGCAGAATTAACATTTTACCAAAACTACTGGTACTTATGGTGTTGTAGCATTTATTTGACAAAATCCCGAGAATACAATTATTAAGACACACAAATATCTCCATAATAGTCTGTGATTTTAGTCTTTGCTCATGAAAAATCCCTGTTGATTTCAGATGTGAACCGTTTTCATTATGTCATTAGGTTTTAGTTGTTGATTGATTAACAAAAAACATGCACTAACCTTTCTAAACATCGATTTAAAAATAAAGAGACATTCTGGTAAACTTTACTATTTACTCTACAGAAAACTGCATTAACCAAACTATAACTTCAGAAATAGTGACTCTAAGTGGGTCTTTGAGAAAATTTGAGGGGGGAAAATTTTAGATTTATAATGTACAAAGTAATCAATTGTGAAGAACAGTGATCTAGAAGACAGTCATTCCTTGAGTACTCTTATGATGTGGAAAGTAATCAATAAGACTAATTAAATGCTTTGTAAGTATTTTATGATAGGTGTGATTTTTTTTTGATAGGTGTGATTTTAATATCTTGCTCTCAGAATTTGTTCAGAGATTTCAAGCAAGGAGATTCATGAAACAAACTGAGATTGCATATTCACATGGAAACCACCTTTCTCCACCCTAACATGCAAAGGCTCTATCAGGGAGTTTGGTTTCTCAAATCCAAAGAAATTGAAGTGAGGAGCAAATGTTTGGGATCACGAATGCATATCAGAGGTCTCAGATGACCAAGTTGTAACGGGACGGGACCAACATGCATAGCTGAGCTTTGAAATCCACGGCCCCGATGGGAGCTGCCCAAACAGTTGTTGTGTCAGGTGCAGTGAGGGGGAGGTGAGGACAGTTAAGGCAGGTTCTTTGGAAGCGTGTCTGGGACCTAACCTAGGATGTGCTGCTTCTGCCAGTTTGGAGGAATCTCAGAGACATTGATTTAATATAGTGGTACACAGGTGGCAGCCGTCACCTTTCAGGTCTCTGTCATTGGGTGCATATGCTTTCCTGGGTCTTGAAACTCGGAAGTGAGAACATGATCTCCTGAATGGTCTCTGGTGACATACAGAACATGGAAAAATATTTGAGGGTAGCTTTAAAAAAATATTAGGATATACTTAAATGAATACATTCCTTAATGTTTACCTATTTGAATTATCACTATCCTATAGGTGTATACAGTCCTTGTGTCAGTAAAATATGTGCAATATTCTTCATGTTTACCCATTTGAATGTATAATTGTATACAGTCCTTGTGTCAGTAGAATACTTAATGTGCAATATTCCACTTGAGTCTCACAGAGTTCCCGAGAGGTAGAGTTGGCAATGTGTTGTGAAACCCAGCTTTCCAATGAGGAAACTGTGGCTTAGAGATGTTGAACAGCCTCATCATGATTTGCACATGCAAAAGTCGGTTATGCATAGGAGTCATCTCACTCCACATCCAGGGTATTTCTACCATTATTGGACTTCCTCTCGTCAGAAAATTGTGCTTATTGTTCTTCCGTGTATACTGCAATAATCAGGATAAATAAAGATTCATGTTTTTAAAAACAACCTCTGGGCCCACAGTTAATAGCTATCTAACACAGTTGACAAAAGTTTTGGGTTTGCTATTCAAGGAGAAAGGTACTTGGCATATCTTCTTTTAAGGAATGTTTGAGAACTTTGAACTTAGAGTTTATTTGAATAATTGGAATGGAAATATACATAAGAGGGAAATATAGTGGCAGAATAATAAAAAAAGTAACTTATTTGAATAGATTATTGGATGGGGGCAAACTAAAGGGAAATCCCCACAAATCATAAATATCAGCCTCTACTGAAATTTTTTATCAGGGCTAAAAGTGTTTTACTTGTTTTTAATTCACTTAATCACTTTGAAGCATCACGTTTGAAGCACTTAGTTTTTTATGAAGCGGCAACTTTTGCTGGCTTGGGCCAGCTTTACCTTTGACAGCTTTCCTTGCAAGATTAACATGTTTCTCCACTGTTTTTGCATCATTTATATTGCTACTTTTGATAACAGGCGGCTTGTAGTCACTGGTATTTGCTGTAGATGCAGCCACAGAAGCTGGGGCCATAATTACACAGTGAATAACATTATCTGGCAAATCATGCTCTCAAGTTTTAAACTATTCAAAAATGTTTTGTTGGGTGTGTGTGTATGTGTGTGTGTGTGTGTGTGCGCGCGCACTCTGGCACATCCTCATTAGCATGGAGCTCCTCAGCCAGGCTGAATCAATCATGCAGGGAGAATTTGCGTCCTGCCAGGCTTGTCACCTCCTGTTAACTCAGAAGACAAACTTGGCCTGGAACTCATCTTGGCTGGAAGGAGTGTAAGCTGTATTGATAGCAGATGGTGCCCAGTACATTTGGCCTAAAGGTTTAACTTAAAAAATGGAAGTATAGGGCTTGGGAGGGGGGCAGGGTTCAAGGAAGAGGCATACTACAGTAAAACTTTTGTAGTTCACATTAGTTCATTTTATAATAAAAGAATCTCCATTTCAATGTTCTTGAGTAGAGCTTTTTACCAACAATCTCCAAATGCAGGCTTGGAGGGGTGATTCTGTAGGCTAGTGTTCAGATTTTCTTTATATCTTAAAGCCTCAACATTTTCTGCTCAGCCCCGCTAACTCTACATACATGATGAACTTGTTGAACCTTTGAGCTGAATGTGACCAAATGACGCAGCTAGATGAGGTGTCTGGTTTAGGACAATACAGGTTCTACCATGTCCCATCTCTTAATATCACAGAGAAGAGTTTTGGTTTCTAATTTAGAAACTTACCTGTGTCTGTGTAGTTGTTCCTACTATTTGATCCTAGACTAGGAAACTCTTGGAGACATGGGACGATACACATCCTTGCTGTGATGGACTGGTGACTGATTCTGGCTGTTGGTCTGAATTCACTCAAAGACATTACACACTATGAAAAAGACCTTGCGAGCAACTTCTCAATGAGCTTAAGTTGACATGAAGACATCTGACATGAGTCTTGAGTTGACTTGATGACATCTTCTGTTGATACCGGTAGGAGATAAACATACACAGATTTCTCATCTAAATTAGTCTCCTAGGATTACTATAATAAATTACCACATATTTATTGTTGTTACATACCATTGAGTCAGAAAGCATAGCTGACCCTTCTGCAGGTTTCTTAGAAACAGTAAATGCTCATCTTTCTACCATGGAGCAGCTGGTGGATTCAAACCAATTGACAGCACAACTCCTTACCACTAAGCTACCAGAACTCCTTACCACAGATTTAGAAGAACTGTTGTTGTTGTTGTTGATTGCCATCAAGTTGAGGTCAACTCATAGTGACTCTGTGAACAAAAGGCTTAATACCTTTCCATAGCTATTATTGTTTCTCCAAGTTCCTGAGGTATATGGTTTAGGAAGTGGATGCCACTCCTCCCTCCCATGTTTTACAACTGGGAGCTCCACCAAATATGGTTCATAATGGAAAACCATTCTGGTATTTGATAGCCCCACGGCACAAGGTTCAGCATCACAGCAAACCCAGTTTACCTATACAATACATTGACATAGACCAGACATTTATTTTATCATGGTTCTGAAGGCTAGTAGTCCAAATTTAAAGTGTGGAGTCACTAAGGACAAAGGGACAAATCTTTCCTCATCTCGTGCCACTTCAGGTGGTTCAGGCATTCCTTGGCTTGTGGCAGCAATGATCTTCTCCTTCATGTTTTTTGTCTTCTGTGTTTTCCCCTCTTCATGTAAGAACATTTGTTTCTAGACTTACAATCTATTTGGTTAATCTAGGATGATCTTGCCTGAAAAATTTTTATGTAGGGACCTCTCCAAAGTACTGAAGATCAATGGTGTTTCTCTGGAGACTAAGGTGCATCTGATATTGGCCATGGTCTTTGCAATCACTTTTTATGCATCAGAGAATTGGACAGTGACTAAGGAGGATAGAAAGAGAATTGATGCCTTTGAGCTGTGGTGCTGGAGAAGAGTATTGAGGGTACCATGGACTGCTAGGAAAAGAGTCATCCTGGAAAGGGTAAAGCGGGCGGCTCCTTGGAGGCAAGGATTCTGAGGCTCCATCTAACATACTTTGGACATGTTGTAAGGAGTGACAGGTCCTTGGAGAGGGACATCATGCTTGGGAGGGTGGAGGGTTAGGATTAGGGTGGGGAAGACCCTCTATGAAGTGGATTGATTCAGTGACTGGGATAATTGGGATGGGAGTGTCAGAGACCGTGTGATTGGCACAAGACAGAGCAGAGTTTAGGGCTGTTGTACATAGGGTCGCTATGAGTCGCAAGCGACTCGATGGCACATAACAACAACAACAACAACTATTATAAAGATGCATTTTTTTTCAAGCAAAGTCATATTTGTGGGTACTAAGAGGGTGGGTAAAGATGTGGATTTTGAAGAGGGGACATAATTAACCTACTAAGCTACCCTTTTAAGTGAAATTTATTCCATTCAGTTCTGAAACATACCTTCCCTATTTTCAATGATTGACTTTCGTCCTTCTTCTTAGGTCCCTCTTGATCGACAGAAAATCTTCATCTGGTAGATTATATATTTTAATGAGAAGAGAGAGGGCCTACACCACTCAATAAATATTCTATGAAATAATCATTTCTTATCAATTTTAGCTAGCTTATATGAATGTAAATTCAAGGGACAGTTGTTCAGTTGAACATTTAACCATTTTCACTGCTCGGAGACTCAATACCATTTTCTTCTTGTTGATTAACTCAACAAGAGTTGTTACAACTCAGAGTGACCCTATGACCAATAGATTTGAACCTTTCTCTATCCCATGCCATTTTCACCTTCTCGGTCAGATGTATTAGAATCTATTGTTACAGTTACTGTATCAAGCCATCTTTTTGAAGGTAATATTCTTTCTTTGACCCTTCATCTTTCACAGAATAATGTCTTTTTCCAAGGATTGGCACTTCTTGACCACATGACCAAAACAGATGAAGTTCCATCATCCCTGTCCCTGAGAATATCTCTCATTGTACTTCCTTGAGACAATGCCAAGTACAATAGATATTTATTTTAAAAGTGAAAAAAGCAGAGGGAAGAGAGAATAGGGCTGTTCTTAGTGGGCCCAGTGGGCAAATTGCTATAGAGATTGTTTATTCAGAAGATATACAGAGTCTTCTCCTTCATGGATCTAGCATTGGGAACAGTGTCTGACATGTACTGATAATTGCTGATGGAACTGGAAGTTGGCTTGACTTGCTGTTACCATGAGTGTTGATCGAGGGTTCAAGTAGAAGAAAATTATTCAGACTAACCACCATTAAGGTGATTCATACACCTAATGACCATTCATCATATTCCTGAAGCTCTGTTTTGATTAACAAACTTTTATAATGTTTTTAGTTATATTACTAAGTCCTATGGTGATAATCTTTTACATATATTCAGGATTGAAATTAGAAAGTCCCTTAATAGTTACATTTTCCATGTGTTAGCACTTCTCTTATCTTTTAGCATTTAATCCTAACAAATTAGGAAATGTCATTATATGTCTGAATCGACTCAAAAGCACCTAAAAACAAACAATAACTACAAAAGAGATATCTTAGAATGTAATATATGAGACAATATTTCCCATAATAAAACTGATAGAAATCTAACTGAAGGGTATTTAATGACAGTGTCTAATTTTAAGAAGAACTTTGGCAATTTACAGTAGTACTTTCCTAAGAATGAAATTTTTATACTCTGAAAAACACTAGATAGAGTATTCACTTATTACAAAATGTTTTAAATGTTTATGCATGACATTTTGTTTTACGTATTTGCATAACACCTTATATTTATTTGCTTAATTTTTGGAAAAATCAATCATATATTACTGCTTATCCTATAATTAAAGCATGGAACAGCAGCCAAGATATCAAAAGATTAGAAAAATATTCTGTCAAAGTGCTAAAGAGCAAGGATGTCAGTTTAAAGAATAAGGTGTCCTTACTAAAACTGTGGTAGGTCAAATTGCTTTCCATGCATCTGAAAGTTGGACAGGGAATAACGAAGACCAAAGCAGAACTGATGCCTTTGAATTGTGGTGTTGGAGAAAAGTACTGAAAAGCAAATGGTTTCCCCAAAGAAGAAACAAGGTTGCTTTGGAGGAAGAATCTGGTACAAATTTCCTATTGTGAGACTTTACTTTTTAACATATAAATACATTTGAATCTGGTTTTTCATCTTTTCTGCCATAGAAATTGCCTTTCTAATGAATGAAATATGGTATAAGTACATACAACACTTAGTTTTCTACTTAAGTGCTTCCCTCTCCCATTGTTGTTAGGTGCCATTGAGTCAACTATGACCCATAGGGACCCTATGAACAACAGATATGAACTCTGTCCTGTCCTCAAACTTCCTGACATATTAGAGCCCATTGCAGCAGTCACTGTGTTAATCTATCTGGTTGAGGATCTTCCTCTCCTTCACTGACCCCTCTACCTTTCTGAGTATCATGTCCGTCTGCAAGGAATAGTCTCTCCAAGCAACGTGCCTGAAGTATGTAATAATGGAGGAAGTGGAGGCATTGGCAAAAAAAAAAAAAAGCTCTGTTTTTTTCTATAGAAAATAATAAATGTATCAAGACAGCACAGTTTTTGGAGTGCTTCATCAGTTCATATTTTAGCTCTCTATCATGTTCCTATTTCTTTAGGGTAATGTTTATCGTTAACAAGCAGCAAATTGTTTTAATTGGTTTGCTTTCAAAGTCCTTATACATTACATTTCACATAATTATGAATTCATATTGTCTTTTAAGCAATCATTCACAAGCATTATGTTTTATAAAATTAATCACCATTGAACCATGCCCATCATTACCCTGTCTTTCCCCTGGATCCTTTCCATTTACCTCCCCCACCCCCTGAACTGTACAACACTGTGGTTTTGCCCCTACCTATCCTCATCCTTCCATTTCTCCCCTTCCCCTTCTTGAGTTCCCATACATGCTTTAATAGTTATCCTTCTATTTTCACAATAAAGGCCTTTTACAGTATTTGTCCATAGGAGACTGCATTAGTTCACTCAGCAAGATGCTATCTAGACTCTCCCAAGTTACACAGTATTTTATTGAAATCGTTGCTCCTAAATGCAGCATGGTATCCCGTTGTGTGAATGTACCACAATTTCTCAATCCATTCAGTTGTGGTTGGACTTTTGGGCTGGTTCTGTGTTCTTGAGACGGTGAATAATGAGCAGCAAATATTTTAATAGTTATGCTGTTGGCTTGGACAATTAGCATGAAGGTTAATTTAGCTATTTATTATACATTGCACAGTTTCATATAAATGAGGTTTTTGGGTTATTTTTTTGCTTTATGTTGTCAGATCCAACTCACACTTGCCTCTTCAGTGAGTTCATAGTGGCTGCAAATCATATAAGAGGAGATTGCCCATCTTTTTCTTGGGAGCAGCTGATGGGTGTGGATCATGTGTATTTGGGTTGTCAGTGTAACCCCTTACTCGGTCACCAGAGCATAAACAAATAGTAAGATTTTTTTCAAAACATGGTTTTTATGGCATTTAAAATATTGGACTGTGTAATTCTTGTGGGTAGTTAGAAAAATACCAGTATATTGACAAAGGTTTCAGGTTTTTATAAGTTGGAATTAATTCAATACCAACAGATTTGGGTTTGGATTTTTTTTTGTTGCTATTGTAAAGAGACATGCTATATAATAAGAAAATATAAAACAGTTTTCTTCATCTCTTTTGTTCTTTTTTTGTTTTGAAAGGAAACACAGCAAATATTAGTGTTACTTTAGGTAAACTTCTAAATACGAATGCAAATAAGCTGGCTGAAAGAAAAGTACACTACGTCATGTTATGAAGGAATAAACTAGTTGTTTCTGTGTAGGGAGTTGTGCTGCTTGTCCAAAAGCGGGGCTGTGCCTCTTTGATGTTTTAAATCTACCAGTGGCTCCTAGATTGAAAGATAGATAGTCTCTTCCATGTAACTTATGGTCTCTGAAATCTAGTAGAGGGCCAATTTGGAGCCAAGAGTTTATTGTTCAAAATGGCTTTCCTACCCATTTTCTGGTTTTGCCATGTGGGTGGGAATATGCAAATAGGGCATGTTAGACTATCCACAAGTAGATTGGGGAGTCTCGCTAATTTGCAAGGGGACTAACTAGTCTCACCATTAAATTGATTGGATCCAACAGGGGTATGGGAGAGCCTCACCACTAACAAAGGAGAAGCATGAGTATACAATGCATCCTTTGGGCAAGAGATTCTTGTGTCAGTCAGACTAGGGTCTACATGAGCAACAGCCCTAGTAGCCACTGCAAAGAACCAGAGACCTGATGCGAGGCAGAGTGGACCTTGGGAAATACCCCATGGGGAATCAGAACTAAGAGTCTTTGCTCAAGATTGTTGAAGGACTGGGTGGGAGAGCTATAATTGGCAGGACTTAGAACATTGTAACACTGGCCTAAAGCCATGAAGCTCAAGGCTGAGGCTCTTATGAGCACATTTTGGAAGGTTTTCTGTGTTCTGCTATTAACTTGAATTATAGTCTTTTTGTTTTCCCTAATATGGTTCTGTACGGATTATGAACTTTCACTTCAGATTTTGGACCTGGTTAAGAGGTAAGATTGGGTTTTGGATGAGTAGAAAGAAGCACAAGAACATGGGGGACATGTCCACGGGAATTGGTTTTACATTGTTGATGGGGACAGTTCCCCTTTGTGAAGTTGGTAAAGATCAGATATGGCTGTGCTCACATGGCTCTTACTCTTTTTTTTAATTGGGAAAAACATATTGGGGGTACAAGGAGGTGAGGGTTGGGGGCAGAAGGGTGAGGATGGGCAGGGATGCAGTTGCAGAGCTGCACAGTGTGGTCGGTGGGGGGAGCAGGTGAATGAAATGATGAGGATCCAGTGGGGACCAGATGGTACAGAGGAATGACAAGCATTTTCCAATGGTAATTAAACCAACTGTCTTATTGATTTGGGAATTGAATGCCGACTATCTGGCTTCTTCATACTGAACAGGGGCATAGGTATAAAGGGGGAAAGGTAGATCGCTTTATCACTTTACTGGTGGTCTTGGGTTAAAGCTGCTTGCCTTCTTGCTCTGTTAGAAGATATTTTCCTGTAATTTGTTCCCCTCTGGACTGCAAAGTGTTTTTCCAGGTGGGTCCAGTGGGGATGGCTGGTTGAACTCAGAGGCTCCATCCTCCTTTGCTTCCTTAGCTGTCAGTTGTATTTCCTTTTTGTCACTGGCACTGGGTTCAGGGTCAATTCTGGAGTAAAACTCAGTATTAAGGTTACCTATAGGAAAGGGAGCAAATCTAGAGAGAACAAACTTGTGAGTTACAGATAGAAGGGCTTTGAGGGTATTGATTTCAGGTTTACTGGGGGAGAGGGCTGCAGAAGGTGGCCTAGACAACATTCTCTGGATACCCTAGGCATTCTTTTATTTTTCCTTCTCCACCCCGGGGTCAGATGGCACAATCTGGGGACTGAGGAGCTCACCCTGAGGGCCACGACAGCTCATCCTGAGCTGGGGGCCGAAGCCCTTACTCTTTTTACAGTCAGCTTTGAGTTGGGTCTAACTTGACTGTAATGAAAAATGAAAGTTCTAATGGAATATGACCAACTCAGCCGAAATGATTCAACTTAATGTAAATATGAGTTTGGAGGATACATCTAAACTGTCACTAGACTTACTAACATATTAAATGTTGTTGTTGTATCCTGTGGGGTCAGAAACAACTCATAGTTGACCCATTGGTGGGTTTTCAGAGGCAGTTAATGGCATGGGACAAGATTGCCTCAAACTGTGCGCTCTCAGGATTGTAGCACAGCTTCTTGCAACTAGGCCACCGTAGCTCCCTATATTATACATTATGTAGGTGATATGTATGTATCTCCATGCACACTGAGATAATTAAGACATGATCTCTGTTCTCAAAGAGTATGTAGACTAGAAGAGCTGGAGGAGAAAGGAAGAAAAATACCAATGTGGTAACATAGATGAACACATTACTATGACAGTATTATTAACCATTCCTGACTAAAGTAGAGATCTAGGAAAGCTGCCAACCAGATAGAAAAGGAAGAGAAGGAATTTAAGCAAAGTAAATAGTATGTAAGGATGAGATTTACCAAAGGAGCACATACTAGAAGTGGGGTTATCATATTTGACCAAAATGTAGTGGCACAGTATATGGTTCTGAAGAGGGGAGATTGGGAATACATTTGTGTAAAACCATTAATTTCCAGTTAAAGAATTAAAATATGTCCTTTTGAAAGTGGAAGACATGTATTGTTATTGTTGGACGCCATCTAGTTCATTGCAACTCATAATGACCCTGTTAACAGATTTGAACCTTACTCTAACCTGTGCAATCCTCATAAGTTCTGATACATCCAAGACTATTGCTACAGTTATTTTGTCAGTCCATCTTGTTGGGGGTCTTCTTCTCTTTCTCTTACCTTCCACTTTTCCCAACAAGATAATTTTTTCCAAGAAGAATTGGTTGGCACCTCCTGACAACATACTCAAGTATGTTAACAACATTAAGTATATGGGGTGAAATTTCACCATCCTTACCTTTGAATGGAGCACTCTGATTGCTCTTCCTCCAAGAGATGCATTTGTTCTTTTGGCAGTCCATGGTACGTTCAGTATTCTTCTCCATACCACAATTCAAAGGCTTCAATTCTTTTGTCATTCTTAATTGTCCAACTTTTAGATACATAGGAAATATTGAAAGCACCATAGCTTGGATCAGATGCACATTAGTCTTTAAACTGGCATCCTTGCTCTTTAGGACTTTGGAGAGGTCTTTCACAACAGACTAGAGTCACATGCAGTGGTGTTGGTGAGGAAGGCCAAGATAGATGCTCACCAGTTAGGTGTGGGGGTGGAGAATGCAAATGCCGACCATCCAGTGAGTATGAAGCCAAGTTGGGTATGAAGAAAATCTAAGACAGTGAGCTCTCTCCAGAATGGCTAATGTTTTACTTGTTTTATAAGTCTATGCTTCGGTCTGAGTAAACTTTTGGAGTAGTTTGAATCACAGCCTGGTTTAGTTTTGTCCAGTTCCAGATTAAATTTTTGGCACAGCACTGAAGTAGCCTCTCCTGCAAGGAAACGTTAATATGATATATAATAGCTCCTGAGAGTCATATATGTCAACAGGATCTGAAACTCCATAGGTAAACTTTGAGTTTAGTAAAGGATATACTATAAATAATACTAGAAATTGGTAAGCCTTTCATGAAGTGTGCTAAGTATTGTTTATATGTTTATTAATGAGTAAAATGGCATAATAATATTAGTTGGAATGTCACAATAATTATCGTTTCTTATTTATAAGGAAAAGAATGACCCATAACTTAGAGACAAATTATGATGCAAGAAGAATATGTAACATATCCAAAGTGACCTAGCAAAAACTCCCTACTGATATTTGCTTTTGATCTCTTGTTATTTATTTGGTAATATTTCTTCTATTCATGATAGCAGGAGTACTGTAGTAAATTCGCTTAAAATCTCCAACATTTTAAAGCCAGAAAAGAAAGCAAGAATGCAGACTTGCGGTGGAAGAAGAGCTCAGATGGATATCACTAAGTTTCACATCACCTTGAAACAATCCTGGGCAAGGGATTGCCACAGTCCATTTAATTTTTCATCAAGACTCAGAACCTCCTCCAGAATAAACGATGAGCCATCGTTGGAGTCAGGGTCTCAGTTCATAATTCACTATTTTTTCTTTGGAGCTTCAAGTGACAATCAAAATGTACATATGATTCATGCCTTTTCTGCTTAAATTTACTTGGTTAAGGAATTAAGATTGTGTATGAACGGATGCCAAGATGTGCAGTTGTAACTTATTTTTTCTCTAGTTCTATGATATCATTGTAAAAAAAAAAATCATTCTCCTTAACTGTCTAAAACGGTTCGTCTCTGCTTCTTCGCTTATTTGTTTTATTCCTTGTTTCGATGATGGTATTTTCTACTGGATTTTAAGAGACCACTCATTTTGTTCCTAGGTTCGATTCTGAGTTTAACATATTGTCTTACCAAGTGAAAGGACATTAAATATGGCTCATAAGTAAGAAAGGAGAGGGGGTAAAGAATAAAAGAGAAGCTGGTTTGATAGAGAACAGGGTAGCTGATGTTGTTTAGTGCCATTAAGTCAATTCCAACTCATTGCAACCGTATGTACAACAGACTGGTTAGAATTGTAATTGTATTCACTGTGCTCACACAATGAAAAAAACACTTAAAAATGCCCTATTTTAAGAATAGCGCCAGATGTGATAAAAATTTGTTTTGTTTAATGTTCTCAAACTTGTTCATCTGCTCCAGAAACACAGACAAAAATACCCTCTTTACCTTTCATTTTGTGCTGCATAAGTGGAATTAGTGATTGAGACTATAGGTGAGTTATGGGGCATAACTCAGAAAGAACTTGGCTCATATCTTGATGTGTCCCTTACCTCACTTTGCGGCCATATATTGCCTTGGATTTGCACACATGTTACCTTAAATGGGACTCTTGAGAGAAAAAAGATGAGTTTTAGAAAACGTTCTCCTAGTTCAATTTCAAGGATTATTTAAACCTACTTAAGATGTTATACAAATGCCTCTCGGATATCCCCCCTGCAAACTTTTGTCTAATTCATTCATTTTGTAAGGCAAAAAAAAGAACACATTTGTTAAAAGATAATGATTAAAAATACCTCATTGTTGCTGCAATCCCGAAGGCACATGGTTTGAATCCACCAGTTGCTCTGCGGGAGGATGGGAAATCTCCTCCTGTGCGAGGGTTGGCTATGGGTTGGTACACAGCAACAACAACAACAACAACAGCAACATTATCCTGTCACAACACTGGATTTCAGGATGGATCTAGAAACAGTGTATACCAATTTTGTAAGTAAACAAATATAAAATAAAAATTTTATTTAAGAAAAAAAACCCAACCAACCTCATCGAATGCATCCATCTTAAGAAATTGAGATAAAATTAATTTTCCCATTTCAGAGACACATTATTTGCGTAATGATTTTCCATTACTTAAAAATAAAGTCTTTTCACAGATTTCACAATCACTTATTGGAGTGAAAGAAAATGATCATAGTCAGTAGAGTATGCTTAATGTCATTAAACAATAAAATGATGAATTCACATGTCTTGAAAAAAAGAACTGGTCATACAAGCTGTAATTTACATATTTGATTTATATTCAATGACTGTATTATTTGGCTTTGTGTTCCACAATGAAAAACAATAGCAAAGTCCAACGTTTAAAACCTTATTAAAACTGTGTTCTCACAATGCCAGAAAACTCTTTTATTTAAGTGTGCTTCATGGTAACTAAAACTTGACACAGATCAGTGGAGTACAAAGCCCCCTTCACAAATATTTTGATATTTAGGCCCTGGAAGATATTGGCACCTATTTCACATGCAGAACCCAAATAAATGCAGAACCACAGAACACTAGAAGATAGCAAAGTTGTTTCTGTTGGTGAGCCAGGATTCACAGGGAAGATTGGAATTCTGCACACCAGATTTGTTGGAAGGCCAATTGTATCAGAATTAACAGCCAAAATTAAAGCAGAGAAATGACACTCATTGGTTGAGGACATAAAGGGAAAAAGAAAAAGTGACAAGAGTGGTAGTTAGATTGGCAGAAAGGAGCCAATGAGTCCCAGCTGTATTGAAAATGAAAGCTTTAATGTTTTTAAGCGTAAATAGCGGAAAGAGGACAGAGATTGGGACAATTGATCTAACAGGCATGCCAAATGAAGTACAGTTGTGCTATAAAGAATATGGGAGGAATATGGAAAATGCCACTTTTAGTTAGTCTTAAAAGTTGTAGCTACATCCCCACCCCCCCAGACAACTCATGTTGGTTACAACTGTGCTGACTGGAAATCTAGTGTGTATGATTTTATTAAATAGGAAACTTAATTTTATCCTCTGTGCAAGTTTCTAAAAAATAAAGTGTAAATCTAAACTGAAAAAGTTGTCTTTTCCAAAGCAAAGACTCAAGAATCAAGTAGTCTTTTGAATGTTGAAATTCTTAGTGTTTTCAGCTATCCAAGGTTCTTAAGCTCAAGAATGGTTTTATTGTGAATGTACAAGTTTTCTTCTACAGGCAAAACCTATGTGAACACATTTCTGTTACATTTATTTTATTTTGAAAGTTGCTGATGTTACAGAAGTGACCTGAGTCTAGTGTGAGCTGTAATTTTCTTGGTTGTTTACACTCTCTTTACTACCCACTGCTGTTGATTCCTCAACACTCATAGCAAGACTCCCTTGACTTTCCAAGGCAACAAATGTCTACAGGAGGAGATGACTCATCTGTCCTCAGCAGATTGGCTAGAGTCCAACTGTTGACCCTTTGGTTAGCTGTGCAATACAGAATGGCTACTGATCCCTAATTATTATTATTGTTTTTAAAATAATATACAAATCATAACACTCAAACTCATTGCCCTCAATTGATTCCAACTCATAACTAGATCTCCATTTGATATTGAGAGAGTGTAAGTCCCGTTGGAGGAGAAGGGCTGTCTTTCTCCTGCAGAGCTCCTGTTGCATTCAAACCTCTGGAAAAGGCCCCCTTTTGTGTTAGCAGCACAAGATCTTATGAACTAAGCCATCAATGTTTCTGGCATTTAACATTTATAGAGGTTCACTAAATTTTAGTGTTGTTATATGCTTCTGTGCTCAGATAGAATCGAGACATTTTTGTGGGGACTTTAGATTTGTTTTTTTTTGTTTTTTCCCCCTTATTCAGGGACTTTGCAGGTTCTGCACATATTCTGCTTTAAAGTGATTAGATTTTATTTACAAGATAAAAAAAAATAAAATCTCATGGGTTTTTAACAATTGACTGTTTCCTGGTTATTAGCTGTGGAGGTTAAAATTTAAATGCCTTACTATACATCCTTGTATTATTAATTTTTATGTGTTTGAATACATAGTCTTTAGTTTTCATATGCAGATAATGTTACATAATCACCATCATACTCTGACTTTTCATTTGGAGGTAACAGTTTTTGTTGCCAACTTTTGAAACATGCCTCACTAAATTCAGGTATTAAGTCTAAAACGATACAATGAAAAGGAACTACAGGGATAATATTCCTGTGGACTGCTTAATGAGGTTTAGTAATAAAATGTTGAAAAGCAGGAAGAAGCCAACATAGGAAATTAGACCCAATTTCATCTTTTCAGTCAAAGGCTAGGCTGAAAGTTTCATATTGCTAATTAATATCATAAACCAGATTGTTGCGGAAATGCTTAAGAGAATAACAAAAGAAAAAATCAACTGACAACAAAGGAGAATTACTTTAAAAATTGATACACAAAATTTTATTTGGTCTATTCAGAATGTTCCCTAAAGACTTGTTGAATAGAATAATGAATAGATGAAAATTACCTCTTAAGTGATAAAGGGAATTATGAATCTAAAACCATATTGCACTAGTCAGGATAGACTCACTGTTGTAACAAATGCCAAAAAACCCCATGGCTGTTAAGCTGTAACTGACCCAGAGCTAATCCTCCATTGGGCTTCTGAGGCTGTAAATCTTTCTAGAGGAGATTGTCCACCTTTCTCCCTCAGAGCAATTGATGAATTCGAACCTCCAGTGAGGCACATCTTAGGTTAGTAGAGGAACCCTCCCCAAATTCTGTCTCTGAATAACAAAAAAAAAGTGTCTTTGTGGCTCAGAGCACTGTTGATTGTGGGAGGATGGCTGTGGGACCTGAGAGGAGTGGGCTCTGCTCAATGTGTTCTTACAGGACTCTAAGATCCTTTCTTGCATCTCTGTGGTATCTCTCCATCAGGGCCTTTTCTTTCTCAGAAATCACTGAATAAAGGAAGCTCTGGTGACGTAGCAGTAATAAGCTGTATTGCAATCCCTAAGGTATGCAGTTCAAACCCACCAGTTGCTCTGCAGGAGAAGGATGGGCAGTCTCCTCCCATGCGATGAATTTCCTCTAAAAACCTGCCAGAGGGTCATCTGTGGGTCAGTTCTGAGTCGATGGTACATTGTAACAACAATCTTTGGGTAAGGAGTTCTGGTGACCTAGTGGTACTTGCACACATGACTCAAAGACACACATTTCAGATCCACCAGGTGTTCCCCAGGAGAGAGATGGGCAGTCTCCTCCTGTGCAGTTTACTTCTTCAGAAACCCACTGGAGGTTCAGCTGCGAGTCAGTTTCAAGTCCATGGTACTTAATAACAACAGTCAGTAGATACAAGTTGTTTCGAAGCTTACTCCAATTCTGACCACCTCATGTGTGTCAGAACAGAACTTTGCTCCTTTGAGTTTTCAGTGACTGATTCTTTGAAAGTGGATTATTTAGAGTAGCAGTTGAACCCCTTGATTGCTTGCATCACTCAGGGACTCCTAATAATGGATTCTGATGCACAGTGGCTCTCCTTCAGGTTTCTTTGGTTGCAATTCTTTGTACGATTGCCTGTCTTCCTCATATACAGGAGCTAGTTGATTTGAACCTCTGATCTTGTATGTAATGCATAATGTCACCAGAGCTCCTTGACAACAAATAGGAAAAGAGAAAAGCCAGGGAAGATTTGCACAGAGGTTTTTGTGAACCTGACTTGAAAATAGCCTGTGTCGCTTTGTCCATACTCTTTTGTGTGCCCAGATGAAAAAGAGCATGGGCTTTTGATGAATACATAGCATTCTCTGCCTCAAGCATTCCTTGAGAAATCATTTTGAAATTTGTAAATTTCTACTAGTTAAAATGTGAGCCGTTATATATACTGCTTTATATACATGTTAATATATACTGCTTAGGTTTTACCACTTGCATAAGTAATTACTTAGCAGAAGTGTTGAAACGATTTGCAATTCAGTGATCATCAACAGAGACAAATTTTACATTGACTGTAAGCGGAAGGGTCAGGAAATCTCCATGAATTATTTATTTTACTTTTCTAATTAGAAACGACCCTTTGGTGTATTGCAACAGATCAAAACCAGAAACCAGCAGGATTTGATGAGCAGAGGCACAGGTGGCTCCTCATAATGAAGCTGATAGGAGGAACTTGGAACAGTTCATGAGCTGCCTTCCAGGTGTTCTTGTTCCTCAAGTCAGTTACCTGTCAAAAACATAAGGCCTTGTTCATCAGAAAACACCTTTAGCCGTTTATGCTGTTTAGGCTTCCAGAGACTGCTGGTGAGCACTCGTGGCAGCATTTCCTGCTCAGGGGAAGTGGTCGATCTCCTGCAATTAGTCTACTTCAATTTCCCCATTGCTGCTCTCTCTTGCTAGCCCACTGCCCTTATACCCTTGGCTCCTTCACATCCCATCTTGCGTATCCTGTAGCCATATGGCATGAAGAAGTGTAGAGAATGGATTGAGGCATAGCTGCATAAAGGCCTTAGTGTTGGATGGACAATGTTTTCAGTTGAGGAGTTGGCAATTTTAGAGTCTATTAAAGATCTAATCCTGGCAGCACAGTGGTTAAACCCTTGACTATTGTGGTTCACACCCACCAGTTGCTCCATGGAACAGATGTGGGAATCTGCTTCTGTACAGATCTATAATCTTGGAAACCATCTGAGGCAGTTCTACGCTGTGTGATAGGGTTTTCCATGAATCAGCTTCATGGCAATGCTTGCTTGCTTGTTTGAGTTCTAGGAGCCTTGATGCTGTAGTGGTTAAATGCTCAGCTGTTACCCAAATGGTCAGTAATTTGAAGCCACCGGTCACTCTACAGAAGAAAGATGTAGCAACTTGCTGCCATGAAAAATTGAAACCCGATGAGGCAGCTCTAGTCTGTATTATAGGGTCACTATGGCTTAGAAGAATCAACTTGACAGTAATTGGTTTGGGGTTTGGTTTCCCATTGGACTTACTAACACTGAGTTGTTATTTGTCATCAAGTCAGTTCCTATTGATGGCTACCCATACCTCTGATGGCTTAGTGATAAGGAGCTGTGCTGCCAAACCAAAATCATGTGGTTTGACTCCACTAGCTGCGTTAAGAAAGACAGATGGACAAGCTCTTCCTGTGTGATTTACAGCCTCCGAAAACCTGATGGAGGAACAGCTCAGCACCAGTTCAGACTCAGTGACATGTAACAGCAACACAGTAACAGCATGCATAGCAAAACAAAGCATTGCCTGGTCCTGTACCATTGAATATAGACATGGATATTTTTCAGTCCCTTGTTGAACTATTATGTAATGTCTTCTAACTTAGAGGACTCATCTTCCAGCATGTAATTGTGTGTTTGGTGGATATTCTATTGTATTCCATAAGATTTCATTCTCTACTTGTTTGAGGCAGATTTCCATGCCTTTCTTCCTAGTCTCAGTCTGGAAGCTCTTTTTGATACCTGTCCACCATATGTAACTCTCTTGGTATTTAAAATACTAAAGACATAGATTCTAACATCATAGTAACGTCTTGTCTATTAGAGCAGAACAGAAAATAGCACAATTGCTGTAATTTTTATATTTTTTTTATGTTGACTGGTAGTCAGCTCAAGCTAAGTACTTAGACTGTGTCTTACTTCCTAGGTAGGTAGAGTCTGTGCTTTCTTCTAAACCATTTCTTTACCCAAAAGTGTCCTAGTCCCTTTTCTGGCAAGTTTTCTCCTCTTTCTCAGATTCAAAACCAGATTAAAAACTTACCTTCTACAGGGAGCCTTCCCTAAATTATTTTCCCCCTGTTAAATCTTCATATGGCTGTATTTATAGAAACTGTTCTATGTTACACTAATTTGAACTGAATTACATATTATCGTAAAAAATGTTCTCAAGCCTCTTTGAATGTTCTTTGTTCCTCACTCCATATGCAGAAAATTGGGCAGAAATGTTGGGATGACTGCAGATGCCATCCAGGAGACTTCAGTGCCATGTAGAGACAAGAGTCACAAATGTTACTTATTGCCTGTTATTTGAAGTGAACCACTTCTTCATACCTTTTACTAGTCAATGTTGGATCTTTGTTCAGGGGTTGAAGGGAACAAGAAATTCTGAATTTTCCAGCAAAATTCCAATTCCAAATATTGTGTTGTATTGTTCCCACCGAGTTGTATTGCTAATCATAAATAGGAATGGCATATACCACTACCGCGAGATTAGTGAACTCACTAGCTCTGTGCCTTCAGGCATTTCCTGACGTAATTTTCTCATTTATGAAATGAGTGAGTTTTAGAACTGAATTCCAAGGTCTCCAGCGTCAGTATAACTTTAAAGCATTAATATTAATGTAGTAAGTAAATAATGTATCTGTTTTTATTTTTCTGAATTATGTAAGGAAATATGCCATAACTTGCAGAACGAAGTATGGAAAAGGAAACACTTTATTTTACAAAACAAAGAAGATGTTTGGCTTTCAGAGAAAGGGTGCAGGAGATGCGATAGGGTGCTGGATAGAAATGTGGATTCTTTTATCTCTTTCTTGACAATTCAGATTCAGGATGCTCATAAAGCTTGTATTTAAACAATAATCCAGGCAGTTCTGTAACAGTCCTTGATGTGGAAATTTAGAGATTAAAAAAATATATATATACTTCACTCTGAGATATATGAGTAAAAGAATTTGATTTTCTATCTTCTACTGTTTTTCTAAAACTGTAAGGCTTTTCTAAAACTGTAATTCACAATAAATTATAAAACCAAGCAAAATTCTGGCTTTTCCAGCAAAATTCTAATTTCAAGCATTGCATTTTATTCTTCCCATCAAATCATACTGCTAATGATCAACTCATTCACTCGTTGCCGTTGAGTTAAAACTGACTCCTAACTGACCCTGTATCTGGTATTTGGAGGCTGTAAACCACATGGAAGGAAAATGCCTACCTTTTTCCCAAGTTGCTGCTGCTGGATTCAAACAGGCAGGGAGGCACTACCTTTGCATTAGCTGTGTAACTTCCTAGGGAGTATGCTACCAGAGCTCATTAATAATAAATAGTCAATAAACAATGACTACATGTATCACTTTGGTGATGTTGGTGAAGGATAAAAATTCAACCATGACTTGTCAAAAGAGTAAACAAGTCAGTCTTAGAAGAAGAAACACAATCAGAATGCTTAGTCTTTCAGAAGCAAGGATGATGAGAGTTGCTCTCTTACCTGGAACATGTCATAAGAAAGAGCAATTGTAGAAAGGCACACCATGCTTGGTGAAGTAGAGGGTCAGCAAGGAAAACTCTCGGGGAGATGGACTGACACAATATCCATGGTGACTAATCCAAGAACATGGCATAGACCTAGGTTGGAGAGGGACGTCATGCTTGGGAGGGTGGAGGGACAGCACAGGAGAGGAAGACCCTCGATGGGATGGATTGATTCAGTGACGGGGGTAATGGGGATAGGCATGCTGGAGACAGTAAGATTGGCATGGGACAGAACAGGGTTTAGGGCTGTTGTGCTATGAGTCGCAAGCAATTCGACAGCACATAACAACAACATATATGTGTATATGGTATGTATGTGTCAGATCTATCTGAGGCAATTACTAACATCTACAGTGTGTATCAGGCAATGTTCCAAGTACTTCACATTTTATAACTCATTAAGAGAGTTTAAACTGCTTGGATGTTGTAAATGATTAAAGATCTTGCTGCTAAATGAAACAATTTAAATCTAAATCTCTAAGAAAGAGGAGGAGCTGATGTGTATAAATGCAGCCTTTGAAAATTGCAGCAGAATTTTTTTTTTTTACACACAAGGTTGAGATGTGTTGGAATGAACTCCATGACAACATATTTCAATTTCCCAGCTCCTCTATAATGTAGATGTTATTATCTTTGCTTTACAGATTAAAGGAGCGGGGGAGAAACAAAGAGGTTAAGTAATTTGCCCGAGATTAGTAGATGAGAGAAGGGATTCAGCTTAAGAGAATCTGAATGCTTTTTGCTCTTTTGATGCTGGACTGTAAGATGGTCACCAGAGAATTTATGCTCTGCACAGAACACACTGAGAGTCCTTGGGTAGTGCAATTGGCTATGTGCTGGACTACTAACAGGAAGGTTAATAGTTCAGACACACTCAGAGAAACCTTAAAAGTCAGGCCTTAGAATCTGATTTCGAAAAGCCACCACATTGAAAACCCTAGAGCAGTTTTTACTACACTCACTCACGGTACTCATGTGCCAGAATTGAGTTGCTGGCAAGTCACGACAGTGCAATCCAGTGAAATGATCATGACACTGTTGACATTTTGGAATGGGTAATTGTTTTGGAATCCTATGGGACAGTGCTATTTCTGTCTTACAGGATTGCTTGTAAGTCACAGTTGACTTGACGATAATGAGGCTTTGGATTTGAAATTATTTTGGGGGATGTCTTGTGTACTTAGATGTTAAACCATATGATTGTCCGCTCCCTTCTCAATGCCAGTATTACAACACCCCTCTTTGCAAGTTGCTGGTAAATTTGAACCGGTGACCTTTTGATTATCTACCAGGTAACAGCACACTACAGAAGGTGTTTCTGTATTTCTGTTATTAGGTGCAGCTGAGTTGGCTCAGCCTCCTAGCATCTCTGTGTGTAACAGATTGAACCCTTGCCCAATCCAGCACCATCCTCACAATGTCCCCTGTGCTTGTGCCCATTGTCACAGCCGCTATGATAATCCATCTCAAAGGAGTGGGTCTTCTTCTCCTTTGGAGACCCTCCACTGTTCTAAGCATAATTTCCTCTTCTAACAATGTGTCTATCCAGACAACGTACACAAACAGTCCCTCATTGAGAACTACTGAACCTGAACATGCTACACATGAAATCTGCATAGAGGAATTGAAGTATGTACATGATTATAAATACATACTACATATTTTGATTACATAAAATACAGAGAGGTTAGCTGTAGTAAAATTTATAAAATAAAATTATTTATTGTAGCCTATGGAAGCAGGAGTTCCATCCACTTCCAAAATAGCTTGCCTCAGGAACTCTAAGAACTTACAGAAACTATGAAAGTTACACAAGTGTTCAGGTCTTTCATTCATCGGGTCTCTGTGAGTCGTCTATGATTCGATGGCACTTAACAAAAACAACATCTACATACATACATAGTGTGTAATATGGTAAAGGGATTATATGGTATGCTTATTTATAAACTTCATTTTGGGCTTTCCCTCCATATTTCAAGCAGGGAGGTTCATCTCTTTGGGGATGTAACATTCTAATACCTCTATCTTTTACTATTTTATATGGGGGGGGGACCCCAGACAAAACAACAACACAAAACTTTGTGTATTTGAAAAACAGTGAGTCTTAACAAGCAATTTTAGTTCTTTCTTCAGTTACAAGTCAGTGGCTGTCCAAGGAGGTTAGTGGTAGGGTCACCCAGCTCTTCCTGCTGACCTCTGGTTCACAGACTGTCTCTTAGATCAACAATAGGCTCCTCTTATAGCAGATATACAAAATGTGCGAAATTGTGCCGATGGACAGGGCCACGCATAAGACAAGTGTTAGGTGGTGGTGACTGATCCTTGACAGGCCGAAGTAGGGAAAATTTAGATATAAAATTACTAGATAAGCAAAAGTCTTGCTCTTTTTTTTCTTTTTCTTGCAAGTTTAAGACCAGTTGGTTCTTATTTCCTTAAAATGACATAGCAAAAATTTGTGATACTATTTATTATTATTTGTAACAGTAATGACCAATCTCAAAAGCAATTTTGTTTTCTTCTAACATTTTGTTCTATTTATAAATTCAATTTTAAAAATATCATTATACTTCATTTCATTAATATCCAAATAATTAGTTACTTAAAATGAGCAAAAGAGATACACTTTTCTTTAGCTTTCCACATATGCTCAGCTTGTGGGAGCTCTGAAATGAGTAATGGACTTAGGCCTTCACTGCTCTTGTATGTATCTTACCTGTAAATGAAGGAAAGCAATATAAATTTTAAAAATAGACTCTAAGTTGGCAATAAACAATGTAGACTTTTACCCTGGTATTTTTTCTTTATGTACTATAAATGACATTCATTTTGTCACAGTTATTTATTTCTCTTTGACACTTTGAGGTCATTGAAAGAAATCATTTTAATGATTGAAATCTGCATAAATAGGTTGGAATATGTAAATTATTATAAATTTTCCATGCATTGATTGCATATTTTTTTAACCAGTTTTATTTTCTATATTGCTAAGATACCCTTTGTTCCAATGCTTTGCTGCTTTTTGTAGACTGTTGTGTTCCTAATATTGACAAGACTACCTACCTCCACATTTTTTTACCCTCAGCCATTAATGTTTATTTTGTTCCTGAGAGTTCTACTTGCCACTTACAAAATTCTAAAAATGGTCCCGAGTGTTGATAACACAACATTGCAGCCACTTTGTATGGTGAATTTAGCTCCTCTAAGATTGACGCCTTTGCTATCTGTTATTCCGATCATTAATATTCTTTACAACTCTTTCCATTTTTGTCATCTCATCCGTTCTTTTCTGAGAACTCTGATTCATTCTGATTACTTAGCTTCTAGCCATGATTGTCATTTGGAAGAAGTCTCAGGGAGCTTGTGCAGTGGAGGTAAAGACCTCACAAAGGGTGGTGGGATATTCCTGAGAGTAAGAGAAGGAAAGAAATATAAATTGTCTTATTTTATTATCTTCATTTTGTCTCTGTCAATGAAGTAGTAAGGAATTGTGCTGTCAACCCAAAGGTACATAGTTTGAATCCACTAGCTGCTCCATGGCTTAAAATTTGAGAGTCGACTCCTTTGTGATTCACGGCTTCTAAAAACTTACTGAAGAGTGAGTGAGCCACGAGTCGGTCTCAACCTGACCATACACAACAACAAGAACATGGCATAAATAATTTTATTTCCTTAAAAAAGTATCAGGATCATCATTACTAGCTTGTGAATGAGTTGATTGAATTACAAGAAAAGCTGCTTAAGTGGTATATTTAAAAAAAGCTATGACAGTAAGTTGAGACTTAAAGTCTGGGAAATGTGTTTTTGAGCTGTTGTTGTTGTTGTTATGTGCCTTCATGTATACTACAACTCACAGTGACTCTTTGAACAATAACTCTGAACCTTGCCCCATCTGAACACCTGCCTGCATTGCCACAATCACTGTGTCAATCTTATTCAGGGTCTTCCTCTTCCGCACTGACCCTCCACCCTTCCAAGCATGATGTCCTTCTCTAAGGACTGGTCTTTCCTGGAAACACACCTGAAGTATCTGAGGTAGAGCTTCACAATCCTTGCCTCCAAGGACAACTTGGTATCAACTTCTCCAAAACAGATCTGCTTGTTCTCTTGGCAGTCCATGGTATACATGCAATGCTTTTTTTTTCTAGCACCACAATTAAAAGCCATCAGTTCTTCTGTCATCCTTAGTCATTGTCTAGCTCTTTGATGCATAGCAAGTAATTGAAAAGACCATGACTTGATTCAGGCATGCTTTGTGCTTTATCTTTTAGACTGGCCTCATTGTTCCTTAGAACTTTGGAGAGGTCCTTGATGGTAAACTTTCTCGAAGCAGCTTGTCTTTTGATTTCCTGACTGCTGGTGCCAAAAAAGATGCTGTGGACCCAAGAAAGAGAAAATTGTTCATAAACTCAGTCTGTTCTCCATCTATTATGATGCTGCCAATTGGCCTGGTGGTGAGAATCTTTGTTTTCTTGATGTTGAGACTCAGTCTATACTGAAGACTGTAGTCCTTGACCTGCAGCAAATGCTTCAAGTTCTCCTCACTTTCAGCAAGCAAAGTTGTGCCATCTCCAAACCTGATGCCATTATTCTTATTCTTAATGTTCAGCCTCCCAACTGATCTGCTTTGTATATAGATTGAATATGTGTGGAAAACGGGCAAACCCTGACAAACTCCTTTCTTGATTTTGAACCATTCTTTGCTTCCTTGCTCCGTATCATTGTTTCCTGGTCTCAGTATAAGTTTCACATGAGCACAATCAAGTGTTCTGGGATTCCCATTCATCTCAATGTCAGCCACAATTTATTGTGACCTACACAATCAAAGGCCTTTGCCTAGTCAATAAACACAAATAGACATTCTTTTGGTACACTCTGCTTTCAGCCCAGATACATCTGACACTGACAATGATTTCTGTAGTGTACTGACCTCTTCTAAATACAGCTTGTATTTCTGGTAGTTCAGTCAGTTAGCCTGTTAGCTGTCCTCCAGATTTCTTGGTGCAACCTGGTCTGTTTACTGAAATATGTCAATTGATATTGCATGAATTCCTGGGAACTTATTTTTAGCCAATCCCTTTAGAGCAGCTCAGATTTCCTTCTTTATCACCATTGCTTCATTTTTCTTTTGTAATAAAATTTTTATTTTATACTGGTTTACTTACAAAGCTCATGCACATTGTTTTTCACAGCAGATCTTTCCTTTACGCACCACTCCCTCTACGCCATCAAATTATGTGACCCTATGATTTTCCCATTACCCTCATCCCTCTCTTTCTACCCTTACTCCCTTGGGTCCTCATACATGTTTTACTAGTTATCTTTCTATTTCTATAGTAATTTTCTTATATACTCTATTTGTCCTTATGGGGCTGAGTTCGTTCACATAGTATAATGCTCTCTTGTCCCTCCCAAGTTAAATAATGATTTTGAAAATCATTGCTCTACATGCTGTGTAGTAGTCCATCATGTGAATGTTCCATAATTTCTCATTCCAATCAGTTATGGTTGGATCTTTGGGCTGTTTCCATGATCTTGCAGTGGTGAATAATGCTGCTATGAACATTTCACCGTTGTTTCTTGGTCATATGTTCATTGTTCATATGTTCATTTCTTCTTGATCATATGCTCTTTCTGATGTTTCATGAAATCCTTCTATGTCAGCCAATTCTTTTTGATACAGTGACTCTGTGTACTCCATCAATCTTCTTTTAATGCTTCCTGGATCATTCAATATTCTGCTTATGACATCTTTAAATGGTACAACTTGAGGCTTAAATTTGTTCTTCAGTTCCTTCAGCTTAAGAAATACCTAGTGGGGTCGTCCATTTTGGTTTTCTGACTCCAGCTCTTAGCACATATAATTTTAATACTCTGCTTTGTTTTCCCGAATTGCCCGTTAAAATCTTCTGTTCAGCTTCTTAACTTCCTTACTTTTTCCCTTTGTTTTGGCTTCTTGGCATTCTAGTGCAATATTCAGAGTTGTTTCTGACTTATTAGTGGTATCTTATATTTTTTTCCCCTAGATGCATGCCATTTATGTTTTCTTTCATATTGTTACTATATCTTCTCCACATTTTTTAAAAAACTTAACATTTTAAGGCCAATTTAATTTAAAACTTATGATTTTTTAAAGCCAATTTAATTAGTAAGAAGGACTCTTACCTGATCATTAGTAAACACTAGAAGTCTATTTTAGTGACTATTTCCATTTAATATAGAGTTGCTTTTCAACTACCAAATACAGTTGAGTCATAGGAGTGTTATTGGTAGGCAATGTCTTTATAAAGTAGGGAAGAAATCTTAGAGTGTTGTTATAAGAAATTACATTGAATTCCTGTAGAGAGGGCAAATGGGTGATTAGGACAAATAGAAAGAAATGTTTCACATGTTTATGTTGTCACAATATATCCATCTTTTATTTCTTTTAAATTTTGAACCATGTATATTAAGAATTTTTTTTAAAAAAACAACCTCAAGCTTTAGAGTTTTAATATTCTTTTTACAGTTCTCCAGTTTGTTTCCTATAAAATTTCTAGTAAATCATTGAAACATAGCACTTCTTTTTTAAATTCATTAATCAGGGACAATTCTAGTAATTGTTATTATCTCTGTCTCCTTTAATAGATAACCTTCAGAGTACTTGATTATTCTTTCTTCTTATTATCGTTGGAGCCTAGATTTGCTCTTAAAATACCATTAACACTTAATTGGTATTTGTTTCATCATCTTTTTTTCCCCTGTTATGTTGATTTCCATCTTGTCTCCTTGTACCATTGTGCATATATAAAGTGTCTTAGTAAATAAAAATAACGTTTAGCCGAATAAAACTTTTTGTTAGCACTTCCTGGAAACTTTGAGTGATAAGAACCGAAGATGTAGCTTGAGAAAATGCTTCTTGTCTGTTTTTTTCTTTAACTTTGCAACATTGCTATTTGTAGGAAGAAAAAGAAATTAATGAACACTGTACCAAGAAGTGTTCCTCTTTTTTTAGAGACCTTAACCCCTTTTGATAAACTAAAATTTAAAAGTATTCATCTTTTTCTTTCTTTCAAATTTAAATGATTATGCCCTTCCATAGGTTGTAAAGTAAACCTTTTAGAATGGAATATGTTATATTGAAAATAATAAAACAGATTTTTCAGCAGCAGCCATAGAAAAATGGTCTTTAAAAGCACAATTTTACATATTTTTCTTTGGTCCAACAGGTGGTATGTTGAATTGGTGTAATTTTATATAAATGTAATCAGAGGCTTAAGCACTGTAAATAACGGCATGCCATGTATGCCCAGACCTTTGATCCAGTGAGTGCTGCGATGTCAGAATGGCACAGCCCTCCAAGCTCTGCTTGCAGGAGAGACTGTATGGCTGTGTGCGCGGTGCCAGCAGGCTGCTTCTTGTATCAGCAATTTTCCTCTGGGGTTTGAACAGGAAGGACTCTTTGCAGAAATTGTATTTTTAGATACTATATGTTATCTTGTTAAGTGCCATCATGTCAACTTTAATTCATAGTGACTGTATATACATTAGAATAAAACTCTGCTTGATCTTGTAACATTATTATAATTTCCACTGTAGTTAAACCCTTTGTTGTAGTTACTGTGCCAGTCTGTTTTGGGGTGTGTTTTTTTAAACAAAACCAAAAACATTGGTATGGATTTTTTTTAATTATTTTATGTGGATTTATTTACGAAGTTCAAATACATTGTTTTTCACACCTGATCGTACCCATTTCCTTCACCTCCCAATCAAATTGTGTGATCCTGTGATTAACCACCCACCCTCGCCCATCCTCACTCATCTGCTTCCACCGCCCCCTTGGATCTCCATACTCACTCTGTAATAATGGTTTTATACAGTATTTGTCTTTATGAGATGGTGTCAGTCCATCTTGTTGAGGTTTTTCCTCTTTCTGTGACCCTCCACCTTTCCCAGCATAGAGTATTTTTCCAAGGACTCTCTCCTTCTGACAACATGCCTACAGTATGTGAGATGAACTGTCACCAGTCAAAGCCTCTAAGGATCATCCTGGTTGCACTTCTTCAGAGGCACATTTGTTTGTTCTTTTGGCACTCCATGCAATAGTCAGCACTCTATACCACAATTCAAAGTCATCAATTCTTTCTCATTCTTCCTTATTCATTGTCCAACTTTCAGACACACATGAAACAATTGAAAATACCATTTTCTTAGAAACATTTTCAAATGTCAGAATTGGTAATTAAAAAAATAATGAAGTAAAATTGCAGCAAATTTTTCTTTGTTCAGCTGATTTAC
Source organism: Elephantulus edwardii (assembly GCF_000299155.1). Classification (NCBI taxonomy): domain Eukaryota; kingdom Metazoa; phylum Chordata; class Mammalia; order Macroscelidea; family Macroscelididae; genus Elephantulus; species Elephantulus edwardii. Next base: position 24,554,900 of record NW_006399762.1, read on the forward strand.
CTAACAGTATGTTAGTTTGGAGACTAAGGTGTGCCTGATTTAGGCCATACTCTTCACAATTACTTGTTATGCATCAGAAAGTTGGACAATGATTAGTGATGATAGAAGGAGAATTGATGCCATTGAGCTGTGGTGCTGGAGAAGAGTACTGAATATACCATGGACTACTGCTAGGAGAACAAACAAGTTCATTCTAGAGAGGGTGAGATCAAGCTGCTGCTTAGAAGCAAGCATTCTGAAGCTTCATCTGACATACTTTGGGCATGTTGCAAGGCAAAATCGATCAGTCCTTGGAGAGGGACACCATGCTTGGGAGGGTGGAGGAACAGCGCAAGAGAGGAAGACCCTCGATGAAATGGATTAATTCAGTGGCTGGGGTAATAGGTGTAGGTGTGTCAGAGACAATAAGATTGGCACAGGATAGAGAAGGGTTTAAGGCTGTTGTACATAGGGTCGCTGTGAGTCACAGGTGACTCAATGGTACATAACAACAACAACAACAACAATATATTTATCGTTGGGAGCTTTTGTATTCTAGTGGTAAGAAGTTGCACTGCTGACTGAAAGGTTGTTGTTATTGTTATGTGTCGTTGAGTCGCTTGCGACTCATGGCGACCCTATGCACAACAGTCCTAAACCCTGCTCTATACTATGCCAATAGCACTGCCTCTGACACACCCATCCTGATTACCCCAGTCACTGAATCAATCCACCTCATAGAGGGTCTTCCCCTCCTGCGTGGTCCCTCCACCCTACCAAGCATGTTGTCCCTCTCCAAGGACCTGTCCCTCCTTACACAAAGTATGTCCAAAGTATGTCAGATGAAGCCCCAGAATCCTTGCCTCCAAGGAGTTGCTTGGTTTAACCCTCTCCAGGATGAATTGATTTGTTTTCTTGGCAGTCCATGGTACATTCAATACTCTTCTCCAGCACCACAGCTCAAAGGCATCAATTCTCCTTCTATCCTCCCTAGTCATTGTCCAACTCTCGGATGCATCACAAGTGATTGCAAAGACCCTGGCCTGAATCAGATGCACCTCAGTCTCCAGAGAGACACCATCACTCTTGAGTACTTTAGAGAGGTCCCTAATGGCAGACTTTCCCATCGCAATACGTTGTTTGATTTCCTGACATTGTTTGATTTCCTGATTGCTGGTGCCAAGAGTGTTGACTGTGGAGCCGAGCAAACGGAAGCTGTGAACAATCTCAATCTCTTCACCATCCATCCTGATTCTGCCAATTGATCCAGGAAGTCCAGTGAATACCACTATCATTCAGATATATGCACCAACAACCAGAGCCAAAGAAGAAGAAATAAATGATTTCTACCAACTTTTACAGTTGGAGATAGATCAAACATGCAATCAAGATGCATTAATAATTGGTGACTGGAATGCAAAAGTTGGGAACAGAAAAGAAGAATCAGTAGTTGGAAAACATGGACTTGGTGACAGAAATGAAGCTGGAGATAGAATGATTGAATTTTGTACAATCAATGACTTATTCATTGCAAATACTTTTTATAAGAAACATAAATGTAGGTTATACACATGGATTTCACCTGATGGTATGTCAAGAAGACTGAAAGGTAGTTAGTTCAAATTCACCAGCTGCTCCTTGGGGTGAAAGATGGACAATCTCTTCTCATGCAATTTATTGTTGTTGTTATTATGTGCCATCAATTCGCCTGTGACCCATAGCCACCCTGTGTACAAAACCCCTAAACTCTGCTCTATCTTGTGCCAATCTTATTGTTTATGACACACCGAGCTCCATTACCCCACTCACTGAATCGATCCATCTCATTGATGGTCTTCCTCTCCTGTACTTGTTCCTCTAACCTCCCAAGCATGACATCACTCTCCAAGGCCTGGTCCCACTTTACTACATGTCCAAAGTATGTCAGCCAAAGCTTCAGAATTCTTACATCCAAGGAGCAGCCTGGTCTTCACCGTGTTTAGGATGAACCTGTTTGTTCTCCTATCAGTCCATGATATATTCAATACTCTTCTCCATAGCTTCTGAAAACCCACTGGAGGGTCAGCTATGATTCATTCTGACCAGACAACACATAATAGTAACAATATATGTGTGAGAGGTAGCAAGGATATTAAGATGCTTTTGAATTTACTATCTTAAAGGAAACTAAAATATACCTGTTGTCTTTAGGATCCCCCTAAGGAGCTGTGAAATAGTACAGCTGCATATGGGTAAACATCCCAGAAATCACCAAAAATAACTTTGTTCACCAAATTATGGAGCAACTTAAATCTCTGCACTCGGAGGTCCTTCTCAATGTATAGTTTCATGATCTGAATGAATTGAAAATTGTTACACTTTTCCTGTAGTGTGCTAATTGAAGTGTGCTAATTGAATTTTACTTGTGTTAACTCTCATTTTCAAAGAGAGTTCATCTAAAAGATATGGAATTTTTAAAAACTTAGTAATTTTTTAAGTAAAAAATAATTTTGTTAACTGTCATCCTAGTTTCTTCAACAATTGAGAATATCTGTAATGCATAATACTTCTCTTCTCTGGCAACTGCGCTGTTTCCAGGAATGTCTTTTAAGTTCTTCAAGTTTAGAAACTCTGGTTCAGGTAATCCACAACATGTTGAACAGTAAATGTAAATGTGTAGTATTTGCAATAATACTGGACTGCTGTAGAAATTTCCTTTTATCAAACTTGGGTTGAAAAACGAAACAAGTGTTCTAGGTCTTAACAAGGGGTAGCTAGAATCCACATGCAAATGAAGTAAATGTAGAGAAAAGGCCCTTGATGTTTGTTAGATCACAGCTCCGTTGAGAAACTACTGAAAACTCTGACACCTTTACAGAAAAAAAGGTTGTTGTTTTTGATTGCTGTTGAGTTGAGCACAACTCATAGCAACCCTAAGCCTTTCTATAAGTATTTTCATTTCTCAAAGTTCATAGAGTCTCCAGAGGCATGTTGTTAAGGATACATTTTTTTTCCCATATAACTGAAGTTGGATAAGGAGCCCTTAAAAGGCGCATTGCCATGGGAAAGTCTGCTGTTAGGGACCTCTCCAAAGTGCTGAAGAGCAGTGGTGTCTCTCTGGAGACTAAGGTGCGTCTGATACAGGCCATGGTCTTCACAATCACCTGATATGCATCAGAGAGTTGGACAATGACCAAGGAGGATAGAAGGAGAACTGATGCCTTTGAGCTGTGGTGCTGGAGAAGAGTACTGAGAATACCATGGACTGCTAGGAAAACAAATAGATTTGTCCTGGAAAGGGTTAAACCAGGTGGCTCCTTGGAGGCAAGGATTCTGAGGCTCCGTCTAACTTACTTCGGACATGTAGTGAGGAGAGACCGGTCCTTGGAGAGGGACATCATGCTTGGGAGGGTGGAGGGACAGCACAGGAGAGGAAGGCCCTCTATGAGGTGGATTGATTCAGTGACTGGGATAATTGGGATGGGAGTGTCAGAGACAGTGCGATTGGCATAGGACAGAACAGAGTTTAGGGCTGTTGTACATAGGGTCGCTATGAGTCGCAGGCGACTCGACGGCACATAACAACAACAACAACAAGTGTTGTAGTGTTCAAAGCTCTTGGAAAGATTAGTAATAACACAACAGCCTGCTCCACAGGAGAAATATGTGTCTGCTTCACTAGAGACTTAGAGCTCTGTAAACCCCATAGGGCTGTTCTGCTGTGTTCTACAGGGTTGCAAAGAATTGAACTTGGTTTTATCTTCTTTTTAGTAAGATAAAGACTTCCTGAAGTGCAGTTAAGAACCTTGATTGACAATACACTGGCAACCAGGAACTAGGTGAAAGACTATGAAATTTTCTTTGTTTCATTCTGTCTTCTTGTTTCTATGTGATTTACAATTGAAATCCCAAGTTCTCATTTTACCTTATGTCCCTCCCTATTTTACTTACTGTATTAAATCCCTAACATATCGTGTATTTTTAACTGATCTATTGCTTTGTATGAGTCTTCTACAACTCGACGGCACCAAACAACATCAACAACAATTGCTTTGTAGTTGACATCATAGTTAAACCATTTTTTTTCATGCAAGTCCATTCTGATTCATGTGTAATACTGAAATAGTATTGATTCAGGGCAATTTCAGAAGACATAGTCAGTGATGGCAAATTTAGATGAGAAGTCAAATCACTAAAGGATGAATACGTTTCAAAGTTTGTTGTTTGGCCATTAAGAATGAACCTCTTAACTTGCTCTCTTGACTAGAAGGTGACATGTGCCTTGCTGTGGTCTGCCGTGGTTTTCTCAAAGTATCCTAGCAGGCATGGAGGTACAAAGTCAAGAGGGCTTTCAGTGTTTGAATTTCTTCATTCTAACCCAGGGAGGTCTACTTCAAAAGCTGTGTCTAAAAGGTCCTTAGCTTTTATCTAGAACAGACAACGTGCTTGAGAAAGTTTCTTTAGCTTTTTGTTCCCCTTGGCATTGACACACTAGGTCAGACTTGTCCCAGAGCACCATGTCTAAATGGCTTCCTTTATGTGTCTTTAATTGGGGTTCTTTCTCAGGAGAGCCAAATTGGAGTCCCTGTGAGGGGAGCGACAGCACTGGCGCTTGACAGCATCAGCTGCATTCTGCCTCTTGAGACATGTAAGACAGCCACTTAGAGTTTGTTCCTACGGACTTTTGACAAATGGCTCTGCTTCGACTGTACCTAATAGACATTTTTGTTTTCTTCCTGGATCAGTGCCAAAACCATGGCTTTTCAGGAAGCACCTCACTTCTGTTTTGTTCTCTGTTTTTGCCTCTTGTTTACAGTGATTCTATTTATTCAAAGGCATTTTACTAATTCCCTTGTTGTGAGTTGTAGCTAATATACTTACATAATGACATCGGGCTTAACCAACAAACCTTTATTTACTTCCTGTGAATATTCATTCTGCTTGATCCGCAAGTGAATGGCACAGAGTTTTGAACACCTGAATTGTTCTGATGGTTTGTGTTCTTAATGAGGTCAACGCATGATAGATTAAGCTATGATAATTTATACTGAATGTTATAACATCCATGATTAATTGACTTTTAATGACAGGGTATAATCTGAAACTCATTCCAAAGATTAATTCATTCATTAGTTACCTGCTATGCACCAGAACTTTCAGAGAAATATGACTACTGTATTAGTTTTAATCTTGTTTCTTTAGCATTGTGGTACAGATTTTCTAAGATTCCATTCTGGGTAGCTTTGGAACAGAAGCTTATTTATAAGACTTTTAAACTACCTCATACATCTGAGTTCATTTACTGGAGTTTGGGGCCTTCCAGAGTCCTCTTAGAATCCTGTTGTTTTAGAGCCCGAGATGTAATTTATGACTGTGAAAATAGGAGTGATCTATTAGAGACTGAAGTATGTGTTGTTTTTCCCCAGCAGCCTAAGGGATAACAGAGGAGGTCAGACAACTTAAGTCTGTTTCCCTTTCTGGAGTTTTTAGTGTTCTTGTAGAAGAAGGAGGGGAATTGTTTCAGAACAGTCGAAGCAGCAGTGCCAAGTGACTCTCATCTTTAAGTACTGTAAAGTTTGATTAGCGTCATGCTCCCTGACCAGTGTTGGTAAAGAGGGATTATTTAATATTATGAATATACTTAACACCATAAACATCCTCCCTGTCTTGCTTTGAAATATCTTGAGTGATCTCAGGACTTCCTTTGTGGTTAGAAAGGTCTAAGTATATGGAGAAGAATGAGAGGCTAAGTAGAGGGCATATTGGGGTCATCTTTTACCCTTGTTAGCGAAGGATACATTTGCCAGGCCCTTTTTCCTTGACCAGCAAAAAAAGAAAGCAGTATGCAGTGTTAGAAAGGATTTCTCCTGACATCTCAAGAGGAGGAGGAGAGTTACACGAAAAGAAAAGCTTTCTGCATACTTTGCCTCCCTTGAATGCCCTGGGATTTTAATTCCTTGCAGAGGGTGCTTTTTCTTTTTCTATTTATGACTGCTCTTTCCCATGGCTTGTTTGCCTCTGATTATTGATCAGGACCTTGAAATGTGTTCTTTCTCATTCTAGTTCAGTGGTGTTTTCAGGTTAATGCTTGTGAGGGGATTTCCTCAGGCATGGAGATGAATTTGTTTTAACAAGGTCTCCCTTAAATCCATGACAGGAGTCATGGCCATGCCTCATAGAACCTTACCTTGTTTAGACCCTCTTCCTCTACAATATCTCCCCCTACAGCTTTTAGAAACAACTGTGGTGTCTGCGCATGTTTATGTGCTTGTGTGAGAGAAGACGAGAGTAAAGAGATAATTAGGAACCGAGATTGTAAGAAACAGTGATAAAACAACTATGAGATATCATCTCACCCCAGTAAGAACAGCAAAATTAAACAGAGCAGCAAACAACAAATGCTGCTGAGGTTGTAGAGGAACTAGAACCCTTATTCACTGTCAGTGGGAGTGTAAAATGGTGTAGCCACTATGAAAGGCAGTATGGCACTTTCTCAAAAATTTGCAAATAGAAATACCATTTGACCTAGTAGTTCCACTACTGTGAATACTAAAGAAACCAGAAATGTCACCCAAGCAGATATATGCACAGACATGTTTATTGCAGCTTTGTTAACAATAGCAAAGAGTTGGAAACAACCTAAGTGCCCATCAACAAATAAATGGATAAAGAAGCTACGGTATATTCAGTTCACACAGTGGAATATTATGCAGCACTAAAAAAACCAAAGAACTCATGAAATATTATACAAAATGGGTGATCCTGGAGGACATTATGCTGAGTGAAATATCTCAGTCACAAAAAGATACATACTGCATAATGCCGCTTGTAAAACAGGACTGACATAGGGGAAAATAATGTACACAGCATTGAAACAGACTAAGGAGAGACCTGTATAAAAGGACTATATGATTAGGTATTATTGGCATGACAAGAATCCAGAATAAAAGCTGCATGGTAAAGTGTGGGTGGGATGGGGGTGAGGGATGCTGTATAAAAATGAAAGAACTTTTTTTCCAAAGAAAAAAGAGACGGAGGGAAGAGAGGGTCAGGAAGGAAAATGTGCAACAATGAATGAATGGAAATCCAAGTTCTTTATAAACTTTCATTAAAATACCAATTTTTAAAAAAGAGACAGTGGGTAAATCTCAGAAGTTGATTTAGGGATGTAACTGTAGCCGAGAAAGTGTGCACATAGTTGACCCTTAAAGAGCTGTCATAGCCTAGTGGATTAGGAGTTGAACTGCCAACCCAGAGGCTGGTGTTCTGATTCTACTAGCTACTCTGAGGGCTAAAGATGGACAGCTTTCTCCCTTGTGATTTACAGCCTCTGGAAACCCATGGAGGGTCACTCCTGAGTCTGTTCTGACTTGATGGCAGTGAGTTTTTAGGAAGAATTGTTGCCTGGCCTTGGGAATGACACAGAATCTCACTGTATTTTGTTCTATTGTGGGTGGGGTCACTGTGAGTCAAGACCTGACTAATGACAGCTAACAACAACAAAAGGCTTTGGAGTTACAGGGACCACAAAAAATGACTTTAGGTGATATGTACACAAACTTAATGAGATAGATTGTTCTACTGTCATGCTATATTCTTAAAGATACCGCTACCATCCCAAGGTGTCTTTAGTTGCCACCCAGGCATAAATACATTTAATGGAGTTTCTGTTTATTTTAGTAATAAACATTATGTTTATTCACAATATTCTTAGTTTGTGATTTTTTTCTTTTAGTCTTATTATTATTAATTTTAATGAAAATTTGAAAATTTACAGAGACTTTGGATTTCCATTCATTCATTATTTCATTTTTCTCCCTGCCCTACCTTTCCCCTCCCAGTACACTCCTTTCTTTGAAAAGTAAAAGAAAAATTCTTCCATTGTTAAACAATCCCTCCCCCTAAGTGCACTCCACTATGCAGCCTTAGTTCTGGACTGTTGTCAAGACAATAATATCTAATTATATATCCCTTTTAAACAGGTATCTCCCTCATCTGTTTCAACGTAGTATACATAATTTATATATAGTCTACCCCCAACCTGGATGTCAGTCCTGTTTTACAATAGGGCCACAGACTGGGAAAAAGTATTTGGTAATGACATAGCAGATAAGGAACTTATGTCTAGAATTTATAAAATACTCGAGCACCACAGTAAGATAAAGGTAAAAAAATCCAGCTGAAAAATGGGCACAGGACATGAATAGGCACTTCTCCAAAGAAGACATTCAGATGGCAAACAAACACATGAGGAAATGTTCAAAATCCCTAGCTCTAACAGAGATGCAAATCAAGACAACTATGAGATATCATTTCACCCCAGTAAGACTAGCAAAATTTAATAGAGCAACAAAAAACAAATGCTGGCGAGGTTGTACAGGAACTGGAACCCTTATTCACTGTTCGTGGAAGTGTAAAATGGTGCAACCACTGTGGAAGACAGTATGGTAATTAGTCAAAAGTTGCAAATAGAAACACCATTTGACCCAGCAATTTCACTAATGGGAATATACCCTAAAGAAACCATAACCACAACCCAAATAGATATATGCACAGCCATGTTTATTGCAGTTTTGTTCACAACAGCAGAGTTGGAAATACCCTAAGTGCCCATCAAAAAACGAATGGATAGAGAAGCTGTGGTATAGTCACACAATGGAATACGCCACTGCATTGAAAAACAAGAAACTCATGAAGTATTATTCAAAATGGGTGACCCTGGAGGACGTTATGTTGAGTGAAATATTTCAGTCACAAAAGGACAAATACTGCATAGTGAATTGTTTTTGTTAGGTGCTGCTGAGATGGGCATGATTCAAAGATTCTATGAACAAACGATCTGAACCCTATTTTGTTCTGTTCTATTCTATTCTATTCTATTCTATTCTATTCTATTCTATTCTACCTCTAGAGCCCATTGGGGCAGTCACCATATCAATCCACCTGTTCAAAGGTCTTCCTCTTCTTTGCCAACCTTTCACCCTTCCTAACATTATCTCCCTCTTCAAGGAATAGCCTCTCCTAGCAACATGTCCAAAGTATGTTTTCTCCAAAGAGCTCTCCAGCTGCACATTCTCCAGGACATATTTGTTCCATCTCTTGGCTGTCCATGGGACATTCTGTGCTTTTCTCCAACATCACAGCTCAAAAGCATCAGTTCTTCTTCTGTCATCCTTCTTCACTGCCTAGCTCTCAGATGCATAGCAAGGGATCAGAGAGACTGTGGCCTGAATCAGACACAGCTTAGTCCTCAAACTGACATCATTACTCCTCAATAATTTGAAGAGGTCCCTAATTGCAGATTTTCCCAGTGCAATGCATCTCCTAATTTCACGACGGCTAGTACCAAGGGTATTGATTGTGGATCCAAGATTTATTAGAAATACATATGCAAGATTTATTAAAAATTCTCGATTTCTTCCTTTTTTGCTGTAGATGTAGGAACATATATTTGAATAATAGTTGTGTTAACATGTCTTGCTTGTATGTGTATGAATATTTTTCTGTCACTCATAACATTGTATTTTAGGATAGAACTTAAAACGGACTTTTTGACTATGAATGCAACACTATTCTTCTTCTGTTTTTCATTCCCTGAATAGTATATCATATGATTATCTGATTCAAAGTGGCCAAAGCAGGTCCATCAAGTCTCAGGAATGCCTAATATGTTGATATTCATGCATTCCATTTCATTTTTAACAATTTACAGTTTTTCAACATTCAAACTATGTAAATTCCATATTCTAGTTATTAAACAATGTTTGTTATTGTTTTTCCTCATTTCAACTGACTTGCAATCTGAGCTCTACTACTATACTACCATAACTATCCTATTTCTTGGCTGAAAGTAAGGAATACTAGAAGAATATCTATTTGTGCTTTATTGATTAAACAAAGACATTTGATTGTGTGAATCATAACAAGCTGTGGCTGACATTGAGGAGAATGGGAATCTCAGAGCACTTAACTGTACTTATGCAGAACCTATACCTGGATCAGGAGGCTGTTGTGTAAACAGAGCAGGGGAACACTGTGTGGTTTAAAGTTAAGAAGAGAGTGTGTCAGAGTTATATTCTTTCTCCATACCTATTCAATCTGTATGCTGAACAAATTATCTGAGAAACACCTCTGTGAAGAGGAGTGTGACATCAGAATAGGAGGGAGACTCATCAATAACCTGCATAATGCAGATGACACAATCTTGCTTGCTGAAAGTGAGGAGAGGAGGACTTGAAGCACTTGCTGCAGAAGATAAAAAAAATACAACTTTCATTATGAATTGCATCTCAATGTCAAGAAAACAAAGATTCTTACCAATGACTAATAGCCAGCATCATGATGGTTGCATCGGATATTGAAACTGTCAACAAGTTCATTTTCTCCTTAAGATGTGTAGCCCTGGAGAGTCACTGTGAGCTGTCAATCACTCATTGGCAGTGCGTTTTTAGTTGGTTGTTTGGGCTTACACTATTCCTATTCTGTTACACTATTCTGTATAACTTATAATTATGATGTCATAAAAAGTGTCAGAAAAAACCGTGTTGATTGACTATTAGCAGTTGACAAGCAGAATTTGAAAAAACCAGTCATTGCTCTCAACTGAATTCAGACTGTGATGACAGTCCATTGGGTTTTTTTAGATGACAAGTGTTAACAGGAGTAGACTGCCCATTTTTTCTCCAGAGCAGCCTCCAAACTTTGGTTAGAACCAGTAACCTTTCACTTGGCCTCCCAACATGTAACACATTCTGCCAGTAGAGAGCCTTTAACCATAAATAAATATGTATAAATCCTTCTCAGCCAATATTAACTCTTTTATCATAATTTACAACAATATATACTTTTACAAAAATTACCTGAGAAGTATGCTATTGGTGACTCCAAATTTTGTTGAGAAGACATTTTATAATAAAAAGGGGTAAAATGCTCTTTTCTGAAATTGTTTCCTTAGCTAAGAACCTAGTCCCACGTATTATTAATCTTATTTTCATTGGTTATTTCTTTTTTATTGACATAATTAGACATCATTTAAAATGAAATTTTATCCTTCACTGTGTTTACTTAAGGTGTTTACCAAGAATGTGGAAAACTGGTGCTTTTTCATTAAAGTTTTAAGGCAGGGTAACTCTTGGAGAAAAATCATGCAAAAGAGCCCTGACTAATGAAAAATGTAAGATATTTATTTCTTATTGTCACTAAATCTGAATTTTCCCTGACCATCTATACTTAAATATATGCTGATAAGTTTGTTGGGCTCATTATGAGTTTTATGAACCCATCGTGATTGAATATAGTTATTAAACTCTGCTTAAAAATGATATCTCATTAAGTTCAAGTCTACTACATTTAGTGTTTTATTCTAGTAGATGCTTAGAATGATTAATGTTGTTTCTTGGGTTCTGTATGTTCCCCAGTTACACAAATGCTCCAAGAATCCCCTTCCACTGCATTCTCTTAGTATTGAGCAAACACCACTTCCATTCAGTTAGAAAGTCCTGTATTCTCTTAGAATTCATATGTTTATATAATTTTATGTAATCCGGTCTCTCATTCATTGGCATCAAGTCAGAACTGACTCATAGTTGAAAGTCCACTGAGTTCCCAAAACTGAAAACCCTACAAGATAATACTAACTATCATTCTTGTATAGAGCCAATGGCGATTAAAAAGCACCAGATAAATGCCACATCCTTTGGATTTGCAGTCCAACACCTTCTGGACCAGAAGCTCAAGGAACTGAAGAACAAATTCAAATCTCGAGTTGCTATAGTCAAGGATGATTTAGGCAGAATATTAAATGATCCAGGAAGTATTAGAAGAAGATGGGAAGAACATACTGAGTCACTGTATCAAAAGCAATTAGCAGACACAGAAGAATTTAATGAAATAACATATGAACAAGAGCCTATGGTGATGAAGGAAGAAGTACAAGCTACTTTGAAGGAAATAGCAAAAAAATAAGGCCCAAGAATTGATGTATTTCAGATAACAGATGTTGCCCTGGATGTGCTCACCAAGTTGTGCCAAGGAATCTGGAGAACAACCACTTGGCCAACTGACTGGAAGACATCTGTATTTGTTCCCATTCCAAAGAAGGGTGACCCAATAGAGTGTAGAAACTATAGAAGAATATCATTGATTTCATATGCAAGCAAGATTCTCCTGAAGATAATAAAAAAATGACTGGAACAGCACATCAGCCGAGAACTGCCAGAAGTCCAGGCTAGGTTTAGAAGGGATCGTGGTACTAGGGATATTGTAGCTAATGTTAGATGGATCCTGGCTGAAAGCAGAGAATACCAGACGAATGTCTATCTCTGTTTCATTGATTATGCAAAGGCGTTTAACTGTGTGCATCATAACAAACTGTGGCTGACTCTGAGAAGAATGGGAATCCCAGAACACTTGATCATGCTAATGTGAAACCTATGCTTGGACCAAGAGGTAGTTGTCAGAACAGAGCAGGCAAACAATGCATGGTTCAAAATTGGGAAAGGTGTATGCCAGGGATGTGTCCTATCTCCATGCCTCTTCAACCTCTATGCAGAACAGATTATCCGAGAGGCTGGGCTCTATGAGGGGATGTGTGGCATCAGGATTGGTGGAAGATCTATCAACAATCTGCATTATGCAGATGATACAACCCTGCTTGCTGAAACTGAGGAGGATCTGAAGCGCTTGCTACAGAGGGTCAAGGACTACAGCCTCCAATATGGATTGAGGCTCAAAGTCAAGAAGACATATATTCTCACCACTGGACTAATTGGCAACATCAGGATGGATGGTGAAGAAATTGAGATTGTTCACAGCTTTAGTTGGCTTGGCTCCATGGTCAACACTCTTGGCACCAGTAGCCAGGAGATTAAAAAAAAAATAGTATTGCAATGGGAAAGTCTGCTGTTAGGGACCTTTCCAAAGTACTGAAGATCAGTGGTGTCACTCTGGAGATGAAGGTGCATCTGATACAGGCCATGTTCTTTGCAATCACTTGTTTTTTTTATTATTATTATTAAATTTTATTCGTTTCAATGAACACTCACAGGGATTCTGGGCTTTCACTCCTTCATTGCTGCACCATTCTCTCCACCCTCCTCCCCAGTTTGTTCTTCCCCGCCATCCCAATGTCTGTTTTAATTGTCCAATTGCCACAGTGCTTGTCAAAGTCAGTTCT